>NC_054371.1:212546677-212860115 GCF_017654675.1 Xenopus laevis | reverse complement strand
AGCCCTTAAAAACATAGGTAAAGAAAATCTATATTTTAAAAGTGCATTTACAGAATAACAGATGTTCATGCATGTTCTTGCTCCAGAACTAGTAACTCATAGCAACCAATCAGATATTTGTTCATTGAAATGGAAGTAACATCTAACTGCTGATTGGTTCCTATGGGTTACTTGAGCAAATTTAAATACTTGTTATTTATAAAATCCTTTCTCTGTATAAGAGATTCATTAACATCTACAGAGGATTAAATGGGTCATTTACAGAGACCCCAGATGCAAAAAAGCACTTTGCTTAGGGCTCATTTTATAGGTCTGCAGGCTGAGAGAAGTGGATCCACTTCCTTCCCCAGCTCTTTTGATCTGCACTGAAAAATACCAGTTTAGTGCAGGTATCAACCTAAAAGAGCAATATCAGGGATTTTTGGGTCTATCTCTGCTCTGCTCCATGCATCTGCACTTTTCATTTCAGATTGTCAACAATTAGGTAGGGGGCGCTGTAGAGACTGATAGGGAAAGGGCGAGTCCTTGAGGCAGGAGCTGTATGTGCCTAGGGAACACTTAAAGGGGAGGAAGGAACAGGTTGATGAGGGCGAAGAGTCAGTCTGGATCAGGTGCAGAGCAGAACAGGACGGAGAGGGAGAAGATCAGGACTGGACTAGGCTGGATGAAGAGGGCGACGACCCAGGACAGGAACAGACTGGATGGGACAGGACGGTGCGGGCGTAGATCAGATCAAACTGGGGATAGAGTGCAGGAGAGGACTGGAGCGGATAGCAAGACAGGACTGGAGCAGAGGATAGCGAGAGAGGGGTACAAGGTACAAGGCAGGGTCAGAAAGCAAGAATCAGGAACAGGCGAGACAAGGTCAGTACAAGGTGAAGTCAGGGCAAGGTACCAGGTGGAACAGGAAGCAGAAATCAGGAACAAGCAAGGCAGGGTCAGGTCCAGGTCGGGAAGGTACAAGATAGGTTAAAGCAAGACAAGACTAGACTAGGACAGGCAGACAAAGGCAAGGAGGAATAATAAGGGAAAAAAGCAAGAACTACCTATTTAGGGGCACTGCCGCAGTACTAGGGAGAAACAATGTAATGCTCTGGCCAGGAGTGTTCTAAGTGCTGCCCTTAAATAGGGAAGAGTCAGCCCTGATTGGCTGATTGCAACTAGGCAGCAGCTGGGTTGGGGATGTAGAGGCCAATCAGGCTGCAGCTGGGACTGCAGAGGCCAGGTAACACATAGCGAACAACCCTACAGGCTGCTCACCTGGCCAAATGGTTAAGGTATCGAGCCAGAAACCCAAAGGTCCCCAGCTCAAGTCCCAGCAATACCTGACACAGATCAACAGAGCTGGGGAAGTGAGTGGATCCGCTGTTCTCAGCCTGCAGAAAAAATGCATGCATAGAACGTCATAGTCAATGCTCCGTATGCCCTCAGCATGTTCTGGGGTCTGGCTGCACTTTGCACTCAGTACTGGACTGGAAATTTGGCACACAGGGCAGACCATAGTACTAATGCTTGGGACTGATAAAATGTCCCCATTTATTCTGCTAAAGTTTGTTTACAGAAGGGCCCCTTAATTTATGGAGGGAGCACTACTCCTCTTTCTGGGTCAAAGCATGACCCCAACTTTTCCTAGTTTAGTCATAGGTGACAGTGTTTAATAATATATATGCTGAGAAAGTGTGCTCAGGGTCTGAGCAGACAGGAAGGGTGCAGTAGAACCTAGACAAGGTCAGGTCTAGCAAAAATAAATTACTCACCTTAAAAAGTCACTCTATGAGTGATAGATAGTCACGGCTATTTAGCCAAGCAGCACAGGCTCCCACTGAGGAGAGTTGAGTGGGACTAGGATCCCAGGTACTAATTGCCCAGAAGCAGGGACTAAGTGTCGAGCCAAGGTTTAGGGAGACATCCAGGAGCTCCACTCTGTGTAAAGGCTGAAAGCTGGGAATACCACTGTCTACGCTGTGTGTTTTCTTTTTTAACTTGCGGGGATATATAATGACCATTGGTGCTGTCAGTATATGCCTATCCAAACAAATGTTCCTTGTTCCTGCTTTGTATTGATAAACTTCTATGTGGACTGTGTTCTTTAATAAATAAGTTCTATGGTTAAGTTATAAGAACCACTGGTGCTCAATTATTCTGTACTGCATAGAGTTACAGTTATACTAAACCCTGCCTCCACCCCCCTGTGAGAGCCTACACCTGAGTGTCCTGATAGTTCAGGAGGAAAGATGCCTCTCCATTTCACTATAGCCTCACATATGTAAGGCAGCGTTTTCTCACTGGCCCACACTGTGTGTGTCTAAATGACTCTCGAGTTCGATTATAGGAAGGGGCAAGAGGTGGGACCCCTATGTGCCTTTCCTAATCCACTCCTCATGAATACAGTGCTGCCAAAAACAGGCAATGTTGTATTCCAAATGTTTACCTCACATTAAAAATGGGGGACATACAAGGTTGGATTGCCTCTTCCACTATTTACTTTGTAGGATTCATTAAGGGAGTTCTCTGTAACCATAAAGAGAAACGCTGACTCACAAGAAATGTTAGCTCTGCGGTGTCTGGAAGGCCACACATTGGTTATCTCTTAAGCACAAGCGCATGTCTAATGAATATGTAAAGGTCAAAGCACTCAAGATGACGTCTAAGATATTTTATCGCTCAGTAGTGCAAATTATTTCTTACAATGCACAATTACACATGGAAATATCATTGATTCTAGTTAGTGGTGGAAATATCATTGCTTCTCATTAGTGATGGAAATATCATTGCTTCTGGTTCACGCTAGTGAATGTCACCTCTGCAGCCAAATTGTTGTCCTTAGCTTTGCCAGTTGTACAGGAGTTCATAAATGCTAAAGTTAAAGTGGACCCGTCACCCAGACATAAAAATCTGTATAATAAAAGTCCTTTTTAAATTAAATATGAAATCCAATTTCTTTTTTTTATTAAAGCATTCATGGCTGTTGTAAACTCATTTAAAAATATCAGCTGTCAATCAAATATTGCCTACCCCACCTCTATGCCAGTGGCATAGAGGCGGGGCAAACAATTACTTTCACTTTCCATTCAGCACTTCCTAGATGTCACCGCTCTCCCTGCATTCCCCCATCTCTCTTAACAATTTAATTGTGTAACCAGGACATGGGGATGGACATTTGGTCCCTGTCCCCTGGTGCACAAACAAGATTCTGAGATGATACAAGGCTTGTCTTATGACAGTGTCCACAAAATGGCTCCTTCCTGGTTGCTATAATTATGAGTTCCCAGACTGATGAAAACAATATTCAAATAATTTATACAGTGTAATTAAAGTTCATTTTGCTTGACTAACATGATAAAATAGGATTTGGAATAATTTTGTTTGGGTGACGGGTCCCCTTTAAGCAAACAGTTTTGAACATCTCTACCTAATACTCTCTATCCCCAAATCCCACCATTAATTCTTAGCAAAAAGAAAATATATGAAGGACTAAGGGCTAGAACGGTGGGTATAATCATTTTGCTAGTGTGAACCCAGATGTTAAAGAGAAGGCAGACGCCATCTTTATCTTGGAACCTTTCAGTAAAGGAGGGAGGATGAGCTCCACAGCCTCCAGTGGGGGACCATTACGAAATGCCCTTGTAGCCCACTTTGGGCACATTCTGCTACTGCAACATTAGAAATCTGGTGTACCGTGACAACCACTGGTGCCCATTTGAGTGATTTTGTACCCCAATGGATTGTGAAGTGGAGGCTTATCCTTGAGTCTGATGGGTCATGAATTAATTTGATTTTATTTGAATTTGTCTTTTTTTACTGTTAGGGCAGAGACACACGCTCAGATTCGCCCGGCGACAAATCTCCTCTCTAGGGTGACTAATCTCCCTAAACTGCCTTCCCCTGCAGTTGCAACTGCCAGCGGTATGGCACTTGGAGCGCTTCGTTTTCCGAAGTCGCCCGTAGTTTCCTTGTGAGGCAACTTCGGTGGACTTAGAAAACAAAACGCTCCAAGTGCCATCCCACCGGCGATTTTCCTTCTAGCTGGCAGGAAGCCTGTTCAGGGAGATCAGTTGCCCCAAAGAAGAGGAGATTTGTCACCGGGCGACTAATCTCCCCAAATCGAGTGTGTGTCTCTGCCCTAAATGTATACGCCACTCCATTATTGAAAGAATTCAATAATGACATTATAAGATAATGTGAGAGTAAAAGGGTGAGCTATAGCATAAGCAGACTCTACATAGACCTTGACTCACTTTTTACACCCCTTATAACAAATATTTTGACCCAGATTCAGTTCAATGAGAAAAACGTATCTCCTAAATCAATTTTAGATTTCCCCATAGGTGTCTACTGAGTTTTTATGGTTCAGATTCAATTCAATAAGTAGTTTATCATGTGACAACGCCATTGATTTTATTTGTTCTTGGTTCACCCTCTATTTCTAGGGTAGGGCAGTGTATACCTAACTCTAAAATGATTACAGGTATGGGATCGGTTATCCGGAAACCCGTTATCCAGAAAGCTCTGAATTCCAGAAAGTCTGTCTCCTGTAAACTCCATTTTATCCAAATAATTAAAATTTTTATAAATGATTTCTCTGTAATAATAAAACAGTACCTTGTATTTGATCAAAATTAAGATATAATTAATCCTTATTGGAAGCAAAACCAGCCTAATGTTTACATTATTTTCTAGTAGACTTAAGGTATGAAGATTTAAAGATCTGTTCTCCAGAAAACCCCAGGCCCAGAGCATTCTGAATAATAGATCCAATACCTGTACTAATCTGATCCTCTGTTTCACTGCCGCCACAAAAGAAATCTTTATTTTTATTTTGGCTATTGGAAACTACCCCTTCCATGTAAGACACTTTAGTTCAGGTAAATTTATGATGCTGGCAAGAGGTGTTAATAAAAATAGTGGAACCCCATTTAAAGCACAGGATTATGGAGAATTGGTCTTATTTTTCAATAAAAATTGATCCTAGGCACAAAGCTAAAGTTTTAGGGCAGAGACACGCGGTCAGATTCGGGGAGATTAGTCGCCTGGCGACAAATCTCCTCTTCTTTGTCTTCGACTAATCTCCCCAAACTGCCCAAACTGCCTTCCCTTCGGCTAAAATGTAAATCTCACAAGGAAACTTCGGGCAACTTCGGAAAACGAAGCACTCCGAGTGCCATCCCGTCAGCGATTTTCATTCTAACCGGCGGGAAGGCAGTTCAGGTAGATTAGTTGCCTGGTGACAAATCTCCTCTTCGTCGGGGCGACTAATCTCCCTGAATAGTGATGGGCGAATTTGCGCGATTCGCGCCGAGCGAATAAATTCGCGAAACGCCCGCGAAAATTCGCGGTAAAAATTCGCTGGCGGCAAAAAATTTTTTTTTCTCGAAAAAAGTCGCCGGCGTCAAAAACGGGCGCCGGCGTCGGGAAAACGGACGCCGGCGTAAAAAACGGGCGCCGGCGTCAAAAACGAGACGCCGGCGCCGTTTCGCGAATTTTTCGCCGTTTCGCGAATTTCGCGCTAAATTCGCGAATTTCGCGCGAAATTCGCGAATTTTTCGGCGAAGCGAAACGGCGCAAATTCGCCCATCACTATCCCTGAACTGCCTTCCCCTGCCTTCAGCTGGTTAGAATGAAAATCGTTGGCGAGCGCTTCGTTTTCCAATGTCGTCCAAATTTGCCTCAAGAGGAAACTTCAGGCGACTACGAAAACGAATCGATCCGAGTGCCATCCCGCCGGTGATTTTCATTCTAGCCAGTGGGAAGGCAGTTTGGGGAGATTAGTCGTCCCAAAGAAGAGGAGATTTGTCGCTAATAACCCCGAATCTGACTGTGAGTCTCTGCCCTTAAGGCTGATGCAAATCTATTAGTATTGTAGTATTGTAATGAAAGGTTGCTCCATCCTCCTATGTGGGTTTCTTGGTACTAGGCACTCTCTTTCTGCAAAACTTGGCAATTCCACTGAGCAAGGTTAGGTTTATTATTGTTTTCTTTACTCATACTATTTTAATTGTTTCCAACAGTCATACATAGATTTCTTCAAGATCTTTTGTTCGATATTTAGCATTGTTTATTCTTCTCCTTTGTTGTATTTGATTCACTTTGCATGTTAAAAATACCTATTATGTTATTTTTTGAAAAAAACAATAAAAAATGATGAAACATAAAACTCCATTGACGTCTAGGGCAGTAGAGGATTCATAATCATGGATCCATGGATTCCTAGGTGCAGGAGGCATAGGAGACCAACCAGGAAGGAGACACCAAGGGGCAGATTCACTAAGCTCGAGTGAAGGATTCGAATGAAAAAAATTCGAATTTCGAAGTATTTTTTGGGTACTTCGACCATCGAACGAAATCGAACGAATTGAACGAAAAATCGTTCGACTATTCGACCATTCGATAGTCGAAGTACTTTCCCTTTGAAAAAAACTTCGACCCCCTACTTCGGCAGATAAAACCTACCGAAGTCAATGTTAGCCTATGGGGAAGGTCCCCATAGGTTTGCTAACCTTTTTTTGATCGAAGGATTTTCCTTCGATCGTTGGATTAAAATCCTTCGAATCGTTCGATTCGAAGGATTTAATCGTTCGATCGAACGAAAAATCCTTCGAACGAACTTTTAGCGCTAAATCCTTCGACTTCGATATTCGAAGTCGAAGGATTTCAATTCGAGGGTCGAATTTCGAAGTATTTTTAACTTCGAAATTCGACCCTTAGTGAATCTGCCCCCAAGGGACGCAAATAGGGGTAGAATAAATTCTAAAAACTGAAAAAAATTTACAAAAGAATTTTTTTTTTAAATTAATAAAGATTTGGAAACTGCACATTTTTTTTTTTTAACAGCTGCACAATTCCACACCTGCTGGAATACATCTACCCCCTGAGGACAGTTGACAATCTCCCTGTTGTCAGCTGGCTACTATTTCTCTGCTAACTAGTCTTCAATGAAAGCCATTGAGGAAATGTTATCTTCAGCACAGAAGGACTTGTCATTAGCAGAGAGGGGTAAGTGAAAAAGGCAGAGGCACTAATCATTCATCTGAAAACCCGACCTGTGGCCTTGATTCAATCACGGTGACTAGAGAGTTTAAAGAATGTTGCTGGTTCTGACTCTGAGTGGCTTCTCTAAAATCTTGGAAAATGAAAACAAAGAGAAATAAGGGGCAGATTCACTAACAGGCAAATTTTCGCCAGCGTCAGCTTCGCACCCATTGTACTTCGCCAGGTGCAAATACGCTTCGAATACGGTACTTCCCTAAAATGCATCGAACACGGGTGACTTTTCTCTAGTAGGAATTGGCGAATTTGACCCGTTTCGTTTCGACAAAAATTCACTGTCCGCAAAATGTCGCCGATGCCCTTTAAAGTATATGGCCGTCAAAACATTTTTGTGGCGCGGTGAAATTTTTTTTTGATGCGCGTCTTTTTATTTTGACGCACAACACCATACAAGTCTATGGGCGCCATTTTTTGGACTAAACAAGGCGAAAAAATTCGGCCATCCCTATTCTCTAGCGTTACTTCGGCTGTGCACGCATTTTATAGCGAAGATGCGGTACCGTTCATTTGTGCCTAGCGAAATTTCCTAGTGATCTTGCGCTTAGGTCAATTTGCATAGGGCGGGAAATTTACAGTTGTATATTTATATATGTATATTTATAACATTTATTATAAATGTTGCTGCAAATGGTTCAAGTTATTGGTTTATAATACACAAAAGCCATGAATATCCTGTAAATTATATCCTTATAAACGGTGAGTTCTGATGTCATCAGTTATAAACGGTGAGTTCTGATGTCATTTTTGTCACATGACTCACTGAAATTTGTGTATTATAATAAATAAAGTACCCCCAGTTGCAAAATATGAGGATATTAGAAGTTGCCTCGGAGTTCCATGACCTATATAAAAACACTCGGCCTTCGGCCTCGTACTTTTATATGGTCATAAAACTCCTCGGTAACTTATAATATCCTTATATTTTACAAGAGGGGGTATTTTATTCACTATATATTACACTTGTCCAGGGAACCTTAATAAAGAGAGTTAATATAATGGCCTACACATGAGCCAATGTAAAATGAATGTTCCATATGTTAGAAAATGTCTGGAGAAAATCGCTTACCCAAGAAAGTAAGTTGGGACTTTTGCAATCCTGCTTAAAAAAAAAAAAAAAAAGTTGCCAGCGTTTTTTGAACTTTAATGCATTTTCGGCACACAGGATATGATGTAACTGACATAAGATTGAGGAAGATGTAGCTTCTTTTTAGCACTTGGTCTGGTCTGAGGTGGTGAAGTCAACTCTGGCAAAAGAGGTAACGTTCAGTAAAATCTGCACTTTAGCATATTTGCGGAGTAACGATCGTTCGCCAGAGCAAAAAGTTGCCAGGAGATAGAGTGCGAATGAACGTTCGCGGTGGTCCCATTCTCTAGCAAATTGGAGGCTGCGACTGTTAGTGAATTGGCGATGTCCCTGCAGATGTGATTTCTGGCGAAAAGTCGCTAGCATTACCCACTTCGCTCTTTAGTAAATCTGCCCCTAAATGTCCTAAAGGCCACCTCGAGCTGTAGTTAATAGCAATACACCACATCTATTTCTAGATGTGCCCTTAGAATATGCCAGCGACATACATTGCTAGCCAGGTGGCCCAAAACAGGGCTGATCTACTGACAGCCTTTTATCTTTCTCCAACGGAAATTTTTTTCCGGCATTTTAAATGATTTGACAACAGTTTTTGCTTGTGTAAAAAGAGCTGGGAAACACAATGACAATTTTCATAGCCCTTCTAAGAAATTTTCAATGCTTTTCTCTACTTCTAGAGCTTTTCTAGACTTTAGAAAATAGCAGAAAACATGCAGTCAAAAAAATTCTGAAGTTGATTTTTCAAGAATGGAAAAATGTTCAATGTCAGCGACAAAATGCCATATGGCTTCAATCCCCGTTGGAGAAGGGGAAATGTTAATTATTCTATCCTTAAAGGACATGTAAACCCCCACACAAAAATGTAATCACTAAAGAGCCTCTTTGAAATCTCTAAATATCTGCCACTCTGGTTGTGATTCTGTCTACTTCCTTTGGCTGTTGGCTCATGAGCATGCTCAGTTCTTCTCAGCTCAGATTAATAAACATACCCTCCAGTCTAGCAGCCAATGAAGAGATGGAATTGCTGGTTCCCATAGAAACTCTACTCTAGGGGGCAGATTCATTAAGGGTCGAATTTCGAAGTTAAAAAT
This sequence comes from Xenopus laevis, assembly GCF_017654675.1. Classification (NCBI taxonomy): domain Eukaryota; kingdom Metazoa; phylum Chordata; class Amphibia; order Anura; family Pipidae; genus Xenopus; species Xenopus laevis. Next base: position 212,850,893 of record NC_054371.1, on the reverse strand, counting down.
ACTTCGAAATTCGACCCTCGAATTGAAATCCTTCGACTTCGAATATCGAAGTCGAAGGATTTAGCGCTAATCCTGCGATCGATCGAACGATTCGAAGGATTTTAATCCAACGATCGAAGGAAAATCCTTCGATCAAAAAATCACAGGCAAGCCTATGGGGACCTTCCCCATAGGCTAACATTGACTTCGGTAGGTTTTACCTGCCGAAGTAGAGGGTCGAAGTTTTTTTTAAAGGGGAAGTACTTCGACTATCGAATGGTCGAATAGTCGAACGATTTTTCGTTCGATTCGTTCGATTTCGTTCGAATTCGAACGAATTTAACCAATTCGATGGTCGAAGTACCAAAAAAATACTTCGAAATTCGAATTTTTTTCATTCGAATCCTTCACTCGAGCTTAGTGAATCGGCCCCTAGTTGTCTGTTCCAATTTTTAAATCCTAACCCCTAACACAGGCATATAGTAAATTATGCCTGTGTTAGCCAGCATTCTTCAATTGCATGCACTTTACATCACATAAGTGCTGTTATAAATGTACTGATGTCTGATGTGTCAGAGGGAGAATGGCCCCCGGGTGAAAGCTGCTGTTTGTTTTAGAAAAATGTGATGGCGCTGGCAAATGGAGGGGATGCATGCAGTAAAAATAATGCCATTTTGTTGGGGAAAATATGCCCAATTTATATACATGGTAGGAAAATTTAGGCTTTACATGTTCTTTAAGGGGCAGATTTATCAAGGGTCAAATTTCGAGTGTTAAAAAACCCTCGAATTCGACCCTCGAAGTAAAATCCTTCGAATTCGAATATCGAATTAGAACGATTTTAAGCGATCGATCGAAGGATTTTTATTCGACCAAAAAAAACTTAAAAAAGTGCTGGGGAAGGTCCGCATAGGCTAACATTGGACTTCGGTAGCTTTAATTTGGCGAAGTATGAAGTCAAAGTTTTTTTTAAAGAGACAGTACTTCGATTATCGAATGGTCGAACGATATTTACTTCGAATCGTTCGAATCATTCGATTTGATCGAATACGACCAATTCGATGATCGAAGTACCCAAAAAATTACTTCGAAATTCGAATATTTTTTTATTCGAACTATTCACTCGAGCTTAGTAAATCTGCCCCCAAGTGTTTAAAATAGTCAAAAAGTCTTAAAATGTACGTGTTTTGGGGAGATGAGATTGCATGGCAGAAATTTCCCATAACACACAATAGTACTGTATATGCAGGAATAGAGGGATTTCAGAAAATAGAGAGTGATGGCTGGCTACATGGAGTTTAGGGTGACAAGGTCCAACTTTGCTCAGTGTCCTGCACCTCTAGTTCAGCAATATCCTGAAAGATTCCAGCACTAACAGGATTAAAGAATGAATAATCAATTTATTGGGAACATCAACGCTTCAGTCTCTAACCAAGACCTTTATCTTGATCTTTCACTTCTTGGATATATCTATAGATAGATAGGAATGTGTAAGGTCTCCCCATTTCCACTTCTTAGAAGGCAGCTTCTGAGAAGCATTTAATAGCTGTGGCATTTCTATTTCGTTGTGTCCTGCTTTTCCACTTGCACCCTGCAAAATGCTGGATCATGTTCTCCCTCCTCCTCTTTCCAAAGCAGAAATCTGTATCTGTACATAGCGGACATGGCAATCAGGTAGAAGATCAGCTGTAAAAGTTTGTTTTAGCTGATTAAAAACAAGAAAAATAAAATCAAAATCAGAGGCTCTTGATTTTAAAGTAATGTGACTGCTGATGACTTAAAGCAGAACTAAAGCTTAGCTTAAGAAATAGAGCAGAAATTTTCAACAGGTATGGGATCAGTTATCCGGAAACCCATTATCCAGAAAGCTCCTAATTACAGAAAGGCTGTCACCGATTGGGGTAAATTTATCAAAGAGTGAAGTTCCGCCACTAGAGTGAAATTCCGCAGCTCTCAATTCATTTCTATGGGATTTTGAAAGGCGTATTTATCAATGGGTGAAAGTGAAAGTTCACCCTTTGATAAATACGCCTATAAAAACCCCATAGAAATGAATGGAGAGTGGCGGAATTTCACTCTAGTGGCGGAACTTCACTATTAACTTCACTCTTTGATAAATATACCCCATAGACTCCAATTAATCCAAATAATCCAAATTTTTAGAAATGATTTCTTTTTTCTCTTTAATAATAAAACAGTTCCTTGTAAGATATGATGATCCAAATTATGGAAAGATTCTTTATCCGGAAAAGCACAGGTCCCAAGCATTCTAGATAACAGGTCCCATACCTGTACATTATGGGGCAGATTCACTAAGGGTCGAATTTCGAAGTAAAAAATACTTCGAAATTCGACCCTCGAATTGAAATCCTTCGACTTCGAATATCGAAGTCGAAGGATTTAGCGCTAAACGTTCGATCGATCGAAGGATTTTTCGTTCGATCGAACGATTAAATCCTTCGAATCGAACGATTCGAAGGATTTTAATCCAACGATCGAAGGAAAATCCTTCGATCAAAAAAAGTTTAGCAAGCCTATGGGGACCTTCCCCATAGGCTAACATTGACTTCGGTAGGTTTTATCTGCCGAAGTAGGGGGTCGAAGTTTTTTTTAAAGGGAAAGTACTTCGACTATCGAATGGTCGAATAGTCGAACGATTTTTCGTTCGAAACGTTCGAATCGAAGTCGAAGGTCGTAGTCGAAGGTCGAAGTAGCCCATTCGATGGTCGAAGTACCCAAAAAATACTTCGAAATTCGAAGTATTTTTCATTCGAATCCTTCACTCGAGCTTAGTGAATCGGCCCCTATGTTTTGGGCTTTATTACCAGTTTAAGGCAACCGCAGACCAGATTAACTAAAGAAGTAGCTAGAAATGTTGTACATTATGTTTTGGGCTTCTGTACCAGCCCAGGGCAACCACAGCCCTTTAGCAGTAAAAATCTGTGTCTCCAAAGATGCCCCAGTAGCTCCCCATCTTCTTTTCTGCTGATTCACTGAACATGCTCTGTGCTGCTGTGCTGCTGTGCTGCTGTCACTTATTAAATATATATATATTTAATATATTTATTTACTATAGCCTTACATATATATATATATATATATATATATATATATATATATATATGTGTGTGTGTGTGTGTGTGTGTGTAAAGCTATAGTAAATTGAGCAGCCCTTGTAGCTTGTAACTTGTAACTTACACCAATAATGTACTCCGGATGATACCTTAAAAGGGTTGTTCATCTTTGAGTTAACGTAGAGAGTGATATTCTGAGACTATTTGTGATTGGTTTTAATTTTTTATTATTTGTGGTTTTTGAGTTATTTAGCTTTTTATTCAACAGCTCTTCGGTTTGCAATTTCAGCAATCTGGTTGCTAGGGTCCAAATTACCCTAGCAACCATGCCTTGATTTGAATAAGAAACTGGGATATGAATAGGAGAGGCCTGAATAGAAAGATGATGATCAGGTGTTGAGTCTTCCCTCTAGTAGTGCGGGAATATCAGCCTCAGCCTCTGTTTCTTTTTTTGCTCAGGGTACACCAGTTATGTTGAACCCAGATGAGACCTAAATCCTTATGCCCTGTCTCTGGCTCCCTGACTAAGCAACAATGCTCTTGGGATCTAATCCCTTTAAAGAACTCCTTGGTGGAGTGAAAGCTGCTCAGTACAGGTAGCCCTAATCTGGTTTTCTTTCATAGAGAGACTATTACAGGATCTAGCTACTCCTTACTAGTCCTGACTAATGATGGCTCCATGGGAGGCTCAAATCCACTTAGGAGAGGTTCAGGCAAACAGCCCTGGCAAAAAACTTTGGCAGAATCCTCCTGAGACCACATGGCTGAGGCAATCATCATCATCATCATTTATTTATATAGCGCTGTCAAGATACGCAGTGCTTTATGTTATAGCACCTAGTGGCCAAACCTGGATAGCTAGGGTCATACTTTGACCCAGGAATTGGGGAATTACTCACTTCCTTAGACAAAGGGTCCCCTTTGGGTGCAATCTTTGGGGGAATGCAAAGTAAATGGGGATACATTTACCAGTCCCCTTTATACTGTATATAATATAAATGTCACAATATAAGGCTCCTTAGTAAATAATTCAGATTATTAGAACAGCTTTAAAACCGGCACAATTAGCATTAGAATTTTATAATCAGCCCTGTGGCATTAGCTAATATGACAGGCAAACCTGATTTTGTGCTTGATAATTAGTGTCGACCCCTAAGCTTAGCATCTCAACAGCTGCTCAGAGCCCACTGAGCATGTGCGTGTCACTGATATTCCTAACAAAATCCAAGATGGGAATCTCCTGTCACAACTTTGAGGGCCTGGGTCAATATATATATACTGAACCTTCGGGATGGGTCAATATATTCAGTCTATAAAATATGACTTATCTAGCAATATTAATTTTTAAGGTTTAGTTCTTCTTTAATGTACTAAACAATGCATTGACATAAGAAAATATTCATTCACCAGTACAGAATTTAAAGGACAAGTAAAGCCCAGCTTTAACTCATGGTTACCAGTATGCCTGTTCCCACTACAACGCCAATGTACCGGGTAATTCCAGTGCAGCCCTTTGCCACCATAATTATTTTCTGATGTGGAAGTAATCATTCCAGCGAGGACATTGTTAAATCTGAAAACTTCCATAATGTTTTACCATATAGTCTTTACTGCTGGGTAAAAAAAAACAGCCTCTGTGTCTTGGCCAATAGTGAAGCTCATTACTCCTGGCAACGAATTCCTGGAATATATTAGAATTGCTTCCAAGTTAACACTGATCCTTTCCTCAAAGCTAAAAACCTTATAGAATGACACAACACATTTCTGCTGAATAGCTAGCTCTGTTGGCACATGACTGTGGCGACCGTTTTTGGAAATCTGACTGTCACTTTCTTATATGCATATGAATATATGTCCTTCAGGATTTCTGTGTGATAGTAATAGTACTGATGAATGGAAACAAGCCCCTGTGCAGTTGCTTACAATACCCTTATTAAATCAGAGCATTTGTCTCTAGACCCTGCTCCTTATCAAAGTTGTTTGACCTCTGTATTTAGTCTACAACTTGTTTATGTAGAAGCTAAGGAATGTATGATAAAACATCACATTGTAAAAACAATGTCACTTCTTTGAGTTCAATGAAGCACACAGCTAAGACAAAAGGGCCTTGAGCATAGAGGATTTTTCTTGTTTACACATAGCTTGGTGCAAATCCAGACTTTAATATGAAGTTGGTCCTCTCTTTTATTCTTTTGGGACAGATTTCCACTGGGTGGTGGAACATGTCTGGCCGAATTTGCTTCCATTCAGCCACAGCAGCACTGGTGAGGTCGGGCACTGATGTTGGGGATCAGGTCTGGTTCATTCTACTGGTGTTCGTTTGGATTGAGGTCAGAGCTCAATCCCATTCTGTACAAACTTACCATTGTGCATAGGGACAATATTATACTGAAACAGGAAAATGCCTTCCAATAAGATATATTATTTTCATTCCTAAAGTATGTAGTCTATTGATACTTTTTTGGGGGGAGAAGTTTTTGGATAGAATTTAGGCATCCAGCCCAGAAAACCCATTTTGTTTTGTTTACAATCCCAGTCTATGAGCTAAGTCTCACACTTATCAGTAACTTCTTCAACAGTAAAGTACCTTCTCCTTGAACAATGGCAACAGTACTGAAGTAGACAGTACAAAACAAGACATGTGCCTAATACTGACTATACTCCACTAGGGCACTGGTGGCTTACACATAGGGGTATTGTAGGGTCTCGTACTGTTTGCAGCAGCCATCTTTAGGGTTCAGACGCATCATCCTGGTCTTGGTTAGAGCTCTAGGACTTTTCTTCTGGCTGGGCGCTATAAAGTCACCTTTCTTCTTGCTTTATTGGATGGTCTCCTCTACAAGAGACAAATGGTGCCTTTAGGTTCCTTCTCCATCTTGGGTGACACGTCAGGGATCCTCATTAAACCTCTTTTTCACTAAGCAGCGGCTTTTTATCCCTAGGCACCTTTTATCCAATAAATCCATGTAACCACTGACACTCCAAGATCATGTAGGATGGGAATGAGGGTTGGGTAGTCCCCCATCCCATATATATTTATATAATACACAAAAGCCATGAATATCTTGTAAATTATATCCTTATAAACGGTGAGTTCTGATGTCATCAGTTATAAACAGTCAGTTCTGATGTCATTTCTGTCACATGACTCACTGAAATTTGTGTATTATAATACATAAAGTACCCCCTCAAAATATGAGGATATTAGAAGTTACCTCGGAGTTCCATGACCTGTATAAAAACACTCGGCCTTCGGCCTCATGAAACTTCTCGGTAACTTATAATATCCTTATATTTTACAAGAGGGGGTACTTTATTCACTATATAATGACCCTTAGCTCTTTTTGTAATAAGGGAGCAAGTCTTACAAGAGAAAGCATTTTCATTCACTATCCCTGCTACATTGTGAGTACACCTTCCTCTACTGAGGCTTTGAGTAGAAGATCCTTCCTGTCATTCTGGGGCCCAGAATGGGGCAAAACAAAGATAATGAATGCTTGGAAGAACTGAGCCCTTAGTAGGACACAACCCATACCCACAGATTTGACATAAAGGACCCAGGGCTGAAGACTGTATCTAGACAGATAAGTGTATTTGCAAAGTTACATCAAGGAATAAATGAGACCTAAGTCCATTGAGTTTAACCTCTGAACATAATTCCCTCCATGCAGAAAGTAAATAAAACCTCTATTTTAGTTGGAAACAGTCGAGTGCTCATGGAGACGCTGAGTATCAGGAGGCTGCAGCTGAGCAGCATAAAGGCAAACACATTAGGAACACTAAAACAGGAATCGACACTGCAGCTCATACAGTTATAGGTCAGAGGATACACATAAAAGCAATAATAGTCTCTATATCTCCTTGACATTACGCAGCACAATTAAATTTTTCACAAATTAAATCATGCATCATGCATTTAGCTGCCTCCACGAGAGGTATATTACATTATGGGTGGACATCCTTTTTAAGGTTGCTGCCAGCTGGTTTGGTAAATCAGCAGCTAGGTCCAGGCCGGAATCAAAAATTTACTATATACTAGCTGGTTAAATTGTTAATCCCCACAAATCCCTCCTTTCCCTGACCCACTCGTTACTAGATCACTTCTTATAAGAAAAGGCTCTCATATGATCTGCCCCTTTATCCTGCCCACTATATCCATTTCCCCCACCTAGCCACCCCTTTCTCCACCTACCAAGCCCATTTCCCCACATCAAGTGGCATCACCACGGCCCTCGGGTCGGACTGGGCATTGGGGGTCCACCAGGGGCTGCAACATTAGGGGTCCTACCGGTAGTCACCAGGGCTCCCTCCCGACTTCTAAACTCCCACTCCACACATGCGAGAATGCAGACTTGCTCTGGCAGAAGATCTTTTTTTAGGGGGCAGCCGATCAGGGGAGCAGGTCTGGGCCAGTGGAGGCCCATATGTATCGGGATCCACTGGCCCAATCCAACCCTGCCTTTACCTGAAGCTGGTTTTCAGAAAAAAGTTGGCAACCATAAGCCTTCTCAAGAAACATATTACAGTGAACCCTACATTTCACATACCTTGATTTTTAGTGATGGGCGACTTTGTCTAGTTTTGCCCCGAAATTTGTGAAACGGCCACAAAATTTGCTAAACTGTCACTGACGTCGGAATTGTCAACAGCGTCAAAAAACTTCACTGCCAGCAAATTTTCGCCAGCGAATTCGAGAATTTATTTGCCGGAGGCGCCTCCCGAATAAATACGCCCATCACTATTGCTTTTAAGTTTCCCCCAAGTTTTTTTTGTGGTCCCACCAATATATAATGCATAGTAATGCATTTCCCTGATTTTACATTTTCCCTAAAAAATGTAAAATGGGAGTTGCAATTTATTGTTAAATTGCCAGAGGGGGTGCACGGACAGTTCTATATTCAAAAAGAGGCACAGAAGCCTACGACCCTAATGATTCCAGCGCTGCCTGTAGACAAGCAGGTTAGGGAGCACCTACTGTAAGGACAAGGCTGTGTGGCAACCTCTGATGCTTCGCTTTGCACCTTGTACCGGGCCCTGGGCATAACTGTATCTCAAATTGCCACTAAGGGGAGGGCATTTTCATTTTTTGGTGTTCTGGATCAAAAAGTGCAGTCTTTGAGTTTAGTCTTGAAGAGACTAAAAGTGTGCATTCTCTTTAAAGGAACCCGGGGAGAGAATTTAGAGGGAAGAAGCAGCTAGAGAGAAAGGTCTCAGCAGCTCAAGTGGGTGGTGTGAACAGACAGTGTCTCTGAGAAATTGGCCAGGAAAGCAAAGATACACAACAGAAGAGATATTGTGAGGTGACGAGGAATGACGGTCTTTGAAAGTCGTGAGAAAGATTCTGTAAATTCTTCTTTGCTTAAAACTTTCATTGCCGGTTGAATTTCACGCCTCATTTTGAGTTAAATGCCAGACAATGTTTCTAAACATTTTGTGCTCTTTCATTTCACTGGCATGACTTTTGAAGAAATTTAAGAAAAGTATATGCTGTTTTTCTAGAAGCAAAATATTTTTTTAACAGTAATTCCAAATGACCAAATATTCTAGATTAAGTATTTAATGCTCGGGACCAGGGTTTTTTTGGATAATGGATCTTTATGTAATTTGGATCTTCATACCTTAATTCTACTAGAAAATCATGTAAACATTAAGGGGCCGATTCACTAACTTCGAGTGAAGGATTCGAAGTTAAAAAACTTCGAATTTTGAAGGTTTTTTTTGGGCTACTTCGACCATCGAATGGGCTACTTCGACCGTTCGACTACGACTACGACTTCGAATCGAAGGATTCGAAGTAAAAATCGTTCGACTATTCGACCATTCAATAGTCGAAGTACTGTCTCTTTAAAAAAAACTTCGACCCCCTAGTTCGCGATCTAAAAGCTAACGAACCCAATGTTAGCCTATGGGGAAGGTCCCCATAGGCTTGGCTAACTTTTTTTGATCGAAGGATATTCCTTCGATCGTTGGATTTAAATCCTTCGAATCGTTCGATTCGAAGGATTTAATAGTTCGATCGAAGGAATTATCCTTCGATCGTTCGATCTAACTATCTGCGCTAAATCCTTCGACTTCCTAGTCGAATATCGAGGGTTAATTAACCAGCGATATTCGACCCTTAGTGAATCGGCCCCTAAATAAACCCAATAGGCTGGTTTTGCTTCCAATAAAGATTAATAATATCTTAGTTGGGATCAAGTACAAGCGACTGTTTTATTATTACAGAGAAAACGGAAATTATTTGGTTAAAGGAGAAAAAAAACCTAAAAATGAATATGGCTAAAAATGCCATATTTTATTTAATGACCTTATTGCACGAGGCTAAAGTTTCAGCTTGTCAATAGCAGCAATGATCCAGGACTTCAAACTTGTCACAGGGGGTCACCATCTTGGAAAGTGTCTGTGACACTCACATGCTCAGTGGGCTCTGAGCAGCTGTTGAGAAGCTAAGCTTAGGGCTCGTCACTAATTATCCAGCAGAAAATGAGGTTGGTCTATAATATAAGCTGATGCTACAGGGCAGATTATTAAATTCTGATGCTAATTGCTCTGGTTTCTGTGCAGCCATGTAGTAATTATCTGTATTAATTACTAATGAGCCTTATATTGTGACATTTCTATTCTATGTGTACTGTATATTGTGAGTGGGTCCCTAAGCTCAGTAAGTGACAGCAGCACAGAGCATGTGCAGTGAATCAGCAGAAAAGAAGACGGGGAGCTACTGGGGCATCTTTGGAGACACAGATCTTTACTGCTAAAGGGCTGTGGTTGCCTTGGGCTGGTACAGAAGCACAAAACATAATGTACAACATTTCTAGCTACTTCTTTAGTTAATCTTTAGTTCTCCTTTAAAAGGGAGTGTATAAGAGATGGTCTTTCTGTAATTTGGATCTTTCTGGATAACGGGTTTCTGAATAATGGATCCCCTACCTGTACTAAAAATCTGTAAATCACCTCATAGCTTGCACTTTACAGAATCTTATATTCTAAATGTCCTTTGATACAAAGTTAAAATTACGGAAGCACCAAATCTTTAGTATTTTTCCAAGGACCAAATTCTTCCCAAAATGTTTGGCCAAATATTGAACCTAACACAAACCCTAAATTGAAAAATTCAGATCTGAGCCAAATAAAAAAAACTGCTTCATAAATTAAAATCCTGCAAAATTTGTTGGCATTTGGCCAAGTCCTAGATTTGGAGCACCCTTAGATAAACCAGTAAAATATGAATGTCAGGAGTGTTCTGAACAGTACACAAAATGTAAATTAGTGCAAACAACATTTTTACGGGCAAAAACAAGTAAGCGGGCCTAATGTAGAATACAAACCAATCAAAGCAATACGAAATGATTGCACAGTAAACTCTGTGGAATTTGTCCCATTTTACTGAAAAATAATCGAATTTGCAGCGAAATTCTTGAACCGGGAAAAATTTGCGAAACGAATTAAAGCCAATGGACGTCGAAATTATTTTGATGCGCCTCAATTCTGACGCCCGCAACAATTTTTATACGCGCGCCTATTTTGTCCAAATGTTTTAAAGTCAATAGGCGTCCGAATAATTTTGATGTTCGAAAACTTTTATGCGCGTGCCTATTCTGATGCGCCCAAATTTTTTTGACGCAGTGGATTTTTCACTAGCAAATTTTCGCAGCAGTTTCTTGAATTTGGAAATGCTGTAAATTCCCGCCTGGTGAATTTATTCGTCCATCACTATGCAGAACTATAAATGAAATAGAATCCTCACTAAAATAAAACGGTTATTGCCTCACACACTACTCACTTTTTATAGGGCAAAACACGTGATACGAATTTTTTTTTACAAACATGCATGAATACACTCGTCCAGTCCAATTGTGTATATTGTGTGTGTGTGTGCTGTAAGTTTGCAAAAGCCCTTGCCAAAAAAAGTGAATACTGTATAATAGGGGCAGATTTATTAAGGTTCGAATGTTATATTCGAATTCAGATTTTTACATTTTTTTGGTCAAAACTCACAAATTCAAATTTAAAAGCATCAACTCGAATGTAAATTTGAATATGAGATTGATCACACCTTGAAAACAGTTCTAATTCGAATATTCGCCACCTAAAACCTGCAGAGTTCAAAGGCAGAGGTCCGTTGAACAATTTGAATATGTCAATTTCCTTCCTGACATTCGAGGTTTTTTTTTTTCGGAGGAAAACTCGATTCCAGTTAGTTTAATATTTTCAGGTCGGGACTATTCGATCGAATATAAGATGTCGAGTTTTTTTCCCATTCGAGGTGTGAGTACATTCGAATTTATAAGAGAAAAAAAAAAAATTCACATAAATTTTGTATTTTAGTGCAGGAAATACAGGAGGTCCAATTTGGCTGCGGTAGAGAAAGTAGACCCGGCAGTTGCAGGGGGGCCTAGGAGTGCAGAGAGCCCAGTGAGGGCATCATTATATCACTTTCAATATTTCATAGTATAAAAAGTCAACTTACCACTATTTTGGGGCCCAGTAACATGTAGCTACGCCACTGTTTCTGCTGTTGTCATTGGACCACAGGACCCACTTGATCTCCAGCTCTGCTTGTGGCTTAGAGGCACAGGAATGAAACAAGAGTCCTGAACTGCTCCCTGGCCCGAAACTGGTACAGATTATAACATTTTCAATATGTGGAAGGCTGAGCCTCTTACCTACAAATCAGACATTTTATGATCTGTGCCCAGTTAAATGAAAAAAGGCGAGTCTTTCAGTTCAGCAATCCAGGAGCCTGTTCTCTTTTAAATGACAAGTAGCTAAATTGTATAAATCTTATGTTCGAAAACAGGTCCGGACTGAGAATTAATTATGCCCTGGCATTTCAGGTACACAGAGGCCCAAACAGCCCCCACCAGCCCACTAAATACTGACTTTCTATGGGACCTTATAGCAGCCCCTCTGGCATTTGCCAGAACCCACAGATTGCCAGTCCAGGCCTGTTCCAAAATCTGTCTATGCACAATAGGAATGGGAATAGGGCATGTATGAGTATTTGAGCTGATATAAGAGGAATTGACAGATTTTGGCAATACAGGTATGGGACCTGTTATCCAGAATGCTCAGGACCTGGGTTTTCCAGATAAGGGATCTTTCTGTCATTTGGAGCTACCTTAGGTCTGTTAAAAAAAATAATTTAAACATTAATTAAACCCAGTAAGCTGGTTCTGCATCCAATAAGGATTAATTATATCTTAGTTGGGATCAAGTACAAAGTACTGTTTTATTATTACAGAGAAAAAGCAAATCAATTTGTATTACTTGATTAAAATATGGGAGATGGCCATCCCATAATTTGGAGCTTTTTGGATAATGGTTTTCCGGATAACGGATCCTATGCTTGTATTGCCACGTGTTGAAATGATCCAGTTTGGAATTTCAGCAGTCACTGAGTTGCTATGTACCCATTTACCTTAGCAACCATTCAGCGGGTTGGAAGTCTGGGGAGAGGATGAATAAGAAAGGGCCTCTACAGAAAAAATAAGCAATGCGAATACAAATGAATCCATTTTCTTATCTCATACCATTTCAGAGAAAGACGCAGCATACTAATAAATCTTTCCCTTATAGGGAGAAATACCCACATGTTGTTTTAGTTTTCAGTAGAAGAATTCTATTCCAAAACAATTTGTAATGTCCTTTCATTAAAGCAATTCCAAATTAATTTCTGACAGCAGAAAGCAAATGGAAATATCAAAACCTGTAAAAAATATTGTGCTTTATTCTTGCCCCATGGTAAAACCAATCACTTAAGAAACCTTACCAAGGACTGATTTGTTTGTATTTTGTAAACCTCCCCAACAAAACCAAGTTATAGTTCTTTTGTAATAGATGCGGGCGCAGATTTATCAAAGGTCGAGGTGAATTTATGAATGAAAATAATTTGAATTTCAAGCTATTTTTTGTGTACTTCGACTAGGGAATAGTCCAAATTCGATTCGAATTTGGAAAAGAAAATAAAAAAATTAGAATGTTGAAATTTATCAGGTACCGTCTCTTTAAAAATTCGACTTTGACCATTTGCCATCTAAAACCTGACGAATTGCTGTTTTAGCCTATCAGGGACCTCCTAGAACCTATTTGGAGTCAATTGGTGGACTTTGAAAACTCTAAGGTTTTTTTGGGAAAAATTTGCTCGAATCCGCTATTCCTTTGATTCGTACAATTCAAATTCGTCCGAATACAGACCTATTCGATCAAAAACAGACCTATTCGACCAAAAAAAAAACTTTGACTTAATTTCGGTTGGTCTTTTTGAATTCGAATTTCGAAGTATTTTCAATTCAACATTCGACCCTTGATAAATATTCTCCATACTGTCTCTTTAAAAATTCCACTTCGACCATTCGCCATCTAAAACCTTTCGAATTGCTGTTTTAGCCTATGGGAGACCTCCTAGAACCTATTTGGAGTCAAGGGGTGGACTTTGAAAAATCAACGTTTTTTTGGGGAAAGACTTCTAATCGAATTCGATCGAATGCACTATTACTTCGATTCGAAAGATTCAAATTCGGCTGAATACAGACCTATTAGATCGAAAACTGACCTGGTCGACCAAAAAAAAACTTCAACTTAAATTTGGTTGGTCTTTTTGAATTCGAATTTCGAAGTTTTTTTAATTCTAAATTCGACCCTTGATAAATATGCCCCGCAGTGTCATTAGCCCCAGGGTTTGGCAGAATGTCCCCTCTGGTAATAGCCACATAACGAAACTGAACTCAAGTGTAAATAACTGAAATGAAGCCGAAATCCTCTGTACTACGCAGGGGGCGATTGGCTGCAGGTATTTTACATACAAATGTAGAAATGTAAAACATTTTTTCACATATTTTATTGAAAAAGAAAGCAAATTGCACATACAGGTATAAGAACTGTTATCCACAATGAGCGGGACCTGGGGTTTTCCAGAAAAAGGATCTTTCTATAATTTGGATCTTCAAACCTTCTAGTAAAAAATCATATAAACATTAAATAAACATTAAATAAACCCAAAAAGCTGGTTTTGCTTCCAATAAGGATTAATTATATCTTAGTTGGGATCAAGTACAAGCTACTGTTTTATTATTACAGAGAAAAAGATAATAGTTTTTAAACATTTGGATTATTTGAAGGATAAATATCCATAATTTGGATATTTTTGGATAACAGGTTTCCGGATAACATATCCCATACCTGTATATGTAAATACAATATATTCACATATTACAGATGGTCATTGAAGAGTTAAAAATGTGCTTGAGTTATTATGCAGATCTGTTATTAAATTAGATGATGTCACAATTGGTATTTGGTATGTGGTCCAGGGGTTATACGACTGGTCACAGATCTTTTATTTCTTTTTGTACCAGCCTACATGTTGACATCATATATTGGTGGTATCCAGCTTTAAATTGAATCATATGGGTTGCCCTTTAAAGCCTTTATTATCTATTAACCATTATGCTTTATTCTGAGTTTTCTCTCTGCTAATAACCTTAAAGGAATTGTAAACCCTCAAACAAATTAAGCAGTTTTGCAATTTACATGATTTTGTTTTAGCTTTTAGCAGATATTACACACTGTAGTTATTATAATGAATCTAAAACAGCGACGCCACCTACTGTTCATTTGGACCAACTGAACACAGCAGAAAATTAAGTTAGTGAGGAGAGAAGAGTCTATGCAGACCGACGAGTTTCAGTGTTAAAGTGTCTGTGAGCTTGATGTGCTCAAGATAATTACCAGGTGAATGGTTTCTAGAAAATGCTCTGTAAGGCTACAAATGTATTATTATTGCCACTTTTTATTACTCATCTTTCTATGCAGGCCTCCTCTATTCGTATTCCAGTCTCTTATTCAAATCAATGCATGGTTGCTAGGGGAATTTGGACCCTAGCAACCAGATAGCCAAAATTGAAAACTGAATAAAAAGCTATAAAAAACTCAAAAAACACACAGTAAGTAAAAAATAAAGACCAAATGCAAATTGTCCCAGAATATCACTCTCTACATCATACTAAATATTAATTTAAAGGTGAACAACCCCTTTAAAGTGAAAGATGTGAAAACATGCCAAATGTGTAGCTGCCTAAATTTCTGGATTATTGGAATATACAGTATGGTAAATGCCTTTCACATTGCTAAGACTCATTTTAAGCTTTAATTAAGTCAATTTTGAGAAACAAAAGTATTAATCTTCAGAGCTTTGTCCCCCGGGTTCATATGTTAATTCTTTGCTCCATCCCAGATGGAGTCACTGCAGCTCAGGCTGGGAACAAAAAATGTGACCTCTCTTCTCTTGGGTCGTGTATCGAGTCTGCAAGTGGCTGCAATTTGCTGCAATTTGCAAAACCAGAAACCAGAAAAATATGTATATTACACTCCTTCCCACCAACTATCTGGCTATGAGTAATAACTGCCTAAATGAGTCTAAATAAATGACAGTTTTGTGTAAATGACAGTTTTGAGTAAATTACACTTTTATGTGAATTACAGCTTCATTGTCTCCCTCCACAGCAGATACAGGTGAAGATACAGACTAGGGATGCACCGAATCCACTATTTTGGATTCGGCCGTAACCCCCGAATCCTTTGATAAAGATTCGGGCGAATACCGAACCAAATCCAAATCATAATTTGAATGATCTTGTTGTTTTGTGACGAAAAGTCACACCATTTCCCTCTCCACTCCTAATTTGCATATGCAAATTCGGATTCAGTTTGGCCGGGGCAGAAGAATTCGGCCGAATCCTGCTGAAAAAGGCCGAATCCTGGCCAAATCCCGACCCAAATCCTCGATCCGGTGCATCCATAATACAGACCCATCTGAAGTGGGGCATAAAAGTAAGGAAAGGTGTCTAATTCCTACATTTGTACACAGGGAGGCCTTTTTAACAAAATTAGGATTTGTGTAATTTTAGAGTTTTTTTTTCAACTTCGACTACACTCAAATTTTAAAAAAGAAAAACATGAATGTCTTCATATTTAGTAAAAGATCAGAATATAAAAAGCAAAAATAAATAAAAACATGGAATGAATCTGAATAAGAATACAAAAACCTCAATATCCTATTTTTTTTGTGCATTTACAACTGAAAAGAAAACTCTGAAACTGTGAATTGTATACTTACAGATGAAGCCACTTGGATTTGTGAGTTAAATGCGTCATGACTCAGAGTTAATTGAAGAAACTGTGTTATCTAAAGTTATCTTAACTCATTTAATGCATTTAACCTTTTCATTAGCATACCAAAGCACCATTGTTCACAATGGTGAATGCTTTAATTAGATGGGATGTTATGTCACAGTTTTCTGTGTTAAATGAGATAAATGGGATATCTGTGTTTAGTTATTCTGTGTCAAACAGACAAACCAAAGTGGCTGCATCTGTATAATGAATAATGAAAATGTTGTGTTTTATAACCATTCTTCAGATGCAGGATCTTCAAATTGGGAAAAAAATACAAACAATGGTAAATGGCCCCCTGGGTAAGGAATGAAACCAGTTTTTCCCCCATTTTTAGATACAGGTATATGACCTGTTAACCAAAAGGCTTTTCCAGGTAATTTAAATCTCCATATCTTAAGTCTAAAAATGTATTTAAAGATTAATTAAATCCAAAAGAATTATTTTGCCTTCAAAGGGGGTTAATTATATCTTAGTTGGGGTCAATTACAAGCTACTGTTTTATTATTACAGAGAAAGTAAAACAAAGTCATTTTAAAAAATGTTTAATTACTTCATTAAAATGTAGTCTATAGGAGATGGCCTGTCCATAATTCTGAACTTTCTTAATAACAGGTTTCCAGATAACGGATCCCATGCCTTTACTGTATTATAGGATCCTAAGGACGGAATGGAGGATTTTCTAGACTTACGAAAAGAGGGTCAAACATATTTTAAAAATATATCTTCTTTTTTGGGATCTGAAGTTGCATTAGATAAATAATCATTGATTCAATTTTCATATATATATATTTTTTTCCCCATGGAATATTGCGCACATTACTAAGGCAAAGTGAGATCTTAAATCTCATGAGAATAGACATGTCGCAAGGAACTGACTTTGCAATCATTGCCGGGAATTGAACCCTGGTCTCCTTAAATTACAGTGTAGAAATATAACCCCTGAGCATAATGTAGCTAGTCCTATTTTTCCATTTTATATAGGGACAAAGACTCTTTTTTTCCCCTCCTGCTAATCCCTCGTAAATCAATATCCCAACTCCGCAGCTACTGTAAAATTCACCTTCCAGAATTCTTCGCCAACCAGACAGTTGGGATACTGGGATCTATAAGCCACCAAATTTGGGAAGCTTGCACTTTAATAACCCTGCAGGGGATTTTAAAAATTGTTACAACTTGTAAATGTTACAACATGTTCTCCTCAATCCGAACAAGATGTGTTTTCATCTGGTGTTGTGTTTGCCACATGTTTAAAGCACAGCTTGCCGAAAGAAGGTTTCAGAAAACTCCAAAATTCCATAGTCTTCCTCTCAGAGCCCCTACACTGTTATAGCAGATTCCTACAGCCTAGATGCAAAGGAACAGAAACAGAAAGGTAGATGACCTGCACGTCAGGAATAGTGGGTTGAGAAAAAAGAGAATAATTCAAAGCAGGGAGATCAATAGACATTGTATTATGCGTATGGATAGTGAGAGGATTTGTAGATGAAAAAGGCAAATTACAAAGTGGAAATGCAAATGAGCTGCTTGTCCGCAAAACAATCGGTGGTTGAAAAGAAGCTGAAGGTTCCAGGGTGAAAATGGCCAAGTTACTTTCAGTTCCCAGTTGAGTTGTTGATGGGTTTCTTAGACATTCAGGGCCATCAGGATATTATCTAGAATATAAATATTAGATTCATTGGTGAAAACCTGACGTTTATTTGAGATGTTTATCATATCAAGGTGTGCGTTGCTTCTACTGATTTGGTTCCATGGGGTAAATTCAGACAGAATGGTCTGCAGGAATAGAGAGTATTCGAGAGTATTTGAGTTTGAGGAATGTACAAACGTTGGTACACAAGTATTGATAGAGTTCCTATCTCCTGCCAATTAAAACAAACCCATATGGAAACTTAAAGGAGAAGGAAAGCTACCAAGGCAGTTTATTGCCAATAGATTAGCCACAACAGTACAAGTAAAAGGCCATTTTTATTCTTTAGAATGCTTTTCCATACCTGAGTGAACAGCTCTAGACACTGTCTATGTTTGTTTAGGATAGACGCTGCCATATTAGCTTGCTGTGGCATCACTTCCTGCCTAAGCCTCTTCCTGCTTGCTCATAGCTCTGAGCTCAGATTACAGCAGGGAGGGGAGGAGGGAGGGGGAAAGGAGCAAACTGAGCATGCTCAAGCCCTAGCCCTGGAGGTTTAAGCTGAAAACAGGAAGTCTGATACAGAAGCCCATGAGTACACAATAGAGGGAAAGAAATGTGGTGTTTCTTTTAAAAGAGGACTCAGAGCAGCATTACTTTGAGGGTTTACTGGTATATTTATATAGACCTTTCTGATAAAGCTTACTTAATTTTAACCTTTCCTTCTCCTTTAAAGCAGCATTGTTGATTAGTAAAAATGTTTGCATTCCACTGCACATAATGACGCTGGACTCCGTGGGAACATTGGAGCTACCTCCAGCTTGAAGGCGGTGGGAACAGGAGGCAGGGTCGATGCACTGATGCTGAGAAAGTTGAAGGACCGTCAAATGCAAGTACAGGTATGGGATCCGTTATCTGGAAACCCGTTATCCAGAAAGCTCAGAATTACAGAAAGGCTGTCTCCCATATACTCCAAATATCCAAATTCTTTAAAATGATTTACTTTTTTTCTCTGTAATAATAAAACAGTAACTTGTACAATATTATTAGTCCTTATTGGAGGCAAAACCAACCTATTGGGTTTATTACATTTTTACACAATATCCTAGTAGATTTAAGATATGAAGATCCAAATTACAGGAAGATCTGTTATCCTCAGGTCCTCTGCATTCTGGATAACAGGTCCCACACCTGTACCTTTAAAGGAGGACAAAACCCTAAAAAATATAAAAGGCTAGAAAGGCCATAATTTATATCCTGAACTTACTTCACCAACCTAAAGTTTCATAATATCTTTAAATGGGTGGTTCACCTTTCAGGTAACTTTTAGAATGTTATAGAATGCCCAATTCTTCGCAACTTTTCGATTGGCCTTCATTTTTTCTTTTTTTTTATAGTTTTTTTAATTATTTGCCTTCTACTTCTGACTCTTCAGTTTCCATCTAAAAAAAGAAATGCCCTGTAAGGCTACAAATGTATTGTTATTGCTACTTTTATGTTACATCGTCTTTCTATTCAGACCCTCTCCTATCCATATTCCAGTCTCTTATTGCTAGGGGAATTTGGACCCTAGCTACCAGATTGCTTAAGATGTAAATTGGAGAGCTGCTGAATAAAAAGCAAAATAACTCAAAAACCTGAAATAATAAAAAAAATTAAACCCAATAATTGAAATTGCCTTAGAATATCACTCTCTACGTCATACTACAAGTTAAATTAAAGGTGAACATTTCCTTTAAGAGTAATGATCCAGCCATTCAAATTAGTTGGTCCCTAAGCTCAGTAAGTGACAGCAGCACAGATCATGTGCAGTGAATCAGCAGAAAAGAATATGGGGAGCTACTGGGGCATCTTCGCAGGCTCAGATCTTCCCTATCAACCTCATTCTATGAACAAACAAATATGGATTTAAATATCATCATGTTGCCCATACTGACTTTCAAATCTATACTATTTTATCATTTAACCTGCAACGAAAATGTATTCCCAGACTCACTTCCCAGTGAAATGGCTATAATTTACTGTGCTTCGGAGTGATAAGCTCAGTGAGAGGAGGTGAGAAATGCTATTATTATCCAAGTTGTTTGTGAAATTATATATCACCATGCATGAATATAGCCTCGCACAGAGAGAAAATACAGTCAAAGGAATAGTGAGAGGGTGGAACAACATAACAACTTGTAAATGTATCATTTGTAATATAAGGCCATGACCTATTAAAAACCAATTAGAAACATTTTTCAAATTTTTCCTAAGCAGAAGAACATCAGAGCAGCCTCTTTCTTTCTCCTGACAACTTCCTTGACTACTTGGTCAGACTGGTGGGAAAATGACCAGCAGGTGGCGGTGTTGTAACAAAATTCATTCATGTTAACAGTACATGTATCCTTTAATATCTTGGAATTAAAAATAAATAAATAAATAATGAATGTACACTGCAAAAGTGCTAAGAATAGCGCCCTCATCAATTTTACATTCATTTATTTTTAAGGTTTACTTATCCTTTACGTTAACTTTTAGAATGTTATAGAATGGCTCTTTCTAAGCACATTTTCAATTATCCTTCATTGTTTATTTTTTTTTATAGTTTTTTAATTATTTGCCTTTTTCTTCTGAAAAAGCTAAATAAAAAGCTAAATAACCCCAAAACCACAATTAACCAATTGCAAATTGTCTCAGAATATCACTCTCTGAATCATAATAAAAGTTAATTTAAAGGTGAACTGCCCCTTTAAGCTTTGTACAGTAAACAAGTTTTAGAAGATAGACCGAGCTGAGTTTAAAATGTAAGGACAGTTGTGCAGGAGATGTTTGGTGGTCTTGATGGCCAAAGGTTTTCCAAAGCCTTTATAGGATCCATTATCCAGAAAGCTCTGAATTTTGGGTCCATCTCCCATACATTCCAAATTAATCAAAAATTTTAAAATGATTTCCTTTTCTCTGTAATAATAAAACAGTACATTGTACTTGATCCAAACTAATTAATTATTATTGTATGCAAAACAATCCAGTTGGGTTTACTTAAATTACGAAGATCCAAATTAAGGAAATATCCCTTATCCGGAAAACCCCAGGTTCCGAGCATTCTGGATAACAGGTCCCATACCTGTACCAGGTTTGCTGCAGGTAGAAACCAATAAGATATTTGCTTTCAAACAGTAGCTTGTATTTGATCCCAAATAAGATATCATTAATCCTTACTGGAGGCAAAACAATCCTATTGGGTTTATTTAATGTGTCAATTATTTTTTTGTAGACTTAAGGTGTGTAGATCCAAATTTCTGAAAGACCCCGTATCTGGAAAACCCCCAGGTCTTGAGCATTCTGGATAACAAGTCCCATACCTGTACGAAGTTTGCTCCAGGCAATAGCGACTAATAAGATATTTGCTTTCAAACTCGTTGTTAATAAATGCCTCCAGCTGTTTGGCTCCTATGGATTGACAAAACTGCTACAACTTTTGTTACAAGACTGGTGTGAGTAGCACACATTTAAGAAAGAAAAAACATGTATCAGTCGGTGGTGTAATAAAAGGCCTTTTTAGCTATGATTCCAAATAGCCGAGCAGGACTATCAGCACTTGTGAGGTTAATGTGAGTCCCTGGAAGAAACGTGGGAAGGAGATGGGATACAACTTGTTTTGCAACACTGATTAGTGAGATAGTGGGGAAGCACATGAAAAGCTGTAAATATTATTCCTCCACCAAATGTCAATATGTGCCTAGAATAACGAGGTTGCAGGTTTTCTAATAGCTCCTTGGGGATAAGCACCAACATAACAGACAGAATATGTCGATGCTTTACAATTCCAGATTTCTTCCGCAGATCCTCTGGTTCCAGTCAACATCATCGAAATGTTTCCTGAGGATATGTCATCCGCTTATCCTCATAAAGACATAGTACAGCCACTTTTAATTCAGGAAATAGGTAGAAACCTTCCAGACAACTGAAATGAGCTGTTTTTTTATCTATCTGTGTTGACAGCACAAAATGAGGTGGGTGAGAATAAACTAGGGATGCACCAAATCCACTATTTGGGATTTGGCCGATTCCCCGAATCCTTTAAGAAACATAAGGCCGAAAAAACGATCTGAATCCGAATCCTAATTTGCATAATTTGTGAATACCATTCAAAAAGGCTGAATTCAGCTTTTTCTTTTAAAACTAGAATTTTTCGAGATTTATTAAAGCCCGATGCAGCAAAAAGCCTGAATGCAAAAATCCACCATCTCAGACCTGCCGAGGTTGTGTATAAGTCAATTACAGTTTCTGTGGCCTGCGCTGGAATTATCCTGAAAATCTGACCATTTTGGACACTTTCGGGCAAAAATCCGAAAACTTAGGCCTTTGGGAAAAAGCCCGAAAAAATAGAGCAATTCAGTTTGTTAATAATAAATAAGGTAATATTGGGTATGGGAGTATGGTTGTGTTTTTTTTTTTATTTAACTAATGAGATAAATTTGGGTTTTAGTAACATACATAGTAACATAGTAACATAGTAAGTAAGGTTGAAAAAAGACACGTCCATCAAGTTCAACCTTTTTTTTTTTTTTTAATTATATCTGCCTTACTGCCAGTTAATCCAGAGGAAGGCAAAAAAAACCATTTGAAGCCTCACCAATTTGCCTCAGAGGGGGGAAAAATTCCTTTGTGACTCCAAAATGGCAATCGGACTAGTCCCTGGATCAACTTGTACTATGAGCTATTTCCCATAACCCTGTATTCCCTCACTTGCTAAACACCATCCAACCCCTTCTTAAAGCTATCTAATGTATCAGCCTGTACAACTCTCACTGCTCTCTTCACAGCTCTCACTGTAAAAAAAACCCTTCCGAATATTTAGGCAGAACCTCTTTTCTTTTAGTAAATACCCTCCTCATATACAGGTATGAGACCTGTTATCCAAAATGATTGGAACCTGGGGTTTGTAGCTTTCTGGATAATGGGCTTTCCATACCTGTACTATTTTATTACTACAAAGAATAAGGAAATAATTATTTAGGTACAATGGAGTCTATGGGAGATAGCCTTCCCATAATTCGGAGTTTTCTGGATTTCTGGATAACGGTTTCTGGATAGTGGGTCTCATGCCTGGAATTGTTCTCAACTATTAAATGCAACAATTACTCTAGATATTTTAAGTGAAGGCAATGGGTATTCACTTGGGGGGGGGGCTCTCACTCTCGCGCATTGGTGGGCTTTGATTATGCTACATTATAATAGATGTCCATCATAAGGGAGTAGATAGGCTGGTCTTCAACTTCAAAGAAGATGTCTTGGAAAATTATAACTGGCTTGATGGTGCCAATTATACGTCTTCATTGCTTTACCATCTTTGAAGAGGAACTGAAAAAAGGTTGAAATGTTAGGAAGCCTAGTTAATAGCAACAAAACCATGATACGCCTTTGGTGTTCGTCTTTGTGCTGTCTCGTGCCCTAATGTCGGGATGAGCTATAGCTTTTCTTTCCAAGTCTTGTTTCTCAGCTACAATTACATGTATCCTTATCACCTTCCATGTCAGGAGTTATTTCATCATTGCCTTCAGAAAGCCGATCATGCAGGACGAGGGGCAACCGTGTCATTCTGCTGCCTGAGGCAGAACACTGTAGATCACTCTTCTATCCACGACTCCTTTCTTATGATTTCACATTGTACGGCTCAGTTACATCCTGAGTAAACAAATCTGCATTATGTATTGTTGTAAATAGCAGCACCCAGCCTTTTAGATGATACATCATCTTGCCAAAATCTTCCACTGATAAATATAACTAGAATGATATACATCCATTCCAGTCCATTCTTCTGTATACAATGCTATTTAGAAGATACAGGGTTAGACTGGACCATCTTGGCACTGGAAAAAAACTTGGTGGGCCCCACAGGCACGAGTTCCTTGGGCGGGTGGTGGAGAACGGTCTGATGGAGCGTAGGAATATGGAGGTAATTCTCTTGTGGCGGCGGTAATCTTGGGGGGGTTGGGATGCTGGAGTGGTAGGCCCTTATCTAGGGGACGGGGCAGTGGGCCCTTAGTTTAGGTTTTCTGGTAAGCCCTGCCTCCCCAGTGTGACACTAAGAAGATAGAGTACTCTCTGGAACCTTCAACCTTTATTGTTGTTCCTTACAACTTAGACTCAACCAACTCCGAGTAGAGCATGGGTTACGTGGGACTCTTTCTCTCAGCAGGGCCACTGCTGCATTGGTGGAGGAAGGGTTAACAACACTGAATTACACACACCGAACTCTAAATAACTTGGGCGCCAGTAGTTATTGAAACAAACAATAAAACTATTTATTTGCTGGATCTCATGCAGTATCTTGGTTGATGCTTCACAGATGTTACACGTCCAATCACTTCATTGATTCTTCAGACATTTCATCGCCTGGATGGTATTCACACAGCCATAGTATTTGCAACACCCAGAGGTAGTACTCGGTTATAGGTGAACTAGTCCCCAGCGCTAGAGGATGCTCCAAGTAGTGAATTACTCCTCGAATCTCCTATTAATTTACTGATGGATGAAACTGGAATACTAAACCACTTGGCCTCCTTGTTGGAGACTCTGGCTGCTCTTCTAACTACCCTGATCCCTTTCTCTCAATCCTAGAGTGAGCTATTACAGATCTTTACTTACACTCTCTCCTCCTACTTCCAATTCAGGTCCTTCATCACCATCTCCAGCAAGTGGGTTCAAAGACACAGATCACATGGTGACTACCCTTTTTAAAGACTAAGGGACCTGATACCCCTTGGGAGAGAAATAATCCCCCCTTCCAACTGTGAAACAGGCCTAACCATTCTGTATTAACCCTTATGAGAACTGATTAAAGTAAAGGTGAGCTAAACCTTTATCCTCCTACATGTACAACCAACAAGTAGTTCCATCATATCCCTATATTTTGCATTGTACATGCACAATCACAATTGCTGCTGGTCTGTTTGGGAGTGCTTAGGCCTAAAGAGATGAAGAACCACATTAATTATAATGGAGCCCTATGTGTTGGAGGTACATTTACATTTTCTTAAACCAACCCACTGGGCATGGCATCACTTGATGGCACATTACTGACTTTCCCACTCATGCTTACTGTAACATCATTCCCTGGGGAATATCTGTCTCTTTCATGGAACCCAGAACAACTCAGGCTACATGAGTCTATTTAATAGCTACACAAGATTAATCTAAATTCCTACTACAAATTAGTCCCTTTTCCAAAGGGAAATCATCTCCCTGTAGCCTTCTGCTTCTGTATGCTGCAAAGTGAATGAGACCTTCACTCAAAAATTTATTTATTCAATGAACAGATCACTCCTGCTATAAGTCATATTACACTCACCATTAGAAAGGCCACACAATACATGTCTTTCTTCATCTGCATAATATTTGCTGTCATAATGTTATTACTTGTTTAATATGAAAATAAAATAAAATATTTTCAAAATAAACAAATAAATAAATAGAAAGACCACAAGTAACAGTATTACAGGGGTGCTTCACATTTCAGTTAACTTTAAGTATGTTATAGAATGGCTAATTCTAAGCAACTTTTCAGGTGGCCTTCATTTTTAAATGGGGGTCACTGACCATCTAAAAACAATGCTTTGTAAGGCTACACATTTATTATTATTACTTTTATTTGCTCATCTTTTTGTTCAGACCCTCTCCTTTTCATATTCCAGTCTCTTATTCAAATCAATGCATGGTTTCTAGGATAATTTGGATCCTAGCAACCAGATTGCTGAAATTGCAAACTGGAGAGCTTCTGATTAAAAAGCCAAATAACTAGAAAAAACATAGATAAAAAAATGAAAAGCAATTGCAAATTGTATCACTCTCTAAATCAGTCTTCCATTTTGGAATCAGGAAGGAATTTTTTCCCCCTCTAAAGCAAATTGGAGAGGCTTCAGATGGCGTTTTTTGCCTTCCTCTGGATCAACTGGCAGTTAGGCAGGTTAAAATAGAGTTCAAAGGTTGAACTTGATGGACGTGTGTCTTTTTTCAACCTAACTTACTATGTAATAGCCCCCTACAATATATATATATGTAAAAGCAATTAAATACTAGAAGTGGTGAAACCCTCTATTTTTTAGACTCAATGCCAGACTAAGTAAGTGACTGAGTACCATTATCCTAACACCATATATATATATATATATATATATATATATATATATATATATACCCACAAGAACCATGAATATCCTGTAAATTATATCCTTATAAATGGTGACTAGTGATGTCATCAGTTATAAACAGTGAGTAGTGATGTCATCAGTTATAAACAGAGAGTAGTGATGTCATCAGTTATAAACAGTGAGTAGTGATGTAATTTTTGTCACATGACTCACTAAAACTTGTATATTATAATAAATAAAGTACCCCTTGTTGGAAAATATGAGGATATGACCTGTATAAATGGTCATGAAACTCCTCGGTGACTTATAATATCCTAATATTTTACAATAGGGGCACTTTATTCACTATATATATACAATTTCCTTAACCTAATATGTAATTGTATCTGTATTTTCCCTCAGATGGTCCCTTAATCCTTGGGGCAAAGGGTAAATGGCCTCACTTCTGTACCCCAATATGGATCCTGGTGTCACTGAGGCTAATGAATATTCCGAGCAATAAGCAGCTAAAGGTTAGGGCTACAGTCTGACTCTGCTGTTCCATTCGCTAGTGTTGAGCCTGCAGTCCTGCAATGAGCAATATTTTCCTCTAGAGGGCGCCGTACAGCTCCAGTCAAGTGACACGCACTCGGCTCTGGCTTTCCCACTAGTGAAGGGGCAGCAGCAGCCCGAGCTGGCAAGAAGCAAAGTCAGCGACCCTTCTGGCTTCCCCCTGATCCCCAGAGGCACAAGGAGGCGCAGAAGGAGGCGAGAGAGCGCGGCGGGAGCTGAGAGGATTGTGTCCCGAGTAGCGCGGAGCAGCAGGACTGTGTGACAGCTCAGAGAGTGCGGGACTTACTGATCACTTTACTGCCCCGCTCTGCGAGGAACCGGCACCGACTCTACCAGGTAAGCTGCTCCCGGCAAGCAGCGCCTCCTTCTATAACTGTGTCTCTCTCTCTGCCCACATTAGTGCCGCCTGTCAGCCGGGGAGATTGTATTAGAGAAGCGAGTGTTAGAGAAGCGAGTGTTAGAGAAGCGAGTGTTAGAGAAGCGTGGGATATAGAAGGGCT
The DNA here is from genome assembly GCF_017654675.1 of Xenopus laevis. Taxonomy (NCBI): domain Eukaryota; kingdom Metazoa; phylum Chordata; class Amphibia; order Anura; family Pipidae; genus Xenopus; species Xenopus laevis. Next base: position 212,823,850 of record NC_054371.1, on the reverse strand, counting down.
ACACAAGTGGCTCACTGGCATTTCCCAAGCACTTCCACACTCCTCTCCTGTTTCCTTCCCCCACCCCCTCTCACACTCTCTGCTATGTGCTAAATACTCTATATACTCTACCCATATACATTACATACACTTATATACTTACAATCCCACTTACATATACTCTATATACTTTCTACTACCCACATACATTACATACATTACATATATATTATATACTCTACCCATATACATTACATACACACACACACACACACATATATATATACTTACAGCCCCACTTACATATACTCTATGTACTATACCCATATACGGTACAAACACATATATTATATACTTACAGACTTCACTTACATACTACTCTATACTCACTACTACCCATGTACATTACATACACACTTACAACCCCACTTACATATACTCTATGTAAATGACATATATATATATATATATATATATATATATATATATATATATATATATATATATATACTTACAGCCTCCACTTATATTTGCTCTATATACTCACTACCCATACACATTACATACACACACATATATATATATATATACTTACAGACTTCACTTACATACTACTCTATAATCTATAATCTACCCATGTACATTTCATACACATATACAGTATATAATTACATCCATCTTACATAATACACTATACACTCATATCCCATATACATTACATACTATATTATACAGTATATCTTATACTAATGGATATACTCACAGCCCATATACATTACATACACATACAGTAAATACTTACAGCCCATAGACAGCAGATTCACACTAGTCTAGAACAAACATACTACTCTAAACACTTATAGCCCCCTAGTCACATATACAGCTCTCTCACAGGTCACATACAGCTCTATATACAAACAACACTCTGGCACCACAATGACTCTCACATACTGATAGAAAACTGGCACCCAAGTCACAAGAGCCACATGTTACTCAATGTCCCTTTAGCAGCCTGGCACCCAAATCACATTTACAGCTCTGGCACAATGATCACATACTGCTCTATTATACAAATAACACACTAACACCATAGTAACACAAGTCTTATGCTGCTCCCTATACTTACAGCTCACTGGCACACAGTTACATAGTAATAAGTAAGGGCCACAAGTCTCATAGTACACTGTATATACATATATAACTCTGACAACTTAGTGATACTCACAGGTCTGGCACAATCTGCTCTATATACTTACAGGGCACTGTCATCAGATACATGCAAGTTTGGCACAAAGTAAACTCTGGCTGCACCATAGGCACAGGCTGTACTGTGTATACAAAACCACAGTCACCGGCTGCTTATCTACACAACTAACGCTGCAATATAGTCATTGGTTGTACTAAATAAATAACCCTGGCCACACTGTAGACACAAACGGTAGTATTATATACACAACACTGGCTGCACCATAGGACCTGAACGTACTACAATACAGTATATACAACTGTGGCTGCATAGGCACAAAGTATACAGTACATACAGTAATACCGTACATATACAGTACAAATAACTTTGTCCACAGCTGCAAACAACACACACACACACAAAGACAGCAGAAACCTTAAATCTTGATTATTTTTATGTACTCTTTATGTGCCACTAAAATACATGTCAGCATAGTAAGAATAGTGATAGTGAAGCAACCCATTGGTGGAGGAAGTTTTGCCTATGCACCCTATAGCTACTATCAGATGGTATGCACCCTATAGCTACTATCAGATTGTATGCACCCTATAGCTACTATCAGATTGTATGCACCCTATAGCTACTATCAGATTGTATGCACCCTATAGCTACTATCAGATTGTATGCACCCTATAGCTACTATCAGATGGTATGCACCCTATAGCTACTATCAGATGGTATGCACCCTATAGCTACTATCAGATGGTATGCACCCTATAGCTACTATCAGATTGTATGCACCCTATAGCTACTATCAGATGGTATGCACCCTATAGCTACTATCAGATGGTATGCACCCTATAGCTACTATCAGATTGTATGCACCCTATAGCTACTATCAGATTGTATGCACCTTATAGCTACTATCAGATTGTATGCACCCTATAGCTACTATTAGATTGTAGGCACCCTATAGCTACTATCAGATGGTATGCACCCTATAGCTACTATCAGATTGTATGCACCCTGTAGCTACTGTCAGATTGTATGCACCTTATAGCTACTATCAGATTGTATGCACCCTATAGCTACTATCAGATTGTATGCACCCTTTAGCTACTATCAGATTGTATGCACCTTATAGCTACTATCAGATTGTATGCACCCTATAGCTACTATCAGATTGTATGCACCCTATAGCTACTATCAGATGGTATGCACCCTATAGCTACTATCAGATTGTATGCACCCTATAGCTTCTATCAGATTGTATGCACCCTATAGCTACTATCAGATTGTATGCACCCTATAGCTACTATCAGATTGTATGCACCCTATAGCTACTATCAAATTGTATGCACCCTATAGCTACTATCAGATTGTATGCACCCTATAGCTACTATCAGATTGTATGCACCCTATAGCTACTATCAGATTGTATGCACCCTATAGCTACTATCAGATTGTATGCACCCTATAGCTACTATAAGATTGTATGCACCCTATAGCTACTATCAGATTGTATGCACCCTATAGCTACTATCAGATTGTATGCACCCTATAGCTACTATCAGATTGTATGCACCCTATAGCTACTATCAGATTGTATGCACCCTATAGCTACTATCAGATTGTATGCACCCTATAGCTACTATCAGATTGTATGCACCCTATAGCTTCTATCAGATTGTATGCACCCTATAGCTACTATCAGATTGTATGCACCCTATAGCTACTATCAGATTGTATGCACCCTATAGCTTCTATCAAATTGTATGCACCCTATAGCTACTATCAGATTGTATGCACCCTATAGCTACTATCAGATTGTATGCACCCTATAGCTACTATAAGATTGTATGCACCCTATAGCTACTATCAGATTGTATGCACCCTATAGCTACTATCAGATTGTATGCACCCTATAGCTACTATACGATTGTATGCACCCTATAGCTATCAGATTGTATACACCCTATAGCTACTATCAGATTGTATGCACCCTATAGCTACTATACGATTGTATGCACCCTATAGCTATCAGATTGTATACACCCTATAGCTACTATCAGATTGTATGCACCCTATAGCTACTATAAGATTGTATGCACCTTATAGCTATCAGATTGTATACACCCTATAGCTACTATCAGATTGTATGCACCCTCTAGCTACTATCAGTTGGTATGCACCCTATAGTTACTATCAGATTGTATGCACCCTATAGCTACTATCAGATTGTATGCACCCTATAGCTACTATCAGATTGTATGCACCCTATAGCTACTATCAGATGGTACGAGTTGTGTGACGGGGGCTCTGTGCTGGGCTGCTATGTGCTGAATGTGCTCAGACGTGATTGACTGTGGCTCATGTTCTCAAGATACACATGTTGTGCAGATGAACTCGCTTGTGCCAGTCAGTAAACCCTGGGGAAGCACACGGAGTTCTTGGCATTATCAGTGCCTTGTACACATATGATACCCAGTCTTGGAACTGCATTGATTTCCCATTGATATGACACAGACAGTTTATTGATATAAAACCAATATGTCACGTGTGTGATAACATTCCCACTATATCATTGGCATGGGGGGGGGATATCTGTGTAAACCCTAACTACTATGCAGATATAGAATGGAGGAGGTGAATAGTGCAGGTCAAGCTTGAGTAAAAGAGTCTATAGAAATAAGGTTTGAACTGTGGTTTAAGATATTGTTGAACAGCAACTCTCATTCTTCAGTGATGCCAGGAGTTATCTAACAGGAGCTGGTGTGAGAGAGAGGAGCAGCCTGGGCATCTGTAATGTAACACACACACATATAATCATTTATTAGCACTTTTATCCAGCATTGATAATAGCACTAATCAAAATAGGCTTCTAGGAGCCCCATTATTTTTTTTTGATGGAGTGTAAAATTCCAACTATTCTTCCATCAGATCTGGTTGAGCTACAACTCCCAGACAGCCTTCGACTGAGGTCCTGAGAGTTGCTATTTAGTAATAGCAAAAGGATGGCAAGTTGTGTAAAGTGTTACAGGACTGTCACACCTCTATTTGCCTCCTGTAATTTTAGTTTTTTCCAAGGGTAATATCCGGGGAGCTTGGTGCGGCTCAGATGCCAGCCTGGCTTAGTGCAAGTCGTACTAGTGAACGTATAGTTTCCTTTGAAAAATGAGATTTACACACTTTATTTTTATAGTTTTTTTTTTTCTTAAAAGTTAGATTACAATGAATTATTTCTATTCCTGGCAGCTCAGTAAGCCAGGACTGCCTAGAGAGTTGGTATTTCATACATTATTTGCTGCAGTTTCCCTATTGAGCATGTTCCCTGGCTCCTGCTTTGCCAGTAACTAGATGTATGGAATTGTAGCATAACGCTCAGTAACAGATGAGTATTTCTCCAAGGAGTGTGTTCACCAGGGGCTGAAGAGTGTATAGTGTTTAATACATTCTGAGAAGTTTAAAGGGGTTGGTAACCTTCATTGAGTTGTTTTCATTGTTCACCAGAAAATACTTTTTCCAATTGCTTTCAATTTTTTTATTTTTTACTGTTTTCCAAACCTTGAATGTTCCTGTCTCTGGTGTTTCAGTCTGGCAGCTCAGTAATTCCGGTGCAGATTCTGAACTGTTACAATTTGCTCCATTAGTTGATACATTTCTCAGCAGCATCTCTGGAGTATTAGCAACTATTGTATCAATTCTAACAGGGATTCTGCTCGGCACTGACAAAGATAAAAAATGTATCAACTAAATGTATCAGTTTAGAACAGTTACAGAGTCAGTGACCCCCCCACCTCCCAGAATTGCTTTACGGTAAGGGTACACAAGCAGATTCAGGGAGATTAGTCGCCCCGGCGACAAATCGCCGCTTCTTCAGGGCAACAATCTCCCCGAACTGCCTTCCCCTACCTTCCCACCGGTATAATGAAAAATCGCCAGCGGGATGACACCCACAGCGTTTCATTTTCCGAAGTCACCTTAAGTTTCCTCGTGAGGCAACTTCGGGCGACTTCGGAAAACGAAGAACCATGAGTGCCATCCCTCTGGTGATTTTTTTATTATAGCCGGCAAGGTAGGTAGGGGAAGGCAGTTGTCGACTAATCTCCCCGAATCTGCACGTGTGCCCTTACCCTTAGAAAGACTAAAGAATGTAAAAAAATTAAACGGCAGACTTCAAAAACTGTCACAAATAGAAAAGAGAAAGCTGTTGGAAAAAAGGTTTTTATTTCTGGTGAACTATCCGAAACCAACTGAACTGAAAAATGAGTTGGAACCCCTTTAACGACCCCTTCCAGGGGGCACCTGTGACCAGTATGACCTATTGTTCCATCTGGAATCAGGAAGGGACCGCTGTTATTCAAGGGGAAGGAAAGAGAAACAGTCATGTAACAAATACACTTATTCGGCTTTCTCTTCTAAACATTCCAAATGAAAACCGTGGTTGTATTAGCTTGGCGTTCGTTATCACGGAGCGAAAGGTTTTTAATAGATTTAGTGGGTGTAGATGCTACTGAGTTGATAGCTTTGCAGTTGCTGATATTTCACCACTGGGTGCTAGCCTATGTACAGGGCTTGGGCTCCCCTGCAGTGAGGCTGTGTGACTGCACAGGGATTGTTACTGGATCCATCCTTAGCTGCTTAGGTATTTAGCTCACCCGTGCACTTTGTAGGAAACCGTGGGATTGATTTACAAGCCTGTGTTCTGCTGAAACTGTTTTATGTACTTTTTTTTTAAGTACATTATGGGGTTTAGTTATCAAAGCTCAAGTTTGGGAGGTTTGTGAGATTTTAATTAACTAACAACTCAAATGTTTGCTTATTTATGAAAAAAACTGGATGTAAAAAAACTTGATTGAATACAATCGGGAGGAGAAAACTCAAAAACCTCGAATTTATCAAGTTGTAGGATAAAAAAACTCAAATACCTTGAATTTATCGAGTTTTCGAGCGCAGACCACTGTAATAAACCTGAAAATCATGAAGGTAAAAAACATCTTCAAATTATTAAAGGGACCCCTGCCATTGACTTCAACTGGACCTCGACTGGTTTTATCTGGAGTATTTTTGGATTAAGGCTGCAGCTTCGGGGCATAATATATTTTGAAAAACATTAGTTTTTTTTTTATCCTGAAAAATTTGAGTTTTTTAGTGAAAAAAAAAATAAAACATTTTCAGATAACCTTTAGTAAATAGCCCCCTAAGTATATGCAGTGTGTATAGAAATACAGGGTGTGTGACTGTGGACATAAAACCATGTCAGCTAATGCTGTAAGGTGCTAATTACATTTTCCCTGCATACTGGATTTAAGGAGATACACAGACCAAACAGGCAGGAGCTATTGCTGCCTTCTACCAGTCATGCTCATCCCCCCGGCCACAGCAAAATGAGCCCCCTGGCCTCTGGTGGAGCTCTGGGGATAGGGGGCACCTAATTCAGGATGTGATTCACTTTTTAGCCAAATTCTAGCACTTTATCCTGGACTGTAGAAGTGTTAAGCTGAATGGAATATGAATCCTTAAAGGGGGTGTTCACCTTTAAATGTACTTTTAATATGATGAAAAGGGTGATATTCTGAGACGATTAGCAATTGGTTTTCATTTTTTATGATTTGTGGTTCTTGAGTTATTTAGCTTTTTATTCAGCAGCTCTCCAGTTTGCAAGTTCATCAACCTGGTTGCTAAGGTCCGAATTATCCTAGCAAATAATTTGAATAAGAGACTGGAACATGAATAGGAGAGGAACTGAATAGAAAATGAATAATACAAAGTATCATAGGTATAATAAAAACAATACATTTGTAGCCTTACAGAGCATCTGTTTTTAGATGGGGTCAGTGACCCTCATTTGAAAAGTTCCTTAGAATTAGCTATTCTATAATATACTAAAAGTCACATGTAGGTATCCCAAAAAAGCAGCAAAGCCAGCACTCTGGATGGGGGAAACAATAGTATATTTGTGAAAATTGCACCCCGTTGAGTGTTGTGCCCCCTAAACTGCCTTTCTCAATATGCACCACTGAATCTTGGGTTACCACCTTTGCTAGTAGTTAAACCTGGGCAGAGGGGGAGGGGTGGACGATGTTGGGGAACAGGTCAGTTTAATTGGGTGTATGTTGATATTGGGGTTTGCAAACGTACATTTCAGGGCAGGGTTGTTGTCAGTGGCGTAACTAGATGTTGCTGGGCCCCACAGAAAATTAATATCGGGGCCCCAAACATATCCAGTGTTTGTCCTGTTTTACCAATATATGTTCAAATTGCTCATCAATGAGAGCCTCATGGGGCCCCCTGTACCTCCTGGGCCCCCTGCAGCCGCAGGGTCTGCTTCCTCTGTAGTTACGCCCCTGGTTGTTGTGATATTGAGGGCAGGGTTATGGCATCACTCAGATGCAGTTGGGTGAATTTCTTGCTGGTTTTCACAATGATGAAAAATGTGTAGAAAGTCTTTCCATTTTAAACAGCTGGTAACCCTAACCGGATCCTACATCATACATATGTCATGTGCATAACGAGTGATCCCTTCATGGCTGCCTATACCAGAAGCTCACACAATAGGGTGGTATTCTTGCAAAAGTATTATTGTTTCCCCCCCATCAGGGTTCTGTTAACCTGAACTCCCAGTGGGGAAAGCAATATTTTTTTGATGTGTTCTTTAAAGCTCTGGGCAACTGAATGTGACATTTTTCTTATTTGCAATACATGCAATTTTTTAAAATTTGACTGTGAAAAGGATTTAGTATTTGACTGAATACAAACATTATGGATTTGGTACATCCCCAGTGTAAGGTCATTTTCACTCCTGGGTAGCAAGGCAATATCTGGGCCCTGGTGGGATGATATTAATATATATTGGCATGTATGTATGTATGTATGTATATAAATTATAATATTGGGACCAATAGACCATTTAGTTGTATGGAGCTAAATTGATTTCTGATTGGGACCCTGTGTATCAGGAGCATTGACCGAATTCAGGAAAGAAAGGAAGTGCCCATTAAAAATGAAGGTATGTAGACATTCCAGATTTGTCTGTGGAAGGGTTTATTTAACCTTTACAAAAATATATATCTATATTTTAAGTGTCATTATCGCTTTAATGGATTCTGCCATGCTGACTTAGCAATTTTCAGACTTGGCACATGAAAGACTTATCTTGGCTCAGACCCTCAGTAAACGTCTCGTTAACTCAATATTATTTTATTGCCGTGTATAAAGTGTACCAGGCGAGATGTCTATGTAAAGTGATAAATCACCGGAGGAATCAAAACATGCCTGTTGCACTGAGTTCCTCTGGAGGTTTAAGCTGATCCGGAGAGGCACTGGTTACCTTGATACTTGTAACATATCTGATTTTAAACTTGATGTGACAAGTCTCCGCGCTCGTACAGATAGCTTGGCACTTATCCCACGTGTTAATCTCTTGTGACTGCTTTACAAGACGTGTGCTCACCACAGGCAAAGGGAAATTTACAGCTGGGATACTAAAATGTGATTGGAAATGTACTACCATTGCTGCATCATATAGTAAATCCGCCACTTCCTTTTAACTTCCTATTAAATACTCAGGGCTGGCTTCAACTGTGGGACGAAACAGAAGGCTACTGTTTCCATATTACCCTACTGTTTGTTGCTGTCTTGCATTACTGTCTCAGTCTTTCTCTGCTCTTGTCATGTTGCCCTACTGTCTCCTTATTTCCACACTGCCACCATCCAGTCCTTATATATTCATGTCTCCTAGTATCTCCTTATTTCCACACTGCCACCATCTAGTCCTACTCTATTCATGACTCCTAGTGTCTCCTTCTTTCCACACTGCCACCATCCAGTCCTACTCTATTCATGTCTCCTAATGTCTCTTTCTTTCCATACTGCCACCATACAGTCCTACTATATTTATGTCTCCTAGTATCTCTTTCTTTCCATACTGCCACCATCCAGTCTTACTATATTCATGTCTCCTAGTGTCTCTTTCTTTCCATACTGCCACCATCCAGTCCTACTCTATTCATGTCTCCTAGTGTCTCTTTCTTTCCACACTGCCACCATCCAGTCCTACTCTATTCATGTCTCCTAGTATCTCTTTCTTTCCATACAGTCACCATCCAGCCCTACTATATTCATGTCTCCTAGTGTCTCCCACACTGCCACCATCCAGTCCTACTATATTCATGTCTGCTACTGTCTCCTTCTTTCCACACTGACACCGTCCAGTCCTACTATATTCATATCTCCTAGTGTCTCTTTCTTTCCATACTGCCACCATCCAGTCTTACTGTATTCATGTCTCCTTCTTCCCATACTGCCACCATCCAGTCCTATTATATTCATGTCTGCTACTGTCTCCTTCTTTCCACACTGACACCGTCCAGTCCTACTATATTCATATCTCCTAGTGTCTCTTTCTTTCCATACTGCCACCATCCAGTCTTACTGTATTCATGTCTCCTAGTGTCTCCTTCTTCCCATACTGCCACCATCCAGTCCTATTATATTCATGTCTGCTACTGTCTCCTTCTTTCCACACTGCCACCATCCAGTCCTACGCTATTCATGTCTCCTAGTGTCTCTTTCTTTCCATACTGCCACCATCCAGTCCTACTCTATTCATGTCTCCTAGTGTCTCTTTCTTTCCATACTGCCACCATCCAGTCCTACTCTATTCATGTCTCCTAGTGTCTCTTTCTTTCCATACTGCCACCATACAGTCCTAATATATTCATGTCTCCTAGTATCTCTTTCTTTCCACACTGCCACCATCCAGTCCTACTCTATTCATGTCTCCTAGTGTCTCCCATACTGCCACCATCCAGTCCTACTATATTCATGTCTGCTACTGTCTCCTTCTTTCCACACTGACACCATCCAGTCCTACTATATTCATATCTCCTAGTGTCTCCTTCTTTCCACACTGCCACCATCCAGTCATACTATATTCATATCTCCTAGTGTCTCCCATACTGCCACCATCCATTCCTACTATATTCATGTCTGCTACTGTCTCCTTCTTTCCACACTGACACCATCCAGTCCTACTATATTCATGTCTCCTAGTGTCTCCTTCTTTCCACACTGCCACCATCCAGTCCTACTATATTTATGTCTCCTAGTGTCTCCTTCTTTCTATACTGCCACCATCCAGTCCTACTATATTCATGTCTCCTAGTGTCTCCTTCTTTCCATACTGCCACCATCCAGCCCTACTCTATTCATGTCTCCTAGTATCTCCTTCTTTCCATACTGCCACCATCCAGTCCTACTCTATTCATGTCTCCTAGTGTCTCCTTCTTCCCATACTGCCACCATCCAGTCCTATTATATTCATGTCTCCTAGTGTCTCTTTCTTTCCATACTGCCACCATCCAGTCCTACTATATTCATATCTCCTAGTGTCTCCTTCTTCCATACTGCCACCATCCAGTCCTACTGTATTCATGTCTCCTAGTGTCTCTTTCTTTCCATACTGCCACCATCCAGTCCTACTCTATTCATGTCTCCTAGTGTCTCCTTCTTCCCATACTGCCACCATCCAGTCCTATTATATTCATGTCTGCTACTGTCTCCTTCTTTCCACACTGCCACCATCCAGTCCTACGCTATTCATGTCTCCTAGTGTCTCTTTCTTTCCATACTGCCACCATCCAGTCCTACTCTATTCATGTCTCCTAGTGTCTCTTTCTTTCCATACTGCCACCATCCAGTCCTACTGTATTCATGTCTCCTAGTGTCTCTTTCTTTCCATACTGCCACCATCCAGTCCTACTATATTCATGTCTCCTAGTGTCTCCTTCTTCCCATACTGCCACCATCCAGTCCTATTATATTCATGTCTGCTACTGTCTCCTTCTTTCCACACTGCCACCATCCAGTCCTACGCTATTCATGTCTCCTAGTATCTCTTTCTTTCCATACTGCCACCATCCAGTCCTACTATATTTATATCTCCTAGTGTCTCCTTCTTCCATACTGCCACCATCCAGTCCTACTGTATTCATGTCTCCTAGTGTCTCCCATACTGCCACCATCCATTCCTACTATATTCATGTCTGCTACTGTCTCTTTCTTTCCACACTGACACCATCCAGTCCTACTATATTCATGTCTCCTAGTGTCTCCTTCTTTCCACACTGCCACCATCCAGTCCTACTATATTTATGTCTCCTAGTGTCTCCTTCTTTCTATACTGCCACCATCCAGTCCTACTATATTCATGTCTCCTAGTGTCTCCTTCTTTCCATACTGCCACCATCCAGCCCTACTCTATTCATGTCTCCTAGTATCTCCTTCTTTCCATACTGCCACCATCCAGTCCTACTCTATTCATGTCTCCTAGTGTCTCCTTCTTCCCATACTGCCACCATCCAGTCCTATTATATTCATGTCTCCTAGTGTCTCTTTCTTTCCATACTGCCACCATCCAGTCCTACTATATTCATATCTCCTAGTGTCTCCTTCTTCCATACTGCCACCATCCAGTCCTACTGTATTCATGTCTCCTAGTGTCTCTTTCTTTCCATACTGCCACCATCCAGTCCTACTCTATTCATGTCTCCTAGTGTCTCCTTCTTCCCATACTGCCACCATCCAGTCCTATTATATTCATGTCTGCTACTGTCTCCTTCTTTCCACACTGCCACCATCCAGTCCTACGCTATTCATGTCTCCTAGTGTCTCTTTCTTTCCATACTGCCACCATCCAGTCCTACTATATTCATATCTCCTAGTGTCTCCTTCTTCCATACTGCCACCATCCAGTCCTACTGTATTCATGTCTCCTAGTGTCTCCTTCTTCCATACTGCCACCATCCAGTCCTACTATATTCATATCTCCTAGTGTCTCCTTCTTTCCACACTGCCACCATTCAGCCCTACTGTATTCATGTGCTCTTAGGGGCACAAGGAGATTCCCCTATTTGGACTGCTTCCCAAGATAACAAATTGTTCCCATTCTTAATCCCCCTCTCCCACAAGTACCATTCTAATACCCCTTATAACACATGGAACCATTCTCCCCCAGTATTACTGTGCCAAATCATAATACTGTTATCATCTTCTAATGCAATTAATTACCTCCCACCTTAATTAATCAATTTCAAAACCTATTATAATCCTTATAACAATGATAATTGTATAATAAGCCCAAACTTGCCCTCCATCACAGAGACCTGTGTTCCCCCATAAGTACAGCACTGTAGGCATTCACCATGAGTGTGGGCACAGGGACACACATAGGCATCCCCCATCCACCCCTAACCTTCCTTCAGCTTGTGTGTCATTCAGATATTTAAGTTAAGTTTAAGCTCTGCCCTTCAATGTCCATATAACTGGGAGCTTAAAACCTTAGTTATTTGGTATGCAGTGATAGATATATTTGTTTGACTTCACTAATTTGGTTTCTACAAGTAGGCCAGAGATCAACAACAAAGTAGGGAAGGCTTGTAGCTGTTTTCTTATTTTTATGTTGAAAAGTGCCAGAACTGGGTAAGCCAATAAAAGTAGGAAATGAAAGAAATAAATAAAAACCAAATGGAAGTATGAAATCCCAAGGAAGAAGATACAGTACAAATTATTTGTTAAAAGTACAACGCATTTCCGAGAATAGTCGCTTTTTAGTTTGTACAAACTCATGGGAAAGTAATTAGCCTCAGGCAGACACTGTAACACACCACCCCTTTCTGAGCTAAAACATAAATTGTCCCTTTTTTAATTAAAGGGGACCTGTCACTTTAAGAAAAAATTCCAAATTATTTTCTATTAATGTGTTAGTCAATCAAAATAAACGTTACTTATACTATCAAGGTTGTTTAAATTTTGTTAAATTCAGACTTGGAATTCGCTGCAATCACAGCTAACCCACGAGTGTGATTTTGTGGACTTTTTAAGGCAAATATTTTAAGGTTTTTATGTGTTGCATCATCCCAACTTTATGTGCCAGAATAGGGCAACCAATTCCCATGCACAGGCCACACAATTATAGAGCTTGAGGTGGGAGGGGGAATGTGTGGAATGCAGTGATGTCTAGGAAGAGCTGAATGGAATGTGGAAGTGATTGCCTGCCCCGCCTCTATGAGTTTTGGAGGCGGGCATGCAATATAAGATTAACAGCTGAGATTTTTATATACCTTTATAACAGGTATATATGTTTTAAAAGAAAAAAACAATACTGTTTGCTTTTTTTGTTGCCGCGTTTGGGACTGGGGGTAGTCATCCAGAGTTTCAGCGGGATCGGTTTTGGGTCAGTGGAGCTCATGATGACAATGTCATGCCAGTCCATAGCGGGGCCCGGATTGTGGGGTCTGTTTTCTCTGTGGGGTCTGTTTATAGCTAATAAAATCCTCCTCCTCACCAGCCGCTCTCTCACCTGCACAAGGAAGGGGTGGTGCAAGTCTGGCAGGATTGGGTGGGGCGGAGGCAGAATGTAGGCGGGGCAGGATGGGATGGGAACTGGGCAGGAGGATGGGGATCAGAGTGCACCGACCCCTCAGAACTTTGTTTTGCAGGGGGGCCCAGCGATCTCTAGTTACGCCACTGGTTGAAATGTCTATGAAATGTCTCAGCAGCTTATCCCGTAGGAATATTGTTCCAACAGAAAGTGAAAGTGAAAAAAAAGAAAAGAAATATCTTGTATCCCTTAAAGGAGAATTCAACCCTAATGTTAAAAAAAAACCCTACCCCCTACCCTACATATACCCCCCTCCCTCCTCCCCCCAGCCTAAGTGTTACCCCGGGCAAATGCCCCTAACGTTTTACTTACCCCTCGGGGCAGATTCAGACATTGGAGTTCATGGGCGCCATCTTCAGCCGCTTCGGTAATCTTCGTAATGAGACTTCTGGAATTTTCATGGCGCATGCGCAGTTGTTGTGAAACAGAAAATTGCTACAACCGCGCATGCGCAGCCACGCCGGTCTCATTCCGAAGATTAACAAGAGTAAAGAAGGATGGCGCCCGTGAACTCCGCTGGACAGATTAATGCACGGAGGGTTAAGTAAAACGTTAGGGGCATTTGCCCGGGAAACACTTAGGGGCAAATTCACTAAGATTCGAAGTTGCGACAGGCGCAACTTCGCCACACTTCGCCGCACTTCGCCAGGCCTAGTTTCGCCAGCGCTCCGCAAATTCACTAAAATCCGAAGTTGCGCTCAGGGGTAGCGTAAGGTTGCGAAGTTGCGCTAGCGTTGATTCGCTAAGTAAAGCGAAGTTACGCTAGCGAAGGCTAATTTGCATACGGCGCGAAATTCAAATTTCAATGGAGGAATACGTATCAGCACTACAAATGCCTAGAAAACCTTCAAAACATCAAATAAAAATTTTATTTTGCCCTACACATGTGCTCACTGTCTAGGTAAGTTGCCATGAGTCAGGAAATGTAGGGGGGAAGGAGGGGATCCCCTAAAAAATTTTCAATCTTTTTCAGCCTATCAGCCATCATGTAGAAAACACGCCAGCGTTTTATGGGACTTAGAAAATTTTTTTACTTTTTTTGAAACAATCCCTATCTACTCTATTGCGCTTCGCCAGGTCTGAGGTGGCGAAGGAAGTCTAGCGTAAAAGGTAGCGTTCAGTACACTGCGCGCGTTAGTGAATTTGCGTAGTTATGTCGCTAGCGAAACTTCGCCAGGCGTAAGGGTGCGAAATAACACTAGCGAAACTACGCCAGCATTCGTTAGTGAATTTGCGCAGTAACGAAAATGACAAACGCTAGCGAAATAACGCTAGCGTTCGGCGCTTAGTGAATTTGCCCCTTAGCCTGGGTCTATGTAGGGTAGGGTTTTTTTAACTTTAGGGTTAAATTTTCCTCTTAAGCAGATACCCGAAGCCCCTCCCCCCATCCTGGTGGGCCCTAGCAAACAATCCATTTGCCCATTTATTAGTGTTCACAGTTCTGTTCTCTGGGCTTAGATTTGACTATGTCTTCATATACCATTTAATATTCATAATCATTGGATTCATGTGGGAATTATGGGCCCATTCCGGCTCATTTAAGACTGAATTAAAATGGAAAAGGAGTAGTAATACATTGAAATGATGTGTGCTACGCCTCCATTAGCTGTGAAATGATAAAGTATACACGTCAAGCAAGGCTCCATTGACTGGCAGTAGACCAATTGTTTTGCCGTTCAGATGTCAGCAGGGAGTGATAGCGGCTGCCAACAGACTGCTTAGAAAGGTAAAATCTGCATAATATAATATGTTCCATACTGTGTGCCTGCTGGAAATGCCATGCCATGTGTATGTTCTTTCTATACACTACACACATCCCTGTACATTCAAACAATACATTTTTAAACCAGACAATGTTTATAGCATAGTAAAAGAATACTCATAGGTTCGGATTTAACAGGGTAATTTCCAAATCATTCCAGCATGGAAAAGAGTTATTTAACATGTTTTCATTAACTTGCATTGCATTCATTTTAACCCATTGCTCTTTAATTTAACGAGGCTTAACCATTGGACTTGTTAGAGCTCAGCCACTGAGCTCTAACTCCCCCACCCCATAACAAAATGATCGAAGCAGTCAAACTCATTCTGAGAACTGATCTATTCATCTGCTTTGAAAAAAAGTTTGTTAAAGGAGTGGTTCACCTTTAAGTTAGCTTTTAGTATGTTATACAATAGCAAATTCTAAGCAACTTTTCAACTGGCCTTCAGTTTTTCTTTTTTTTATAGTTTATTAATTATTTGCCTTCTTCTTCTTACTCTTTCCAGCTTTCAAATGGGGGTCACTGACCCCATAAAAAAAAAAACACAAATGCTCTGTAAGGCTACACATTTATTGTTATTGCTACTTTTTATTATACCTATCTTTGTATTCAGGCCTCTCCTATTCATATTCCAGTCTCTTATTCAGATAAATGCATGGTTGCTAGGGTAATTTCGAACCTAGCAACCAGATTGCTGAAATTGCAAACTGCTGCATGAAAAGCTAAATAACCCAAAAACCACAAGTAATAAAAAATGAAAAGCAATTGCAAATTGTCTCAGAATCTCACTCTCTATGTCGTACTAAAAGTTAATTTAAAGCTGCCTCTTTAACACCCTTTCCTGACTTTCAGGAAACTTTTACTGTATGTTGTAAAACTGGGAATCCAGACTGCCCCTAAGAGCTTCTAGAAGAGACTTATAGGAACATCCACAAGAGGAAGAAGATCTCTGTTCTGTAGAGCTTACAATTTAAGTGACTAGGCAACTTACAGACACAGAGGGGAACAAGTCGTGTAATCTACAGTGGTTGAGGCATTGCCCCATAAGTACCAAGTACCATAAGATGCTATGCCAGTGTTCCAATAGACAGTTCTACCTTTCAATAGATCATTGGTATCTTACACAGGGAGTGAATGATAACAGCATTGCTCAGAATATCCCTGTCTAGTGATGGTCGAATTTGTCCCGTTTTGCTTTGCCTAAATAATTCGCGAAACGGGGAAAAATTCGACGCCCGCGACAATTGTTATACGTGCACCTATTTTGACCAAATGCATTAAGTCAATGGGAGTCCGAATAATTTTGACGCACTACAATGTTTTTTTATTTCGCTAGTGGTGAAACACGGAAATTCACACCTGCCAAATTTATTCGCCCATCACTATTGCTGTCATTAAATGTATCCCTGTCCCTGTCATTAAATGTACATAAAATGTACATTTAATGCATATCATAATTACATTTGATTTCATTTTGCAAAGTTTTATAATTAGCTCTACAGCCCCTTTAACAATATAGTGGTGGAAGAATTATAACAGTGAAATAGATTTGGATCAGTAAATGCTTTGGGTCATTATTAATGGCAGAGGGTGACAAATTAGTATTTTAATTTTATTTTTAAAACTCGTTGCACCCTTGGATTTTTTGTGAAGAGTACAGGAATGGGATCCACTGGGATCCAGAAAACTCCAAATTATGGAAGGGCCATCTCCCTTCTCAAATAAATCAGAATTTTAATAATTCTGTAATAATAAAACAGTACATTGTACTTGATCCCAACTAATATATAACATATCCTTATTGGAAGCAAAACATTTCTATTGAGTTTTTCATTTTTGAATGATTTTTTATTACACTAAAGTATGGCGATTCAAATAGCAGAAGTATCCCTTATCTGGAAAACCCCAGGCCCAAAGCATTCTGGATAACAGATCCCATGCTTGTACTATGCGGAATTTTACTAGATTTTCACAAGAGCGTTGTTTTCTTAAAACTGATAAGTGAAAATCTGTACATTCCACAGAATGATAATAGAGAAGTCTGGAACATCTGCTGAACCTCCCTGCTGAGTGAGAACTGGTGTGCTGAGCATCTGGTAGAAATATATAACATGACTGTGTGTAAAGTGCATTATTTAGTACTTACGCTGCTTGTTTTCTTTTTCCTTTGTACAGTAGATAAAGAGGTTTAATATAAAAACTTGTTTCTAGGGGCGAGTGTTAGAGGCCGACGGATTGGGTTTTGTTTCCAAACAAGTTTACAGAGGAAGGGTGTAGCCAAGGGGACCAAGGTTCTTATCTTATTTGGGTTTCTGCATCCCCTTAGATAAGCAGGTGAATTGCAGGCAAACCTTAGACCCTGGCCAGAAGCCCAAGATGAATTTATAGTCTGTGAGTATGTGCCACACAGAACAGGGGATCACTGCATTGGACACCTGCCCAAAATAAATAGTGATGGTCTGAAAACCGCCCGCAATATGGTAATATTGGCAATAGTTATGAGCAAATTTTTTTGCCACCCATGGATTCGTGGCGACAAAAAAGTTGCCAAGACAAAAATGTCACAGAGACAAAAAAGTTGCGTAAGAAAAAAACGCCCCATTGACTTTAATGCATTTGCACAAAAAAGTCGCCATAAGAAAAACACCCACTGACTTTAATCCAATTGGACAAAAAAGTCGGCGAGACAAAAAAGGTTGCCGCAAGAAAAAACGGCCATTGACTTTAATGCATTTGGAGTGAGAATTTTAACAAATTGTTACACGTAAAAAAACGTTGACATCCATTGATTTCAATGTGTGTTTGTGAATTTTTTGCCCTTTTGCGAATTTTTCCGCAGTTACGCAAATTTTTTGGCAACAGATTTCGCTCATCACTAATTGGCAGTTCATGATTGCAGCCCTCCCGCTTGTTGGGTATTCCTCAGGTATCTGTGGGTACTTGATCAGATGCAGGACTCTAGTTAGGGTTGCTTTAAAACTGTTTATGAATTTCCCCAGGGTCGGACTGGGCTGGCGGGACAACGAGAAAAAACCTTGTGGGCCCAGACCCGCTCCTTGCCTGAATGTATAGCAGCAGACCCACATCCCTGAACCCGATCACGGTTGTGAAATGAAAAAGGAACACATGGTGGGGGCTGGAGGGGAAGTGTTGTGGGGTGGGGGCCCCTCAGGCAGCAGCCCCCAGTCCAATGCTGGATGTTCCTATAAATCTCTTCTAGAAGTGCTAAGAATTTATGGATGCTACACATCTGTAATTCTGTACGTTTAGTTTTAAAAAGAACTGGATTTGCACATCTGGTCAGCTATCAACTCCAAGGGACCTCAACATAATATGCAAAGCTCACTGCTTTATCAAGTAACTCATAGAAACCATTTAGCAGTCAACTCTTACTGGTCTACTAATATCTAATTCTGGACCTAGTTGTCAGGTTATTGGCCCATGTATGGGGCCCACCGACTGGCCTGTCTGACCAATATCTGGCTGAAAATTGTCCAGGTATCTAGGGGGCAGATCTGGTTTAGTCATCTGAGGAGGACCACACCAGTGTGTTAATGTCGTCATCATCTGATGGACCTGTAGGCCCCTGTGTTTGATCTGATTGTTGACCCCATCAATGTGTGGGTGGTGACCTGCAGTGTGTGGCTAGCTTAAGCCTAGAGCAAGCCCTACCCACCCTCGTGTTTATACATCCAAATGAACAATTTTGTTATTGACTTTATGTGAAGAATGTGTGGGGTATGCTGTGCATCAGCACATGCCATGTTCCTTTCTTCAGACACAAGCCAAATGATCTTCCCTTTGGCCCAAGGTCTTTCTGGATTCCTCAGAATCAGTGGATATAAACAGAGAGGGAGAAAAACAAGAAAAGTATTGGAATTCTGCCCGCATAGCTGCACGTGGTTGGGTTTGTTTGAGTAAACTCTTCCTGCAGCCCTTGCGTTAGAATATGAGAAGCATTTCCTAACTCACTCTGAAGAACATATTTCATCAACTCTGTTCGCAGGAAACACATCAGCACCGTGATGTATGTAGGACTGACGGCCTCATTGTGTTGTGCATGTGAATAGCATGTTTTCTTAGCAGGAGGGTGTAGCACCGAGCAATGCCTTAGCTAAATTCATTGGCCGCACTTCTCTTGTGTAAGAATAACATTGAGTCTTATGATTTATATCGAGTACAGGGAATGGCTCAGTTAAAGTATAAATACAATAAAGGATGACTCAATGAAACAGTCTCTGTTCTAAAATATCTTTAATTGCTGTTCCCTTTAAGAGAGGCGGGGGCTTTGTTGTGGCTGAACTCTCTCTGTGTTGTTTTGAAGGCTCATACAGGGGCCTGTTCTGCAGACAGCTAATGGCTTGCATATGTTTGCTTGAGATAATTACTCAGCCCAACTACATGTATATTCTTATTTGTGATTTTTATTGCTTATTTTTCTTACTCTTGAGGCCCTATCCTTTTTACCTTTCATTTTGACTTCTGTACTTCTGCGTTGCTGGCGTGAGCCAGCCTTAGCAACCAGATGTCCAATCTCAAAATTGGCCAATTTAAAGATATCGCAATATATGGAAAAATAATCCCTGCTTTGTTTAAAGGGGAGGCATTTTTAAGTAGCCTAAGGCACTATGGGGGTACATACCTCCCGACATTTTGGAAACAGAAAGATGGAAAAAAAAGATTTTTGTGGCCACACTCCCTAATTACATGTTCATTTTACAAACTCTGGCAGGTTATGTTTGAACACATTTCTGTGGTTGTTATGTGTTATTACAGAAGGTGAATTGCCCTTTAAGCTGTAAGTCTCAGTTCCCCCAAGAGACCTGCTTATCTTAAATTGTTACAATTGTTTCTCTGCTTATCTTAAATTGTTACAAAAGTATCTTAGTGCACCTGCCACGCACGCTGGGCTCTCTGCCAAAAGCCAATTACGTTTTAGAAACTTTGTATCTTTTTCTGGTTGTTTAGTGCAGGAGATAAAAGAGAAAGTCGGGACATTTTGGTAAAAATCCGGGACTGCGGGTTGAGCTGTTAAATTCTACACTGGATCTACACACATCTGGTTGCATATACCTGCCTTGCCTGCCGTCTATATTCTCCCAGTCTGGGGTGCACCTGGGACTGGGAGAATATAGAAGGCAGTCAAGGCAGGAGTGGGAGTTGTCTAGAAGGGGGGCCCTGTGGAAAGCGTAGCCTAAGGTCCTTACATATCATTAATCCGCCACTGGACATAGTCACACAATATTGATATGATAAATCCAACTTACCCATCATGTGTGTCCCTCAGGCTTCAACCATTTATATGTTAAAGCAGTTCAGCTGTTAACATCATTTCCAAGATTTATGAACATTCAAATTGGGGTATCCAAAAGAACTCCCAGAAGTTTGATCTTTTCTTCCTATTTACCCACCTTTTTCGTGACAGGGAGTGTTAGAGAACTGACACTAGTGTTAGAGAACTGGCCGTTGCATATTATGTCTCATGTTATTCATAGGTCAGAAATATCAAAAAATTGAAAGGCTGGGCACAGTGGCAACCTTATTATCAAACCAGCTCAAAAGTAGAACTGACCCCCCCCCCTCCCTATGTTTTTAACTTATCCCGTCCCATCTAGACCCGTCCAAACTGCTTCAGTGCCTGTCCTGAATAGTCCTTTTTTCCCCCTCTACCAGTATTGAAACTGCTGGGTTGTGGGGTTGGCAGCCACCGACCAGGAACATGATTGACTTCCAGCTGGCAATTGCTGTCCGGGTGCAGAAGCCACATCTGATTTGGCCAAAGGTGGTGGCCACCATCCCTACTGTGCAGCTCTGTAGTTATTATTATATTATTATTAAGGGGAGCCCTGGGAGCAATGTGGTGCAGGTTCTAGCAGGAGGCTCTGTGGGGGGTTGATGACCAGTTAAAACCTCAGGGTAGAAGGTTTCATTCTTTAATAGGTCAATTTCAGAAAGCGTTCAACTGCTTCTCTATTGGATCAGACACATTCACCTTCTTCTTTCTAGACAGAATTATATGTCTTTAAGGGGTGAAACATCTATTTGCAGGAAGGAACTTTCTCATAATGCCCTGTTAGATTTTGTCAAATCCATCAGCCATCAGTTTCAATAATATTTCCGTTAAATGGCTTTTTCTTCCTGAAAATATTGCCCTTAAAGGAACAGTAACACCAAAAAATGAAAGTGCTCTAAAGTAATGAAAATATCATGTACAGTTGCCTTGTACTAATAAAAATGTTGTTTGCTTCAGAAACACTACTATAGTTCATATAAACAAGCTGCTGAGTAGCAATGGCAGCAATTGAAAAAAGGCTATATGGCACAAGATAAATAATGGATAACAGATAACACTATTATGTTCTACAGAGCTTATCTGCTGTGTAAACTGAGCTTTTTCTCCTTTGAATGGCTGCCCCCATTGCTACACAGCAGATTATTTATATAAACTATAGTAGTGTTTCTGAAGCAAACCTAACAGTTTTATCAGTGCAGGGCAACACTACTTTATATTTTTATTACTTTAAAACAATTTTATTTTTTGATGTTACTGGTCCTTTAAGTTGTTAACCTTTGTGTTGCAAAAATATAAAAAAAACATGACTGATATAAAGAACTATTTTAAAGACTTAATCCTTTCAGTAATTATGTGTATTAATATGGCGCCCGACATTTCTGTGTATGGCTGTATATGCAGGTACTTGCATCCCCCCAGGAAGAAACGGTTCCATCGTCCTTTATTGGTATTGCCCGTGTGTTTATCTTGTTTATAACCCTTATTGCGCATAGATTCCAATATATGTGTGATATATTAGTGTGAGAGTAAACTGATGTCAGTGAGATTAAAGGGTAAATAAACGATTTATTTTGAGTAAAACATATTGGCATAGGGTATTCTGCCAAGGGAGCTCTTAATTTGTTAAATTGCTCCTATAATTTACAACATTTGATTTAATTAACTATTTGAAGGTAAAAACTGAAGCACAAATTTGTCCTATTCACATAATTGAAGCTTTTACTGAACTTAAACATTTACAAATGTTTCCATAATTTGCCAAGATGGAATGTAATAATAATATCACTAAGGGTTGGACACATTACAATTCCCACCAATTACAACTAGTCCAAACAACAAGTAGATTGTTTAATGGGGTCCATCTTGGATACTGCCAGTGGATTGTAGGAAAGTTCCCTGCTTTTTTAGGTATTCCTATTGTAATTTTCTAGGTGTGTACGTTTGTAACTGATTTTCAGAGGTTTAGATCGATGTTGCTCACTGGAGCAGTACGTTCTGCTGGTTTCATGCCTTGTATGATGGTCTCCTGTCTCAATGTTCTTGAGATTTTGTGGGAAAAACTTTTTTTAAAAATGAGTTGAGGAGCTTAAAGGGCAATGGGTTTTTCACCTTTGAGTTAACTTTTAGTATGATGTAGAGGGTGATATTCTGAGACAATTTGCAATTGGTTTTCATTTTTAATTATTTATGGTTTTTGCGTTATTTAGCTTTTTATTCAGCAGCTCTTCAATTTGCATTTTAAGCAATCTGGTAAATAGAGTCCAGATTCCCCTAGCAACCATTTATTGATTTGAATAAGAGACTGGAATATGAATAGGATCAGGCCTGGATTTGTGGAAAGGCCATCAAGGGCCCCGGGCCTAGGGCGGCAGGATTTTAGGGGGCGGCATGAAGCCCAACCACACCCATATTGGTTTGGAAGTTTTGGGGCTGATCATGAGATACAATTGTTTTTTAAACTCCCCATGCGCCTATCCCCAGTGCTCCCGACCTGAAGATGAAAATTTGTGCAAATGTAGAAACGAAGGGGGGGAACAGGAGTGATGAACGGCAGCGGGCCTAGGGGCACCCGCTATGTAAATCCGGCCCTGAATAGGATAGGACCTTACTAGAAAGATGATAAATAAAAAGTAGCAAATAACAATAAATATGTAGCTTTACAGAGCATTTGTTTTTTTAGATGGGGTCAGCGACGCCCATTCGAAAGCTGGAAAGAGTCTGAAGAAAAAGGCAAATAATTACCAAACTATAGAAAATAAACAATGAAGACAAAATTGACAAGTTGCTTAGAATTGGCCATTCTATAACATACTAAAAGTTAACTTAAAGTTGAACCACCCCTTTAAACATAAAACGTCCCCATGTCACAGGTTGTCTATCCATGAACTCCCTATAGCTCTCAAATCTGATATTGGCTTCTACTGTTTGGCCAACCCTTTCCATTGTACTGGTGGTTTTGCATGAGCCTATTGAGTGTATTGGCTATCAGGCACACTCTCTGCTAATTCCTTTGCATTCAGTGGAGTGAAGCCATGAAACTGAGACCAAAATAACAGTACTGGGTAGCTTAGGGAAAAAAGAACCTTCTCTGGCATGGCTGCTGTACCACAAGAGCTTGTAAAGTAGATGAAGTCGATTATACCCAAACAAAAAGAAATTTTTTTATGATTTCTACCAACCCCTTTTCCATCTCACTGGCTAATAATAAAGGGGTATAACCCTTGTTTTCTGTATCCTCAGCCTACCACTGATTAAGCCTCAAATATCTGACCAGTTGATGTGATTGCTTTTTGTTCTGTAGATATTACCTGATTGCTGGGGTCCCATGCACTCTAACAACTAGGCTGTGGTTTGAATGGAAGGCTAGCATTGGGATTGAAGGAGAAGTAAAGTCAAAATCATTGCCAGTGGTTAACTTTTACCCTGAGCTGGCATGCCTCTTCTTTACAAGTGCACTAGCATGGGGTATTATTGTTCTTCCTCCAATGTAAAGCGAAGTCTGAGAAATCACCATACATTAAATGAGCCCATGCAGGGTGGCGTAAGGCAGGGACGAAACTAGGGGTGGGCATTGGGCACAGAAAGTGGGGGGGACGCAATGAAAGGGGGGCAATCAGTATGATAGAAAAAGGCCAGCAGTGGGGAACCTCTTTGCTTAAAGGGTTCACCTTTCAGGTACCTTTTAGTATGTTATAGAATGGCTATTTCTAAGCAACTAATTCTAAGCAAATTGACCTTCATTTTAAATTTTTTAATTTTAATTTAGACCCTAGCAACCAGATTAGCAAAATTGCACACTGGAAAGCTGCCGTATAAAAAGCTAAAGGGATACTGTCATGGGAAAAAAATTTTTTTTTCAAAATGAATCAGTTAATAGTGCTGCTCCAGCAGAATTTTGCACTGAAATCCATTTCTCAAAAGAGCAAACAGATTTTTTTTATATTCAATTTTGAAATCTGACATGGGGCTAGACATATTGTCAATTTCCCAACTGCCCCAATTTCCCAGCTGCCCCAATTTCCCAGCTGCCCCAACTGATGCATTTTGAAAAAAACATGTTTTCCCATGACAGGATCCCTTAAATAACTCAAAAAACACAAATAATAAAGCATGAAAACCAATTGCAGATTGTATCAGCATATCACTCTTTACATCATACTTAAAGTTAATTTAAAGGTGAACTACCCCTTCAAAGAAAAATGGGCTGGTTTATTGTGTGTGCATGGGGGAGGTGGGTGTTAATGTGGGCAAGGAGAGGGTTGGATCAGAATGGGATACCTGGGAACAGATATGAAGAAAGGCATGGCTGGAACTCTTCTTGAAAGCACCCTAAGCTGGCACAATTAATAAGGAATAGCTGAGGTAGAAGGTGAGCTATTGCCTATATTTTACTAAAAGTCATTTTTAAGTTGAACTGCCCCTTTGATTTTGGCCCATGGCATGTAAGTAAACAATTACAGAGTTAGTAAAACAGTTGGGCACAAGAGAATGTTTTAGTCTTTAATGGAATCACAAACAGTCCTGGTAACACTATGAACATTCCTTCTCAGTAATTTGTGGTTGGAGCTCTCACATAGTGATTTAGGAGCCTTGTCTGTTCTGATGATTAACTCTCTAAAAGATGAAAAGGTGAAACATGAGACATGGGGCTTGTAAGATAGAATACAGCCATACTAAGTAAAATAGTATCATTCTGATCCATGTGCTAATTCAAAACACTTGAAGGAGTACAGTAAGGGCTAGATTTAATAAAATTCAGAAGAAGGATTTTCTGATTGGGGGCAGGAAAGAGGATTTAAGCACCAGCAAAGGAATGGGGCCTTGATGTATTAGTAGAGAATATGATATGGGCACAACAGGACATGTGCAAATGGGATGAACCCCTGTGTGCTTTATATGTAAAAACACTGTTTCTGCAAGACCCCGATGGATGCATTCTTAACTGGTAAAGGCTTCCAAGAATATTGATTCAAGAAAAAGCAGATTGCTCTGTTGGGAAAAGAAAGGTATTTTTAACCTTTGTGTCTGTTGACTACATCCTCCTTGGGTGATCTTTTGATTGGCTTCCTTCTCTATGTACAAACTCCTTGCCCGACCCCAGAGGTGCAAGGCAGCAATTCTAACCACTCAGCCACCATACCATTCTGGAGTTGCATATGCCGTATAGGTTGAAGCAGAAGAACAATGTATACTGTACATTGTATTTGGAACTGGAATCTTCACATTAAGCATAGGCCTTTAGAGGATAAGTAAACCTTTAAAATAAGTGAATGTAAAATTGATGAGGGTGCTATTCTAAACACTTTTGCAATGTACATTCATTATTTATTTATGATGAATGTACATTTATTTCTTTTATGAATTTTGTTACAACAGCTCCACCTGCTGGTCATTTTCTGACCAGTCTGACCAGCAAGTAGTCAAGGAAGTTGTCAGGAGAAAGAAAGAGGCTGCCCTGATGTTCTTCTGCTTAGGAAAGATTTGAGAAAGGTTTCTAATTTTTGTCCCTAAGCAGAAGAACATCAGAGCAGCCTCTTTCTTTCTCCTGACAACTTCCTTGACTACTTGCTAACTGCTCAACTGCTAGTTGATCGAGAGGAAGGCAAAAAAAAAAAAAAAACTCTTCTGAAGCCTCTCCAATTTGCCTCAGAGTGGAAAAATTCCGTCCTGAATCCAAGATGGCAATCGGTCCAGTCTTTAGATCAACTTGTATTATATGAGCTATTTTCAATAAAACTGTATTTCTTCATTTGCTAACAAGCCATCCTATCCCTATCTTGAGGCTATCTAATGTATCAGCCTGTACGACTGATTCAGGGAGAGAATTCCACATCTTCACAGCTCTCACTGTAACAAACCCCTTCTGAATATTTTGAAGGAACCTCCTTTCTTCTAATCGGAATGGGTGCCCTCTTGTCTGCTGAAAGGATTTACTGGTAAATAAAGTATTCGAGAGATTATTATATGATTCACTTATATATTTATACTTATCATATTCTTCTTCTCCAGCGTAAACAACCCCAACTTGGTCAGTCATTCTTGATGATATCCTTTACTTTCTTCAATACCCTTTACCAGCTTAGCTGCCCTTCTTTGGACCCTTTCTAATACAATAATATCCCATTTCAGCTCAGGAGACCAAAACTACACAGCATATTCTAGATGGGGCCTTACCAGCGCCCTTTAAAGCAGAATTATGACCC
This sequence comes from Xenopus laevis, assembly GCF_017654675.1. NCBI lineage: Eukaryota > Metazoa > Chordata > Amphibia > Anura > Pipidae > Xenopus > Xenopus laevis. The sequence goes on along the minus strand of NC_054371.1, from coordinate 212,796,984 downwards.
CTCCTCCCAGAGGAAACCAGGCCAAAAACATATACAGTTTCAAAAGAACAGATTTGGAAACCAGAGTTCAAAAGATTAAATAAATGATTTAACTTACAAAACATGCTAGCAGAAGAGACCATACATGTCTGGGAAAGTGAACAATTCTCTTGACAAACTGAGTTATTAATAGTCCTATATTTGTGATATAATCTAGAAACTCTCTAAACTAAATTTTTTTAAAAAAAGAGCATGAATTTGAACAAGTATTTGCTTTCTGCTGTCACATCTATTGCCCCCCCACACCAAAAAAAGATACAGTATGCGGACATTACTGAAAATCATAATACTTGCAAGGGCATATTTATTAAAAATTAAAAAAACATTGTTTTCCCTTGATTTAAGAAAACTGAAGTAAAATTAATCTCTCCTTTTTTCGGTTAGTTTTTTTTCTCGCAAACCTGCCATACTTTTCTGTTAATCAGTAGAAGTATTGTGAAGCTAGTTTATTTTTCAAGTCAAATTTGTAAAAAAGGAATTGAGTTTTTCAAATCTAATTTTTCCAATCAAGGGGGGAAATTGTGATTGTGAAAGAAAACTTTAGAGAAATTTCAAATTCACAGATTTATAAATCTACCTCTCCATGTTAAGTTTACTGAAGTGTGAACAGACAGTTTCCCAGAGGAGATAAAGGGCTTCCTTTATCTAAATTAAATTAAAATAAAAACTGGCAGAATTTTGAAAAACTGAAAGAACTGAAGCTTATACAAATTGAGACATAAAGAGCATGTGATAAACGATTGTACGATCTTTGAATATGCTATGGCCCATTTGCCTCTCCATTAATTTACAATTTAAGCTGTTCCTTCCCACCAAGACTGAATGAGACATGTCACATTTTAGTTAATTTTGTGGATTAAGTAAATTTATAGGTAGTCACGTTTGGGTCAAGAATAAAATAAATACATTGGCCTTTGAATGATATTGGGGAAAATCATTGTCAATATTATCCAACCCTTACGTTTATTGAAGGCAGAAACGACTTCAGTTTTAATAAAGACGACACTGAATAAAAGCTGGATAAAGTTGTGTGGACTTTTGAGAAAAAAAGTATGATATTTGGCTTAAAGTGGACCTGTCACCCAGACACAAAAATCTGTATAATAAAAGTCCTTTTCAAATTAAACATGAAATCCAATTTCTATTTAATATTAAAGCATTCATATCTGTTGTAAGCTCATTTAAACATCTCAGCTGTCAATCAAATATTGTCTGCCCCTCCTCTATGCATTAGTCATAGAGGCGGGACAAGCAATTACTTTCACTTTCCATTCAGCACTTCCTAGATGTCACTGCTCTCCCCACATTCCCCCAGTTCTCTTCACCATTTAATTGTGTAACCAGGGCATGGGGATGGACATCAGGTCCCCCATTCTGGTGCACAAACAAGATTCTGAGATGATACAAGGCTTGTCTTAATAACAGTGTCCACAAAATGGCTCCTGTCTGCTTGCTATAATTATGAGTTCCCAGACTGACAGAAACATGATTAAAATAATTTATACAGTGTAAATAAAGTTCATTTTGCTTGACTAATGTGATAAAATTGGATTTTGAATATTTTTTTTGGGTGAGGGGTCCCCTTTAAATAAAACAAAAGTGCTGTTTAATTCAAGTCCAAAATCCTGCTGTTGCTGGAAACCCATACAAAACGATGAAGGCGTTTTCTTTGCTCTATTCTCTATATCAGTCATGTATCGGACCAGTTTTATGCACATAAAATTGCTAAGCCACCGTACCCACTGCTATTGTAAATCACTGCTGGAAGTTTATATTTTGGGATTATTTATAGTGCTGGGGGTTAATTACTGATGGTGGAATGTTCACATGGACCCTGGAAGAGAACCATTTCCAGTCTGCCAAAGACTTTCGACAAGGTGGGATTACCCTTTTCGTCAGGACGTAGATCCAATACACAAATCAATCGACAACAGTGGATTGGCTCGGAGACTGATTGTCCTCAAATGGCCCAGTCAAACCTCAGAGCTAACTCCAACATAAAGCTTGTGGCAGAAACAGGAGACTGTCGTTGAATGAAAGCCTCTGGGCAACATGATTTGTTTGAAAACAAAAACAGACAGAACCAGTCCTGCCCCACTATTTATAGTTGGTCTGGACTTGGAGGCTCTAAGCAACCAAGACTGCTTCTTTATTCTTCATGACATTGTGCAGATCATCGAAGCAAACGCCTTCTTTAATGTATTGTTCTAGGCATTTTTTAGGAAGCATAATGTAAAATATATGCATAACCAGTTATGGATGTCCCAATAGAATTCTTGAGTTATTGCCTGTTCTCCAGTAATTACAGTGCATCATTCTTGATTGACATGGAAATTAGTAATGACTTATGTAGTGGTGACCAGACCCAAAACAAAACAGACCTTGTGCTGCATCATTATCTAAACAAAGCAGAACTGTCTATCCTAGGGCACTATTAGTACAAATCCCCATACCCCCTATTACAGGCCTTTAGATTCCTTTGAAGGAACCATTCGCCTTCAGATAAACTTCTAGACTTCTAACATAATTTGTTGTTTGCTTTGTTTTTTTTTTTTTTCATTGTAGTTTTTGAGTTATTTTACTTGTTATACTTAACTACAGTTTGGAACTGCTGTCTTGTTGCCTGGATTCCAATTACCATAGTGACCAGGAAGTTTTTTTTTTTTAAATCCTAGATTTGATGATGAATTGGAGAGGTCCATAAAAGAAGGATACGTAGCAAACATATGTAGTATTTTTAAAAATCAAAAAATGTGAGCTTTATTATTTATAAAAACCACGAAAAACGTTGTCATGTAAAAGCAGTTGAGGTCCCATAAGAGTCAATGGGATCTGTGCTGATCCTGCGGGACCTTTTTTTTTTTTTTAAACATTCAGAATTTAAAAGTTTAAGGATTTTTTTTGCTAGTAATTGTACAAAATACAAAATTTTTTAGTGGTTTTTAGAGATCTTAGATCTTTTTTCAGATCGTTAAGCATTTTTTTTTAATTGGTGCTTTTTATATTCAGATCTTTTAATAACTTTCATGGTATTTGTGGTTTTAGAGAAATAGAATTTGATCATGGTTACAAATACTGCAAAATTTCGACCTATGATAAATGGGCCTCCACTAGGGTTGCCACCTTTTAGCCCAGTGGAGACCGGGCAGGGCCGGTGACACAGATTTTGCAGTTTTGACCCAGGTAGCCCTTCAAAATATCAGGCTGTCCGGATCAAAACCGGACAGGTGGCAAACCAAGCCTCCACGTGTCTAGTCTGTGAAGAAGGCATTCAAGTAAGAATTTAATTTTGCTGTGTACGTTGTATTCTGCACAATTTACAAACTTTTGAACTTGAACTTAAAAAAAATAAAAAACCTAATGAGATTTCTTTTTTTAAAAAAAGAAAAATGAAAACAAACAAGGAAATTCAGAAATAGGTGGATGGAAATTAAAAATGGTTTGCACTAAGAAAAAAATTATTTTCATTTTTGTTTATTTCTCAGTTAAAGATAATTAAGTTCATGTCATTTCCTTTGCATTATTGCACCAGTTTCATGGCTATTAGGCATTTTTAGCATTTTGCCTGCTGTTGCCGTCTCATGGAAACAGGAGCAGTCATCGGTGGTCAAAACGTTCCTGTCCACTTGTTGCCAGTAGCGAGTGTTGACAGGTGAATTGACTGCCACAAAAGACAGCCGTGGCCAAAGTGCTCCATGTGCCGACAACTTTACACCGAAGATAATTGTTGTTGTGTATGTGGATAGCTCAAGCACTTTGCCGACTCGACACAAGTCTGCAAGCAACAAGCACCTTCCTGCAACTGGGGAATTGTATTCAGACACCATTAATCTATTTAGGTAACTTAAGTTTAATAAGAACCTTTCAGAACTGGAACATTGTCATTAGCTGGAATGGCTCCGTTGGCAGGGAGTGTGATTAAACTAATACCCGGCCATTAACGCTTTAAGCTGTTTCCCAACGGCGTTTGTTCTAAACTCTCATTAGGGTTTCAGATCACACAGACTGAGAAAGCTACTAATTGTCTGTTGCCTCCTTTGAAGAATGCTTTTGGCGTGTTGTGAAGGTGCTGGTAGAAGTGCGTCATGCGGGAGATAACTGCATAAAAAAAGCCACCGTTCTCTCCAATAAGACAGACACACCACATGGAATAGAGTCTGTGACACTGCCAAGGGAAGGGCAATTTGTCTTCATTAGGAAGTGACTTACTATAGAGCTCTGGGCTATATTTCATGCTATTCCCCACAGGTCCCCTAAAACACACCAATTTGCCGCAGTTTCAAATAATTAGTTAATTCAAAATCAAGCTGCTTTTCTCCTCATTAAATGGAAACTAGCCTAGCATGTTTACGACCCACTTTATGGTGTAAAGTCGCTAAGCTGTCATCGAGGGAAGTACAACAGGTATAAAAACATGAAGCTAATCAACGTGGCCCTGTTCAACTGGGGCGTAACTACAGAGGAAGCAGACCCTGCAGGTGAGCCCAGGAGATATAGGAGGCCCCATAAGTCCCGAATTAATGAGCAATTTCAATATATATTGGTAAAATAGGATAACCTTTGAATATGTTGGGGGCCCTAAAATGAATTTGCTATGGGTCCCGGTAATATCTAGTTACGCAGCTGCTGTTCACAAATGCATAACTAACTAATGCCGAGTAGGGAATATAAGAAGTACTATTATCTTAAAACTTCCCTTTTTTAAATTTGTTGTTTCAAATATATTACCCATTGGGCTCAGTTATTTTGAAACGAATAATAGAAGTACTGTACGCTGCAGTTAAGATGGTCACGTTTATAGATTGTGAATTACTTCTCAATACTTTGAAAAGCACCCTCTGCCTCTGTATTTTATTTTGCATCAGATTTGCTGATATTTAGAAATATTAAGAAATGAATATAGAATTATTTTCCTATTGAATTGTTTTACATAGCATCTATGAAGTACTGGCTCTGGCTTACATAAGGGAGCCACTGTTCTCTAAAAATACTTTTTAATACTTAATAATACACTTACAATGGCGTCACAAAGACCTGTGATTATTCCTTACCATGTATGTAGAATACATTTCCATAATATGTATATATACAGTATATATATCATCTGATTTATGATCAATTGATTTTGATCAGTCCATATCACTGTTGCAGTTGTATCATGAATTCGCATATTTATTACAGACATGAGACCTGTTATCCAGAATGCTCAGGTTTTCCAGATAATGGATTTTTCCTGAAATTTGGATCTCCATACTTTGTAAACTAAAAAATCATTTAAACATTAAATAAACCAATAAAAAGTAATAATATCTTAGCTTGGATTAAGTACCAGGTACTGTTTTATTATTAGAGCGAAAAAGGAAATCATTTTGTGGATTTTATGGATAAAATGAAGTCTAGAGGGCGAAGTGACTAATGCGGGCGAAAATTCGCCAGCGTAACGGTCGCTGGCGTAACTTTGCTAGCGAAGGAGATAGACTCCTATAATATATAATACAATTTTATAGTATTTACATCCAAAAAAATGCTAGCGTCTTTTCCTTTTTCAGGGTGATAGGCTGAAAAAGAGCGTCAAATTTTTTTGGGGTAACTGGCTTCCCCCCTACATTTCCTAACATATGGCACATAAACTATACACTGGGCTCATGTGTAGGGCAATATAACAACTTTATTTTATTTTGGTTTCCCGGGCTTGTGTAATGTAATGTATTTGCTGCAACATATACGTCCATTCAACTTTAACTTCCCGTATGTACATTAGGCAACGCTAGCGCAACTTTGCTTATATTGCAGCTGTAATGCTTGCAGAACTTTCTCAGCATTCAGTGCCCTGGACGCAACTTCGAATTTTAGTGAATTAGCGTTGTCCTGGCGAATCTACGCCTGGCGAAGTGTTGTGCTGTGAGCGAAGCTGTCGCTGGCAAATTTTCAGAGGTTAGTGAATTTGCCCCTATGGTAGATGGGCTTCCCATAATTTAGAGCTTTCTGGATAGCAGGTTTCTGGGTAACAGAAGCCATACCTGTATAACAATTTACTATTCTAGATTAGAATCAGGGTGGATCGTCTGCTTTTCCAGGAAACTGCATTCAATGGAAAGCAATTTTCATTGCTTTTTAAAGTCTCAGATAAAGAAAAATACTTGGTTTATGCAGAACTATTGTGTTGGCTTATTGACTCGATCAATTCGATAGGCCAGTGCTTTTGATAAAATCCAGCTCAGAATGAAATACTAGGAAACCTGCAGGATACCCCAGCTCTGCACTTTCATAGGAACCAAAGATATCCATTTAAATCCAACAATGTCTTTATGAAGTGAAAGAAATTCTTCACATTTACAGTACATTTCAAACGCCGCTGTGAAGAGAAGTACAGTAAATAAGGTGCCTTCCAATGTCAGTCAGCCCTCAACATTGCCCTCAGCAAGGACATTCATACCTGTTAGTTAAAAGATGCCTTTCGTAACACAACACTTGCACATAAAAGGAATCACCTGTGACACCAACGAAGGCCAATGGCCTTAACTTCAGCACTGGTGTCTTCAATAAAATATAAATGCTACAGGTACAGATTTTATACATTAAACAGGTGGTTTACCTTTAAGTTCTTTTTTATTTATAGAATGGCTAATTCTAAGTAACTTTTCAATTAAGAAAAAGGCAAATAATTTAAAAAACTATAAAAAAAAACTAATGACGGCTCATTGTTTATTTTTCTTATCGTTATTTGCTTTTTTCTTCTCTTTCCAGCTTTAAAATGCTCTGTAAAGCTACAAATGTATTGTTATTGTTGCTAATTATTATCTTTCTATTCAGGCCTCTTCTATTCATATTTCAGTCTTGTATTCATATAAATGCATGGTTGCTAGGGTAGTTGGGATCCTAGCAACCAGATTGTTGAAATTGCAAACTGGAGAGCTGCTGAATGAAAAGTTAAATAATTCAAAAATCACAAATAATAAAAAAAGAAAGAAAACCAATTGCAAATTGTCTTAGAATATCACTCGCTACATCAGTGGTGTCCGAGCTTTTGGCTTCCCTGGGCCACATTGGAAAAAGACTTATTATTGCATTATTATGATGTTCCCTCAGTGACTGAGCGTGTCAAGCTTGGCCGCATTTATATCCATCTTGGGCCGCATGCGTCCCTCGGGCCACAGGTTGGACACCCCTGCTCTACATCATACTTAAAGTGAACAATCCCTTTAATAGATTTGGGTATTGTATCCACTTAAGATTCTTTGACAAGGTTTGATTGCATTTTTTCAGGTTATAAGGGAAAAAGTTGAAATGCTGAGTTAAGGGCAGTACTAGGCAGCAGACTGATAAATCTGTAGGATATTAACTTTTATTTTATGAATTTGTTAAAATTGTCATGTTCCAGGTTTTTCTACGAACTTGATCTACCCCGTCTGCTACATTGCAGTTGCCTTCAATCATTTTGCTTACATGCTGATTAACATTCAGATCGCTAGTAGTGATGGTCAAATAAACTCGGCAGGCGTGAATTCGCAACGAATTTCCGCGTTTGGACATCGGCGAATAAATTCGCGAAACTCCAGTGAAAATTCGCCCGCGTCGGAAAATTTGCTCACGTCAAAACCATTGCGCATCAACACTATTTGGACGCCCATTGACTTTAACACCAAATGTCAAATAAACTCGGCAGGCGCGAATTTGCGATGCAATTTCCGCGTTTCGACACCGGCGAATAAATTCGCCCACGTCTAAAATTTTTGGACGCGCGTCGAAAAATTTGCTCACGTCATAACCGTTGTGCATCAACACTATTCGGACGCCCATTGACTTTAAAGCCAGCGTCAAAATTGGACACTAAAGCCCAGGAACCCATAACAACCAATAAGGCATTTGCCTTTAAACAGGTGACCAGTAAATGCTACCTGCTGATTGGTTACTGCTCTTTGGCAAACTTATTGCCACACCTCCCCCTGCTTACCTTGTTCTCCTCTTGTGGCTCAATCGGGCCAGGGTGGGAGGTCAGGTAGCAGTGCTTGGAGTCTTTGCCAGGGAACGGGTCTGCATAGGCTGGGCCGAGGCTCACCAGGTTTTTATCCCAATGTCTTGCCAGCCCAGTCCGACCCTATCAGTGTTTTGCAATTCAGGTTTAAGAGAAGTAGTAGGTCTCTTCCAATTTACAAGAATGGGAAGCAAATAATGTAGATTTAGTCTGGCAAATATTAAATAAAAACACTCTCCAGCCATGGTCAGTGGGAGACAAAGCCCCGGCAACCCTTTGAGTTATGGGTGCTGCTAAACACCATGTGCGTGATGGCTCTAGGACATCTAAAACCAACTTCTGATACATCACTGTTACTATAGTCATTACAATTCAATCCCCATTCATTTCAGATCGGAAAGCCCTCTGGCTGGAGTATAGTCTTTGCATTTCCTTAACAAAACCTGTGTTCACCTGAGGCAATCAATGTTTCTCTCAAGAGCCCAAATTGCATTGACAATGTCTCTGTTGCAGCAAGTGAGTCATTAGGTGAGAACTTTTACAGAGTTCAAGTAAAAAAACCCCATAGCCTGAACACAAGGAAATTATGCTGCTGCTGAAAAAGATCCGGGACAGGAAACATTATATATCTGAAGGATAAAATGAATGGTGTGCCACAAGCATAAAAATGCTTATCGTGGTATCTCTTCTCTATCTGTGTTTTGACTAGAGAAGGTATTTTGGAGACAGGTTTCATCTCATTCATGTCAATGGGCATAACGTTTATTTTTCATTGAGGTCGGTCACAATTATGCATAAAGGAGCAGGTATCAGCAATGTTTATGGTTTATCCAAGTTATGTTCTGTTTATTTTTGTTTTTTGCTGTAAACAACAAATGTCGTCTTTCTGGTTCTGTATTGGTTACTTGCGGTTTATTGGTATTAAATGCATAACCCGAGTATTTCTAATCATATCTTACAGAACTTTTTCATTGATCGGGCTGGAGACGATACATAAATGACAGCAGCAAGCTTCGATAACAGTGAACCCCGCTACAGTATGTACTCATTTTCTTCCTTACAATATATAGCAGAGCACAGAAATAAACACCATTCGTTGTAGAGTCTGTTACTTATTCACTATAGGCTGGTGTCTATGTTTGAACATTTGCCAGGGAAATCCCAGTGTAGGAATTATTTTATGTTCTTTATGGTAACTTTGCTTAGAATATCTGGTTTATAAGAGCAAAAACAATTTCTGAGACTTCATTTTACAGGCGCTGCTCAGCTTTAAATTAACTTTAAATCAGCTTTAAACAAACTTTTAGTATGATGTAGCGAGTGCTATTTGAGACAATTGGTTTTAATTTTTTTATTATTTGTGGTTTTTGAGTTATTTAACTTTTTATTCAGCAGCTTTCAGTTTTTGTTACAGCAATCTGGCTGCTAGGGACCAAATTGCCCTAACAACCATGCACTAGTTTGAATACAGAGATTGGAATATATATAGGAGAGGCCTGAAAGATAAGTAATAAAAAGCAGCAATAAAAATACATTTGTAGCCTTACAGAGCATTTGGATTTTGAGATGGGGGGCAGTGATCGCCATTTGAAAGCCGAAAAAAGTCTGCAGAAGAAGGAAATAATTCAAAAACTATAAAAAAGAAGAAAAGAAGGCTAACTGAAAAGTTGCTTAGAATTAGCCATTCGATGACATACTGAAAGTTAACTTAAAGGTGAATCGCCCCTTTAATCACTCACTAAAAAAACTTGTAGAGTAGCTGAACCTGATGGTTGCAAGTTGAGCAGCATTAAAGTTAGGACCCCCATTGTATTGTTCTGTAATATCTACAAGAAGAAAAAGTGTTTATTTATTAGTCGCGTTATTTTTCAGGCTGCTTGGTGCAGTCTGTTGGGACCAGTGCATCTCAGCAGCAGTATAAGCCCACTCAACTCTGATGTTGTTTTATAGACTGGTAGTTGAATCTGATCTTTGCCTAGGGGTCCTTGGATTTAGGGACATTTATCAAAAGGTGAACAGACCATTAGCCACATTTGGCAGAAGGAGACATGACTTAAGATTGAATCTGAGAAACAACAGCTTATCTGAAAGCAGTTGCATTGTGCAGTGTGGCCTCTATCTGAAAGCACAGGATCAGGAACAGTGACTGGAAACTGCTACATACACACCAATATTGCAAAAAAATTAATTAAATGTATTGATTAAATAATAACATTTTAAAGGGTTGAATTTTGTTTTTCTACACAATGTAATTTAGTAATAAAACCATAAAAATCACGTCAGTGAAGAGATTCTACTCCGTTGTTTCCTTTCCAGGCCAGATTGTTACTCAAGATCTTGTCATTTAGATCTTCTGATAATGTTTGTTCCTCCTTGGCTGTTTATTCTCCATATGAGTTAGCTATTTATGTGCGGCCACAAGGAAATATTTACATTGTTTACATTGTTTGGCTTGATGTTTTCTTCCTGGCCTGGTTTAGAACACCCTGAGGACAGCGCACGAGTACTGTAGTCCATTGTACACTTAATAAAATAGTAAGGAGAATGTACCCATGATTTATTGTTGTTACACAAAATAGTACTGTATATAAATATATGTGTGTGTTTCAATTCTAAAATATATTAAAGGTCATTAAAAAAATATCCTAGATTCTTATTAGATTCAACCCTCATTCACGTCCCAAGAACAAACAATTCTCAGATATGAAATTCTCCTACATATTCTACTTGTAATAGTAAACAGATAAGTGAATGTAGTATGTCAGTGGTTCCCAAACTTTTTATTATTTTCTTCAATCTATGGCTGTTAACACCAATGTTTTTGTATAGCTGGATACTGTTTATAAGCTAAGGTGGCCTCTGACCAAAGGTTGGATCTCAAAGCTTAAAGGATAAGTAAAGGAGAAAGAAAGAGGCTGCTCTGATGTTCTTCTGCTTAGGAAAGATTTGAGAAAGGTTTCTATTTTTTTCCTAAGCAGAACTACTTGACTACTTGGTGGTCAGACTGGTTGGAAACTGACCAGCAGATGGAGCTGTTGTTACAAAATTAATTCATATTAACAGTACATGTATCCCTTAATATCTCGGAATTAATGAAAAATAAATAATGAATGTAAAATGCAAAAGTTCTTAGAATAGCACCCTCATTCATTTTACATTCACTTATTTTAAAGGTTTACTTATCCTTTAAACTGAAAAAGTCTCGCACCCACTGCAGTATGTACTTTCTCTTCCACCTAAATTGGAGTCTACTTGCTCAGCTTCATAGAGCAATAGCTTATGAACTTTTTAAATCAGCATGTCATGTAACTAAGTGGGTCGGAAACAAAGGGATTGTTCACCTTAAAATTAACTTTTAATTGGATGCAGACAATGATATTCTGGGAAAATTTATACTCGGTTTTAACTTTTTTTATTTTTTTTTATTTTTTCGTGGTTTTGGTGTTGTTTAGCTTTTTAATCAGAAGCTCTCGAGTTTGCAATTTCAGCAATCTGGTTGATAGGGTCCAAATTACTCTAGCAACCACACATTGATTTTGAATAAGACTGGAATATGAATAGACGAGGCCTGAATAGATAGATTAGTAATAAAAGGCAGCAATAACAATGCATTTGTAGCCTTACAGAGCATTTGTTTTTTACATTCGAAATCTGGAAAGAGTCAGACGAAGAAGGCAAGTAATTCAAAACTAAAAAAAAGAAAGGCCAATTGAAAAGCTGCTTAGAATTAGCCATTCTATAACATACTATAGGTTAACTTAAAGGGGAATTACCCCCTTTAAAGGAGAAGGAAAGCCTTTGTGCACTTGGGGGTGCCAAATGTTAGACACCCCCATGTGATTGTATTGACTTACCTGAAACTCCGGGCTGATGCTCCTATCAGCAGAAAACTGCACCAGCCCGGGGTTATACCAGCGAGCGATCCTCTTCCGTTTCCCCTTTCTCCGCACGGCTGTGCATGCTCAATAGAACGAAAAGCCAAACTTTAACTAAAAAGTTGGCTATTTCATTCTATTGCGCATGCGTTTGCCCCGGGAAATTTGAAGAAAGAAGAAGCCGGAAGAGTATCGTTCTGGGGTGCTCGATGGAAGAACCACAGTGCAGTTTTCTGCCGATAGAAGCACCGGCCCTGGGTTTCAGATAAGTCAATATAATCATTTGGGGGTGCCTAACATTTGGCACCCCAAAGTGTAAGATGACTTTCCTTCTCCTTTAACAAAAGGAGGGTTTTTATGTGGCGTTTGCTTCCTTTAAATAACACCAGAGGTCTTGCATTTTAAATATATTTTTATTTGATTTTACGTAAACAAGAAACATTAATATGACAGCATACATTAGCAGACTTAGAGAATGTGCTGCAAAAAGAAAGTACAGTGGCATTACATTTTCAAAGATTAATAACAACAATAGTAAAATATAGAAAAATAAAAATATTAACTAAACCAGTGGATGTAAAGACAAATAAAAAGAAAAGAAAGAAAGAAAAATCCCATTATTTCAGGAGAATAAAATTATACAGTTACCTAATTAGATTTGGAGAAACCTTAACCAGAGGTCTTGACTACTGATTGATATACTCTGTTCTCTGTTAGTAACACTGTTGAATAGACTCACTTTTGTGTGTTAAACATTACTTATTGGGCTGAAGGCCATCTGGTTTCCCAGAATACCATACCTTTTGCAGCTGTCCAACAGTGTTCAACCAAAATCTATCGCAAATTAGGGGCTTATTTATCAAGGGTCGAATTTCGAATTAAAAAAACTTCGAAATTCGAATTGAAAAAGACCATTTAGGTCAGTTTTCGATCAAATAGGTCTGTATTCTGCCGAATTCAAATCATACGAATCTAAGGAATAGCACATTCGAACGAATTCTTTTTGAAGTTTTTCCCCAAAAAAACTTTGATTTTTCAGAGTCCACCAATTGACTCCAGATAGGTTCTAGGAGGTCCCCCATAGGCTAAAACAGCAATTGGGCAGGTTTTTAAATGGCGAATGGTCGAGGTCGAATTTTTAAAGAGACAGTATATGATAAATTTCAATATTTGAATTTTCAAATATTTTTCAAATTCGAATCGAATTTGGACTATTCGCTAGTCAAAGTACACAAAAAATAGCTCGAAATTCGAAAATTCACCTCGACCTTTGATAAATCTGCCCTTGGTGTCAGTAGGGGAATTATTGCAGAAAAGTTTGGTGATACCTTTGATTGGCTAACTGAATAAGTAATAATTGCAAGCTTTCGGAGCACACAGGCCCCTTTGTCAGGCCAAATACCTCCGAAAGCTTGCAATTGTTACTTATTCAGTTAACCAATAAAAAGGTATCACCAAACTTTACTTTTTCTGCAATTTTTCAATGGCTAACACGGTACAACATCTTAAAACTAGAGGAATTATTGGCAGATAAGGAGTATGCAAACCGTACAGACATTAATTTGCCTCTAGCCTAGGCTTACTATTAATACAAGTTGCACTTGAGGACTGGTGCCCAATAAATCTTTGGGTGTGAACATAATTTACACAGTGGCACAATGGAATCAAGTCCTAAAGTGCAGCAGGTAACAAGTAGGGATGTCGCGGACTGTTCTGCGGCGAACTTGTTCGCGCGAACATCGGCTGTTCGCGTCCGCCGCAAGTTCGCGAACGTCGCGCGACGTTCGCCAATAGGCGTTCGCGTCAAAATCGTTCGACCATTCGGTCACTAAAATCGAACGATTTTCGTTCGATTCGAACGAAAATCGTTCGATCGAACGATTAAAATCCTTCGATCGTTCGAATCGAACGATTTTCGGATGTTCGAAGTTCGCGAACTGTTCGCGAACTGTTCGCGAACTGTTCGCATTTTTTGCCGGTGTTCGCGAACGGCGAACACATTATCGGCGGTTCGCTACATCCCTAGTAACAAGTAGTTTAAGGTAAAAAAAAAATCTAGGTTCAGTTCCAGCCAGGGAAGTTGCTATGTTGTAATTGCATTTTGTGGGTTTCCTTTTTTTCTCCCTTGCTCCAAAAACATACAAGCAAGTTAATTGGCTCCTGAAAAAAACAGTCATAGGGTCATTGCTAAGCTGCACTGGGCAGACACTGGTTCTAGAGGAGTACAGCTCATCTATGGAACATTAGATTACAAAACATAAACTTGCTGGTTTTACAGTTGTTCTGTCATTCCTCTCGATCTAAATGCATAACGAGCAATACACTTGGGGCTGCGTTAATAGCCTTGTGGAGTCCCCCTGACAGCTGCTATAGAGGTAACATCATTTCTCCTGCAGCTGGATGATGAGCTGTCATGTATGAGAGCAGCGAGTGAGCCTGCCTGGGATAGACCAGCTGTCAGTTTATGTCCCCGATGGCTGCAGTTTGAGGTGCATATACAGGGGCTGTTTATCGATTTAAAGGGGATCTATGGTCGAAATCTATAACGATTCCTAGGCTTTGGGGAATGATTATGATGCTATTTGTAATTGCAATTTTTATTTTACCGGTTTTGATGCTCTAATAGCCGTTACCTTGCCCACAATCTGCTCAGTTAACTTGTGCAGAAAACCTTCACGGCCAGCGGCTTCTGCTCTCTTTTCTCTGACCCGCCCACGCCACCCACCAATGAAAAAACAGTATGCCAGGTCAATTGTGCGCGCCTCATTACCAGCCTATGTATGCGCGTCCTAGAATTACAGCGATCGCAAGGAGATCACTACTGTTTTTTTATTGGTGGGTGGGCGGGTCAGGCAGAAGAGACAGACCTTCCAATTGTCCCGTTTTTATAGGGACAGTCCCTCTTTTGATAGCTCAACCCGCAGTCCCTCGTTTGTACTGGAAAGTTCCATTTTTTCTGCACTGAACAGCCAGAAAAAGAAACATAGTTTCTAACTTAATTGGCTTTTGGTAGAGAGCCCAAAACAGCCACGGCTTCAGATAAGATACTTTTGAGATAAGCAAATAAGTAATTGTAACAATATAAGATAACAGGTCCCAGCTTAAAAGGGCAATTCACCTTCCTTAGCAAAATTGTAATTATTGAAAAAAAATACAGAATTATGTTCAAACTTTCATAACATGCCAAACTTTGTAAAATGGGTATGGCTACACATGCCCCTCTTTTTATTTCCAAAATGTTGGGAGGTATGGAACTGAGCGGATTGTGGGGGAATACTTTGACAGGCAAGGTAACGGCTATTAGAGCATCAAAACCGGTAAAATAAAAAAATGCATTGCAATTACAAATAGCATTATAATCATTCCCCAAAGCCTACAAAAGATTATAGATTTCGACCATAGATCCCCTTTAACCCAACTTACAATTATAGACTGAGCTGTTATTATAGCTTTCTCCTATACTCCAGGGAGGAAGGTAAGAGTTAGGGTGGATTAGAGGGCAAAAAAGTAAAGAAATGGAGGCAGAAATGAAGGGGGTCTCAGTCCATAAGAAATACTTTATAATTATTACAGCTAAATTCCCGGAAGCAGGCGGAGTAGGATGCCAAGCCTGACTGAACCAGATATTATTATAAATCATCTATACTTTGCTCCAAGTTCCTCTGGCTGGATATTTATATATTAATGCAACGTGTGTGTGTGTGTGTGTACGCATTTGTTATTATTATTTCTGTGGTTTTTTATTTTCATTCTGTCGGTGATTCTCAGCGTGCAGCTTTTATTCACTCAATGAAGAGCAAGGCTGTGGGCAGAGTTATAAATACCCAATTTATCCAGTTTTATTTTTTGCTTTCCCTTTTTCTATTGTCTTGTCTTATTTAAAATGTTTTTTTCTTCATCTCTTGTGGGATCTATTTAGACCTTTGCTCAGTAACAAGGTGGAAAAAATTGCAATTTAAATGCACAAATGTGTTTAATGTGCTGGCAGCAATATCTCCATCTTCTATAATTAATAGGTGGGAGTCTGAGAGTCTATTTGCATTAGACTTCATTTTTTTTTAATCTTTTATGGTTTTTCAGTTATTTAGACTTTGTTCAGCTGCTCTACAGTTTTGTATTCCATCAGCTAACTGGTTGCTAGAGTTTTATATTCCCTATCAACTAGGCAGTTTGAATGAGAGACTAAAATATGAATAGGAGAGGGACTGATAGAGGCAGGCAAATAACTCAAAAACTATTAATAATAAGTAAAGAAGACTAAAGGTCCCCATAGACGCAAAGATTTCTCTTGCCGAACAACCGATTTTAGGGAAGTCTAACCAATCATTCGAAATTATCATGCGGTTAGTGGGATTCGAACGATCGAACATCTTACGATTTTTTCGGCCGACATCTGTCAGGAAATTGATCGGCCACGTCAAAAAATCTTTGTCGGTCCCAGTGCAATCTATCTATGTTTGCAGGGCCAAGCAGGCAGCTCCCCTTTGTTTTCCTGGCAAATTGGTCTTTTTAGTTTATGGTAAATTCGTACGATGGTTCCGAGATAATCGTGGTCTCACGATCAGGATCTGATCTTTTAAAAATCTCAACATCTATGGCCAGCTTAAATGCAAAATTGTTGGGAATTGGAAATTCTACAACATAGTAAGTGTTAACTTAAAGGTGAACCACCCTTTAAGGGATAATGTAAAAAAAACACAAAGTTTTCTTTGGCTATGTAACCCAAAGAAACCAAAAGAGCAGACCAGTAAATAGTAACTAGTGTTGCTGTGGAACTAGAGCAACCAATTTTAAGGCAATCATATGGCAAAACATATTTTACAAATGTATACAGGAAAAAACTACAGGAAGCAGACACCACAGCCGCAGGGGGGCCCAGGGAACTGGGGGGCCCGACTGTGGGGTCTGCTTTCTTTATAGCTAATAAAAAAAACCCTACTCCTTAGCCGCTCTCTTACCGGCGAGGAAGGGGGAAGCAAATCGGGCGGAAGTGGAGGTAGGACAAGTGCGGAGCAGTGGAGGGACGTGGGTGGGGTGGAGGCGGGATGGGAAGTGGGCGGGAGGATGGAGATCGGAGGGTGTCGGGCCCCTCTGAAGATTTTTTTGCAGGGGGACCTGGAGCAAACTGTTTTTGTTACTATAGTACAGTCAACTATTATTTTACTATGTGATATTAGTGCCCTAATCACACATACTACATATTATACATAATAGGAGTCATTTTATGAATCCTACAAAAAGTAACTACAGTGGTATAGTATCTTTATTTTCTGTAACGTGCCTGTAGCCGATTGCAATGCAATGAGGTATTGGGGAACCATTGTAGAAAGCTATTATGTGGGTATAGCAACAAACAGCTCTCGGGTATTATTGATCTCTGTATCATGAATTTCCTGTTGTTTATTTTCCTTTGTGCCTAATTCACTTGCTTCTCCAGCTAATAAATGAGCTTTTCTTTCTGTTTTTTCGGCTCTCCCGTTATCAGAGTATTTATTCTGTGGCCAGAGCTTTAATTTTTTGGACCGCAGAGAGATCTGACAAAATTGCCCAGTAAATGGAAAACCTACTCATGGAGCAGAATATATAGAAAGAACGTGTCCAAAAATAACAGTGTAATTAGAATTTCCATTTCAGCTTCACTTGTGTACACAAGCATTGGCATTAAAAGCTTGCTCATTACCCATGAAGAGTAAATTAAACCACATGTATATGGAATGAGGCATAGGTTTTAGTTTTAAACTTAAATTACTCTATTTACAAAAAGTTTAGGGGGTTGTTAGAAATTATACTAAACATTGGCAAGAGATCTGCACAAAATAAAACTGTAACTTTACTAAAGGGAAAAAATCATATAGGTTCCTTATGTGTATTCTTTAGTCTGGCAACACTTGCCTACAAGAACCATGTTGGCCTACAGGTGATGATAGGGAACTGCTCCTGTACAGTTGCCCATAGCATCCAATCAGCACTTCGTTTTGATTAATCTACATCAAGTTAGAAGATAAAAACATACATTGGATTGGCTGCAATGAGTAAAAAGCATTGGTTGAGCACTTTCAGGTTTTGGTGGCACTTTCCTTTGGCATGGGGGCATGATTTCCCTCCTGGTCTTGCAGTTGGCATGTCTGCTTACTCTGCTACTCACACTGAACCCCAACCAAAAGGGTTTATAAGGTCTTTTTTCTAACAAGGTGTCTTCTGGCCCACTGAACTCTCTATCCTCTTTATTGGAGCTTAGGCTGCTCAACTACCTAGTTAAGTCTTGCCTGTGGGTAAACTATAACATTTTCAAGCCTGTCACTGGCTAGGCCATACCCTAAGAAATCATGTCAAACCTTTGGACTTTAATATGGTTCCCCGGTACACAAGCTACCTTCCTCAGTTTGCTCAAGCTCCTCCCTTCTTATCACTTAAAGGAACAGTGACATCAAAAAATGAAAGTGTTTTAAAGTTATAAAAATATAATGCAGTGTTGCCCTGCACTGGTAAAACTGATGTGTTTGCTTCAGAAACACTACTATTGTTTATATAAATAAGCTGCTGTGTAGCAATGGGGGCAGCCATTCAAAGGAGAAAAGGCACAGGTTACACAGCAGATAGCAGATAAGATCTGTAGGACATAATGGTGTTATCTGTTATCCACTATTTAACCTGTGCCATATAGACTTTTTTCAGTTTCCACCATTGGCTTCTGATGAACAGATCAGTTTTACCAGTGTAGGGCAACAGTACATGATATTCTCATTACTGTAAAACACTTTAATTTTTTGGTGTTACTGTTCCTTTAAAGACTCTGATACAATTTACCTTCTGCCTTCTCCTCCATGGCCTGGGCATCTGGGCAGAGCCAGGCCAAGCCGACCGGGCACCCTAGGCATCCCGGTCTGACCCCGCCCCCTGTGTGCGTGCGTATATGCTCGCACGTGCACCATAGCATAGGGGAGGGCAACGAATGGGAAGGGTAAGAGCAAGGGAGGGACAGAGGGGGGTAGGTGAGACATGCAGAGGGGAGTGAATCTGGACTAGGGGTAGGCAGAAGAATCTTGAACAGGTACCTGTCCAGCTCCCACAGCATTGCACTCTAGGCAGGTGCCTCATCTGCCTTAGTTCCGGCCCTGCATCTGGGACCCCACTTCCACACCACCAAAGCACCATACAGAGGAACTTGCAGATCCCTGTTGATCATCTATACCAGGGTTCCCCAACCTTTTATACCCACAAGCTACATTAGAATGTAAATAAAAGTCAGAGAGCAACATAAGCATGAAAAAAAGTTCCTGAGGATGCCAATCATGGGCTAAGATTGATTATTGGTAGCCCCTCTATGTGGACTTGCAGTCCACAGGATGCTCCGTTTGGCAGTACACCTGGTTTTTAAGCAACTTAAGCTTGTCTTATTTCCCAAAAATAAGCATCTGCTTTGAGGTCACTGGGAGCAACATCCAAGGGGTTGGTGAGCAGCATGTTGCTTACAAGCCACTGGTTGGGGATCACTGATATATACAATATAAACCATGTTAACTATAGCAATGAGCAATGGTCCCGCCATTATCTTTGATACGGTCAATATTTTTTTCTAATCATTTCAAGTGAGCGTGCTAGCAATAATCCCATCTCATGCTGTGTAATACCACACAACAGGCTCTTTCTTTCCCACAAAAACAGCTGCAACCGGACTTTCGCTTGCACCGAATGTAATGCAATTTAACTTGTGTCACGTTATTTCCTGTTTTACTGAGTACCAGATGAATCAGGTCTTGATTATTAAAGGCTCGTGTTCATTTCTGTGTCATTAGTGTTAATGCTCATAATTAAATCACTGTAAACTTCTAATCTCCATAAAAAGTGATTAATGCAAGTGCCATGTTTTTAATAATGTGACTTTTACTCAATATCGTACGCCAACTTACAGTAAATGGCTAAGCGTTCCCTACATTTTTGTGGTTTGTTTTTTATGTCTAGTTGTGTCCAAATTGCGTCTGTGACATTTCAGGTTGCGTTTACCAAAACCTAATGCTTTTCTCTTTGATTTTCAGTATGTGTTTGTTGCACTGTTGTGCCAGGCTGATGCCTCTGGCTACCCATTTAATGAACATAAGACATATATGCAGCTGCAATGCTGATTTCATTTTAGCACATATTCAGAATCGTATTTTCCTACCCCTCCCGAGTCTCTATGGTAAGGACCAGCTCTTATGTAAATATAAAGTTTGCAAGGTTGAGGACAAAGCCTGAAGAACTTTTGTAAGATCTTCCCAAATTCCAAAGTATGTTTCCAGGTTTCCACAGCAGTGACCAGGAATGCTGCTGCCATGAGGTCGAGTTAAGCAGCAGTTGAGCGGCAGGAGCCAGCAAGTTAATAGGGAAGGCAAAAATACACTCCTGGTAACTTAATGAGCTGAGAGTACAATTGCCCCTCCATTCGCTCTGATGCTAAAAGTTTAAAGGAACAGGAGCACCATAAAACGAAAGTGTTTTCAAGTTATGAAAGGGCCATGCGGTCCCGAAACGTTTGATCCATTGTAAAGTGTCTGGAAGCACCTTGAATAAAAGTGGGAGCACCCCGTTGAAAACAAACACAGGTATTGGCAATACTTTCTTTCCTGGGATGAAAATATAATGTACCATTGTGCTGCACAAGTAAAACTGGCATGTTTGCTTCAGAAACTCTACAACTGTGTATATAAACAAGCTGCTATGTAGGCATGGGGGCAGCCATTCAAAGCTGACAAAGGAGAAAAGACACAGGATACACAGTAGATAACAGATAAGCTCTGTAGTATACAATGGGATTTTTCAGAACTTATCTGTTATCTACTGTGTATCCAGTCCTGGAATGGCTGCCCCCAAGGCTAAACAGCAGCTTGTTTATATAAAATATAGTAGAGTTTCTGAAGCAAACGCACCCGTTTTATCAATGCAGAGCAACAGTACATTATATTGGCATTGCTTTTAAACATTTTTACTATTTGGCATCACTGTTCCTTTAACGCGGGGAGGCAAAGGGAGACGGCATCGACTTGACCGCCTTAAGGCGGCATAGGGGCCGGAAATGTCCTGTTCCTGACTCAAGAGCTTATTTACCAATGGTATATCTGCAAGCAGTATTGCTCCCCTTAGTGCCCATACACAGCCCTTGTGCCTATACCATCACCAGGTAGACTGCTGAGTGCAATAAGCAACAATGGAACACAAGGCAGGGGCATTTCAGGGGACACTTGACAAAGGGGTCATCCCCAAAACATTTTGTGTAGAATGGCACAATAAACACACTTTTGCAAGGAATGAAGTCCTGCTTTTGTTATAATTATTTTCATTGCATTTCTGGAGACTCCCATATGTAGCCTACCTTGTGTCATGTATGCAGAGCTACTGAGTGAACACATAGTTACATAGTAAGTTAGGTTGAATAAAGACACGTCCATCAAGTTTAACCTTTGAACTCAATTTTAACCTGTCTAACTGCCAGTTGATCTAGAGGGGAAAAAATTCCTTCCTGACTCCAAAATGGCCAGTCCCTGGATCAACTTGTAGTATGAGCTATCTTCCATACCCCTGTATTCCCTCAAAGGGGTAAATTCACTAACAGGCCAGCGACCCGGCGCAAATTAGTTACCACTACGCTAATTAACTAAAATGCAAAGTTGCGTCTCAGCAGCCGGACATTGGCGATTTTTCTCTAGCGTTAATAGGCAGTGCGAGTATTTCATAGCGAATTTTCGATAGTGTTCATTACTTCCTAGCGAAAATTCAATAGCACTCTTGCGCTAAGGTTAATTTGAATAAGGTGGGTACCTAAAAGTCGTATGGATGTCTTTAATAAAGATAAAATATAATATAATATTAATAATAATGACAGAAGAGCTCCCTAGACATGAACCCATCCCATATAAATGTGGCATGCCCCTCAAATTAGCTTAAAAAAATTCAGACATAAGTCTTTAATAGTTTGACAGCAATCCTGCTTTGAGAAAAGAAAAATCGCCAAGCGTTTTTAACAACTTTAACGCATTTCCGGTTTACAGTATATGATGTCACTGATATAAGATTGAGGAAGATTTATCAGTTCGCCTGGTCTGAGGTGGGGAAGTAAACTCTGGCGAAAGAGGTAATGTTCAGTAAAATTCACACTTTACTGAATTTGCGGAGTAACGGCCGTTCATCAGATCGAAAAGTCGTCTGACGATAGAGTACGAACGAATGCTGGCGACGGTCTTGTTTGATAGCAAATTGTCCTCTACACCTGTTGGTGCATTGGCGATGTCCCTGCGGATTTGATTTCTACCGAATTGACACTAGCATCAGCCATTTTTCCCTTTAGTGAATCTGCCCCAATACATACCTCCCAACTGTCCCTTTTTCGGAGGGACAGTCCCTCTTTTGACAACTCAACCCGCAGTCCCTCATTTGTACTGGAAAGTCCCTATTTTCTCAGCACTGAACAGCCAGAAAAAGAAACAAAGTTTCTAACTTAATTGGCTTTTAGCAGAGACAACAGCACAGCTAACAGGTACAAACAAGATACTTTGTAACAATTTTGAGACACAAATAAACAGTTTAGATAAGGAGAATTATTTTCAAACTTTCATAACCTGCCAAATTTTGTAAAATGAACATGGTAATTAGGGGGTGTGGCCACATAAAGGGGCGTGGTCAAAAATCGCTGCACTACGTGTGAAAAAATTATTTGTCCCTCTTTTTACTTCCAAAATGTTGGGAGGTATGCCAATGGGTTGTGCCACATGGTGAATGGGGCAGGTGGCACAGTGAAAAAAAGTCTTTTGCCATTTGTATTAACATGGAATATATTATACTGTTGGATCTAAGCACCCACATTATCTACACAGTAAATATGCCCTGCATTAGGGAATGCACCGGCACTTCATGAGACCTTTACCTATAATTTCTATCTCTGATTGCTACCGGCAGTTGCTTTATATAAGATACTTTCGGTTTCATGGTGCTTTGCAAGGAACGAGCCTCAGAACAATGATAAATTCCTTAGCAGAGATTCAAAAGAACATCTTAATAGATTGTTGATTTCATTTGTTGGTAAATGAGTTTCCTGGGAGCAACTCTCCCGAACTGCACAGTCAGCGAATTGCCTTGCAGATCTTATTTGTGGAGTGCAAATAAAACGTTATCTGGCATATCTGTGCATGCTGCTCATATTTTCTCCACCATCATGTCCTTATTGTGCTTACTGATGCAGCCAGGAGGACTTTGTACTTACTTTATCTTCCTTGTTGCTGAGCAAACACACAGCTACAGACAAGCAGCTTTATAACATGTTCATAGGAAAGAAATGCCTCCCAGGCAAATTATCCAGCATGTATTTTTCATGAAAGACATGAGGCAATTGCTTCTTGGGAACACACAGCATTCCTTATACAGAATACATGCTTAGCATTACGGGCAGAGACACACGCTGCTATTTTGGAGATTAGTAGCCCAGCAACAATTACAAATCTCTTCTTCTTCGGGCGACTAATCTCCCCCCAAAATCACCCGCGGGATGGCACTTGGAACGCTTCGTTTTCCGACGTCACCTGAAGTTGCCTCACAAGGAAAGTTTTGGCGAGTTCAGAAAGCCGAAGCGATCCATTTTCCTTTCCGCCGGAGATTTACATTCTAGCCGACGGGAAGGCAGTCCGGGTAGATTAGTCGCCCGAAGAAGAAGTGATTTGTCGCTGGGTGACTTATCTCCCGAAATAGCAGCGTATGTCTGCCCTAATACATAGGAACACATGTTTGACTTGTTAATGGCAATGGCTACCCCCATGGCTACACAGCAGTTTGTTTATATAAACTATAGTAGTGTTTCTGAAGCAAACACAAAGCTTTTATCAGTGCAACGCAACACTATAGTATATTTTCATTACTTTAAAACACTTTCATTTTTTGGTGTTACTGTTCCTTTAAAGTGACCGAACCCTGTGAACCTTTACCACTATTTTGCATTATGCCTGGTCATGTGCTTTCAGAAAGAGCCAGAACTTTAGGATGGAAATGCTTTCTGACAGGCTGTTGTTTCTCCTACTCAATGTAACTGAATGTGTCTCAGTGGGACATGGATTTTTACTATTGAGTGCTGTTCTTAGATCTACCAGGCAGCTGTTATCTTGTGTTAGGGAGCTGCTATCTGGTTACCTTCCAATTGTTCTTTTGTTTGGCTGCTGGGGGGGAAAGGGAGGGGGGTGATATCACTCCAACTTGCAGTACAGCAGTAAAGAGTGATTGAAGTTTATCAGAGCACAAGTCACATGACTGGGGGCAGCTGGGAAATTGGCAATATGTCTAGCCCCATGTCAGATTTCAAAATATAAAAAAAAACTGTTTGCTCTTTTGAGAAATGGATTTCAGTGCAGAATTCTGCTGGAGCAGTACTATTACCTGACATGTTTTGAAAAAAAAATGTTTTTCCCATGACAGTATCCCTTGACAGCCCTTTAATTAACCCTTTAACTGTCAGCGGTCATTTCATTAACCCTGTAACTGTCAAGTCATTTCATTAACCCTTTAACCGCCAGCAAAATTGACTTTGTTCTGGTGCAGAACAATCACATGTTTATATTCACTGTAATTAAAGGGTTAAACTTTTAGTATTATGTAGAGCGTGATATGCCGAGACAATTCACAATTTTTTTGACTTATTTAGCTTTTTATTCAGCAGTTCTCCAGTTTGCAATGTCAGCCTTCTGGTTGCTAGGATCCAAACTGCCCTAGCAACCATGAATTGATTTTGATAAGAGACTGAAATATGAATATGAGAGACCTGAATAGAAAGATGAGTAATAAAAAGTAGCAATAACAATAAGGGGGTTATAAAAGGTCAAGTTTTAGAGGTTTGTGAGGTTTTTTTATACCTCGAATGTTTCTAATTTATGGAAAAAACCCTAATGAAAAAAACTTGAATCAGTGAGCTTGGGTGCAAAACCTGAATACTAAAGTTTATTGAGTTCTCTGTGGAAAAAAAAAAATCGCTCAAATCAATCGAGTTTTCAAGTGAAACCCACTGAAAAAAACTCGATCATGAAGGGTAAGAAAAATTTTTCAAATGGTTCAAGGGACATCTGCCATTGACTCCTACATAAGCCCCGACAGGTTTTAGCTGGACTACTTTTGGATTCAAGCTATTTCCAGCTTCAGAGTATAATAAATCTTGAAAAATTTCTCGAGTTTAAAAAGCAAAAACAAAAAAAAAAACCACGAAAAATTTGAGTTTTTTTTAAACTTGACTGAAAAATGCCCTTGAAAACTCAAATTTTTCAGGTAAAAAACAAATCAACCTTTGATAAATGACCCCCGAAATATGTAGCCCCACAGGGCATTGTTTTTGAACCCCAACCTAATATTGGAAAGAGTCAGAAGAAAAAGGCAAATAATTCAAAAAAGGCCAAAGTTGCTTAGAATTAACCATTCTATAACATACTAAAAGTTAACTTAAAGTGGAACCACCCTTTTAACATTACAGTTGGCACAGCACATTCCTAACATTCAAAGCCAGTGGAGGGGCCCTAGGAATTTGTAAGCATTGCTTTTTGTTTTTTTTTTGGTATCAGTTACTTTTCAAGGCTTCAGCTTGCGTCCTTCCCGGAATGAGACGTCGGGGCAGCGTACAAGACACTTAATATATGCTTGGGAGTCTTGCGAGAGCTTTAGGTTTATTTATATTTGTATGATGTATGTAATGCCGTGATGCTTATCTATTTATTCATGGCTATTTATTTAGAAGGGAATGTATCTGGGGTTGGGGGGACAGACTGAGCTTGGAACAGCAGGGATTAAAGAAACAATGATAATTCCCTTGGCAACTGTCAAGAACATTACAGAAGCCTGTAAATTACAGGATGTGTTACATGTGTTTTAGCACAAAACAAGCTGGTACCACACCGGTGGGTTTTGGGAGGCACCTACAGAGAGCAGCGATAATTTAATTTGAAACTGATCCGTCTGGGTCGATGCAATGAGAGGTGGCCCCTGTCTGCAGTCCCTTTTGGATCAGATGCACTAAGCCCAATGTATTCTCTCGCTCACGGATGTTGCGCCTTTAATCAACAAAACACCTCATTATTATATACATCAGATTTAGCAGAAGTACAAGCAGCTGGGAAACCACCATGGGCAAGTGACCGAGATATGGATTTTGAGTGAATTTCCAGTGTATTGCAGGGTTTATAATGGAGTAAGGGTTGGTGGATAACTACAGATAACTGCACTTTCACCACATCTTATTTTATCTCATCACCTTACTGGTTTGTTGGCAGCGTCAGACTGGAGGTTCCAAAGCCCACCAGGGCTTCTGCCACTGCCCCCCCTCCAGGCCCCCCCACACCAGCCACAACCCCTCTTCAGTCCCCCCACTCCAGCTGTAAACCCTCTCCAGGTCCCCCACACCAGCCGCAAATAGGGCCTGGCCGGTAAAAATGATGGTTTATCCCAATGTTATTAATAGGGAAAAAAGATAAATATGTAGGAAGGCCGGTATTTTTTTTCAGAAAAGGTGACAACCCCAGACAGAAAACCCTCTCCATTCCCCTGCCCCAGCCACAACCCCCCTCCATGCCTCCCTCCCTAGCAGCAACCTGACACCCCCCCCGTGCCCGTACTTATTCTCTAGTTGCGGCCACGATGGGGGGAAATCAGGGGGCAGTGTGGGGTCTCAGAAGGGTGTGCGTCCAGGTCCATGGGCCCATCTGGTTTTTACCCAGTGTCCCGCCTGCCCAGTCCGACCCTGCTTGTTGGCCAGTTAGGGCGAGAATTTGGGAAAATGACCATTTGCTCACATAGAAATACCTGAAAGCCCAGCTTGATGGGCAGTTAGGGTGGGATTTGGGGTCATTAACTCCTTACTGCCCTATGTAGTCATGAAACTATGGCTGAATGTTTGATACACCCAATATTTTCTTCTATCTGTACCCATATGATGAGCAAAGGTAGGCCCTGACCAAAGTTGAGAGCTTCAAAAAGGGCCCTGGCCAATGATTGGACTTTCAATTTGAACTTGAACTTGAAAAATTGTTTGACAACCACTGCCTTACACCAACTTTTCTGTTTTTTAACAGATTCACTCACTAGTGTGCACTCACTATTATGCAGACTTCACAGCCGCAGAGGAACTTCAGAAGGGCTTAATGCACCTGCCCACTCCCTGCCTCCCACTGGCATCTTTGCTTGTTGTGTTTTCACTCCCTAGGAGAGTGGCTGGGCAGGGGGGATTTTATTTACTGCTATAAAGGAAGCAGTAACCCGCCACCATGGGACCTGCTTCCTTTATAGTTACGCCACCATTGCAGGCTTCTGTTCCTTCAACAAAATGATTAATGCTTGCCACCACCTTCTTACATGGAGTGATTACCGCTTTACCTGCAATCACAAGCAGCCAATAACAATAAGGGGCCTACTAATCAAGCTGTGTAAAACATTGGAGAAAAACATCAAAGCCAGTAGCAACAAATCAGATCTTTGCTTTTGTTTTCTAACTTGTAGATAACTGTTAAAATGTAATTGCTCATTGATTGCTATGGGGTACATCACAGGTGATGCATGGCAAATACGGCCCTTTTTGGATATTATCAGCGCTTGTAAGGCCCATTCGTGCACGAGCGTCAACATGGACGCGGACGCAAGCGCGTCGCGCGCCGGGGTGGACGCGGGCGACGAAACGTCCGCTGACGCAACGGCGTGCGGCGTAATGACGCTAGCGTCCTCACATTTGGCGCCAAAACATTACTTTAAAAAGACGCTCTGGGAAAGGATCCTTGCTTGGTTATAATCCTAGCTCCTGGATGTGACTTGATTTCTGATTTCGGCTTTGACCTTCGGCTTGTTTCCTCGGACTTCTGATTGACTTCTTCCTGCTTGACCCCTGCCTGTTTCTGGACTTCGCTTGCTATCTGCCTGCCCCCGACCCAGCTTGTTTCCGGTTACGCTCGAATCCTGCCCGCCTCGACCTCGGCCTGTCCCTGACGATTCTTCTGCTTATTCCTTGGTACCCCGCTTCCGGCTAAATCTGGGACTATTGATCACTCCTTGTCTCCTCACATCTGGACTTATTAACCCAGGCTTGACAGTATAACCAAGCCTAAGATGGAGTCCAAGGAGGAGAGGTCGGTGCTGAAGACTATTTCCCAGCAGATCGCAGGTCTAGCTCAAGCTGTCCATGAGTTACAAGGCGGCTATCAAGTTATGCAAGATCAGCTACAGGCTCTGCAAGAACCAGTGACTCATTCACGTCCTGCTTCGGGTCCTTCCTTCTTGTCTCCTGAGGATTCTGGGGCCGGTTCTGGATCTTCCTCTGAACCCAAAGTGGCGTTACCCGACAAGTTTTCGGGGGATAGAAGCACCTACAGGACTTTCATTAATGGGTGCAAACTCCTGTTTACGCTAAAGCCTAATACGTATGCTACTCAGCAGGCTCGGGTGGGAACAATGATTACCCTTCTACAAGGACAACCCCAAGCGTGGGCCCACCGCTTGATGGAACAGGACAGTCCTATCCTAGCTACTACTGAAACTTTCATTCAGGCTTTGGGTGCAATCTATGAGGATCCTCACCGCATTGACACAGCAGAAATTGCCTTGGGGCCCTTCGCCAGAAACAGAGACCGGTGGAGGATTATATTGCCGAATTTCGGAGTTGGGCCCCAGACACGGAATGGAATGACAGGGCTCTAAAGAGACAATTCCGCATTGGGCTGTCTGACAGTCTTAGAGATGAGTTGGCTCGAGTAGGTATTCCAGATACCTTGGAAGAGTTGTTTCGGCTGGCGGTTCAAATTGACCGAAGACTGCGAGAGAGGCAGCGGGAGAAGGTGCCAGTTAATTTTTCACCGTCTCCTTCATGGGTCATTCCGGTAGCTCCGCCTCCCATCCATCAACCAGCCCCCTCCGTTAACTCTTCAGAGTCTGAACCTATGCAGATTGGTGTGGCCCGGGGAGCTTTGACAGCTGAGGAGAGACTTCGTCGCAGACGTTTAAATCTCTGCTTGTATTGTGGCCAATCCGGTCATTTCCTTCGAGGCTGCCCAACTCGTCCTAAGGGTAGTACATCCGCTAAATCGTCTTCAGTTTATAATTCTTCAATTCCAACGAACTCTTTTGTGACTATTCGTCTTTCGTTACAGATGGGGCCAAGAAAGATTGAGGTTGACGCCATTGTGGACTCTGGGGCTTGTGGTTGCTTCATGAACAAGACTTTTGCGACACTGCATAATCTTCCGTTACTTCCCAAGTCCCAGCCACTCGGTATTAAACTGGCGGATGGTTCCTTGATGTCTTCGGGCTCAATTCTTCATGAGACTCCACTTTTTGTTGCTTCCCATGTTAAACATTATGAAGAAATAAAGTTTGATGTGATGGATTCCTTGTTGTTTCCTGTGATCCTAGGTCTGCCTTGGTTGAAACTTCATAATCCTTCTATTGGCTGGTACACCGGTTCTCTGATATTTAATGCTTCTTTTTGTCTTCAAAACTGTCAATCAAATCTTCCCTTGAAAGAGTTCATTCTTCTGGATAAAGGTGAAATTCAAGCAGTCCCTCCTGTTTATCACGAGTTTTTTGATGTCTTCGATGAAAAGGGAGCTGATTCTCTTCCTCCTCATAGGGACTACGATTGTCCTATAGATCTTCTCCCTGGTGCTCCTATCCCGTTTGGCAGAATCTATCCGCTTTCTGAGCCTGAACTTCAAACTTTGAAGAAATATATTGACGAGAATTTGGAGAAGGGGTTTATCCGAGCTTCTACATCTCCCACTGGTGCAGGAATATTCTTTGTGGAGAAAAAGGATCATTCCTTAAGACCCTGCATTGACTTCAGAGATCTTAACAAAATCACAGTCAAGAATCGATACCCCTTACCACTTATTTCAGAACTTTTCCAAAGGTTGAGTCAAGCTAAGATTTTTTCAAAGTTGGAATTGAGAGGGGCCTACAATTTAATTCGAATTCGCAAGGGAGATGAGTGGAAGACAGCTTTTCGTTCACGTTATGGGCATTTCGAATATACGGTGATGCCATTTGGTCTCTGCAATGCCCCTGCTACGTTCCAACATTTCGTAAACGATATTTTCCGCGATCTCCTTGATCAATTTGTTATCGTTTACTTGGACGATATTTTAATTTTCTCTTCTTCTCTGGAACAACATCGTATACACGTCAAAGAGGTCCTGTTACGCTTAAGGAAACAAGCTTTATGCGAAGGCCTCTAAATGTGAGTTTGAAAAGTCATCCATTGAATTCCTGGGTTTCGTTGTGTCTGCTTCTGGGGTCTGTATGGATGTAAACAAGGTGGATGCAATTCTTAAGTGGCCGCCTCCCAAGGATCGTAAGGGGGTGCAAAGATTCGTGGGCTTCGCTAATTTTTATAGAAGGTTCATTAAAAAAATTTCTGCTATAATCAAACCAATCACGGACTTAACCAGCCTCAAGAGAAAATTTTTCTGGTCTTCGCAGTCACAAGAAGCTTTTGAGAAATTAAAGACACTTTTTATCTCCACTCCAATTCTTATTCATCCTGAACCTTCTAAGCCTTTTTTACTTGAAGTCGACGCCTCTGAAGATGCGGTTGGGGCAATTATTTCTCAAAGGTCTGGAATTAAGGACAGTGTTCACCCAGTTGCTTTTTTTTCTAAGAAGCTCAGTCCCACTGAAAGAAATTATGGTGTGGGTGATCGAGAGTTATTGGCCATTAAGTATGCTCTAGAGGAATGGAGACACTTATTGGAAGGTGCGCTACATCCAATTTTAATTTTTACGGATCACAAGAATCTTGAGTACTTAAGGTCAGCCAAACGTTTAAATCCTCGCCAAGCTCGTTGGGCCCTGTTTTTCTCAAGGTTTCAGTTTCACATTACGTATAAACCCAGTTCTAAGAATGTGAAGGCTGACGCACTTTCCCGGCAATTTTCTGAAGTAGAATCAACAACTCCTCCAGCTACCATTCTTCATTCAGGAAACTTTCTGCTTCTTCAAGCCTCTTTTCTCAAAAAGGTGGAGGACACCCAGCAGTCTGTTGAAGATTACCCTGATTCTAAGTGGTTACATGTAAAGGATGGTGTCCTCTTGTTTAATCAACGAATCGTGGTTCCTCCTTCACTTCGGGCTGAAGCATTGAGTTTTATGCACGATCATCCTTTAGCAGGTCACTCTGGAATAAGGAAGACGTTAGATTTGGTGAGACGGTTTTTTTGGTGGCCATCGGTAGTGAAAGACTGCATTTCTTACGTTCGTTCATGTGAAAATTGTGCCAGGTCTAAGATTTCTCACCTCAAACCAATGGGTCTTTTGAAACCTCTACCACCTCCAGAGGCACCTTGGAGTTCAATTTCCATGGATTTTATTGTGGAACTTCCTCTTTCCAATAAACATAATACTATTTTGTGGTGGTGGATCGTCTCACAAAGATGGCTCATTTCGTTCCTCTCTCTCATCTCCCTTCGGCTTCTGAGACTGCGGATGTTTTCATCAAAGAGATTGTACGGCTTCATGGACTGCCTCGAGAAATCATCTCGGATAGAGGCACACAATTTACATCCAAATTCTGGTCTGCTCTCTGTAAAGCTCTGGGAATAGTGTTAATGAAATCCTCTGCATACCATCCTCAGACTAACGGACAAACAGAGAGAACTAATCAAACTTTAGAACAATACATTCGGTCTTTTCTTCTTATTTGCAGGACAATTGGGTGTCAATTCTTCCTCTGGCTGAATTTTCTTACAACAACACCATTCATTCATCTACGAAACAGACGCCCTTCTTTTCCAATTTTGCATTTCATCCTACCATGTTTCCTGGCCTTTTTCCAGAAGTATCTCTTCCTTCGGTCCAGGATAGACTTACATTTCTGAGGGAGAATGTGGAGGTGCTTCAACACATGATCCGCAAGGCTCAACTCCAATTTAAAGTTTTTTCAGATCGAAGACGGGGAGCAGATCCAAACTTCCAAATAGGAGACAAGGTATGGTTAGCCTCTACCAATCTTCGCCTTCCTCATCCATCAAAGAAGTTTGCCCCTAGATTTGTTGGGCCTTTTCCAATTAAAAGATGTATTAATCCAGTTACTTTTGAACTAGAACTTCCAGGGTCCATGAAGATCCATCCAGTTTTCCATGCCTCCTTATTGAAGAAATTTCATTCTAGTCCTTTCTCCTGCCAGCATCCTGTTCCTGCTCCTCCTGTTGTTTGTCAAGAAGGAATCGAGTTTGAAGTGGAACAAATTTTGGATTCTCGGCTTCGTTGGGGGAAATTGCATTATCTGGTCAAGTGGAAGGGGTTTTCGGTTGAAGAGAATTCTTGGGAACCGGTAGGAAACATCCATGCTCCTAGGCTCATCAAAGCTTTCCACAAGAAACATCCTGAGAAACCATCCAGAGGTGTCCAGAGGCCACCCCTCAGGGGGGGGCAATGTAAGGCCCATTCGTGCACGAGCGTCAACATGGACGCGGACGCAAGCGCGTCGGGGTGGACGCGGGCGACGAAACGTCCGCTGACGGAACGGCGTGCGGCGTAATGACGCTAGCGTCCTCACGTTTGGCGCCAAAACATTACTTTAAAAAGACGCTCTGGGAAAGGATCCTTGCTTGGTTATAATCCTAGCTCCTGGATGTGACTTGATTTCTGATTTCGGCTTTGACCTTCGGCTTGTTTCATCGGACTTCTGATTGACTTCTTCCTGCTTGACCCCTGCCTGTTTCTGGACTTCGCTTGCTATCTGCCTGCCCCCGACCCAGCTTGTTTCCGGTTACGCTCGAATCCTGCCCGCCTCGACCTCGGCCTGTCCCTGACGATTCTTCTGCTTATTCCTTGGTACCCCGCTTCCGGCTAAATCTGGGACTATTGATCACTCCTTGTCTCCTCACATCTGGACATATTAACCAAGGCTTGACAGCGCTGTGCCTTGTGGTTGGCTTTCTAGCACTCCTGCCTTCAGCCTGCAAAAACGAAAGAAAAAAACCCCAAATATTTGCCCATAAATCTGATTGTGGCAGAGCAGTATCGCTCACTGGACTTCTCATGGCACAAGAATAATAACAATGTTGTTGTACTGCATGTTTATCCATGCATTGCCATAGGGACTAGTGATGTGCAGGTTGGGTTTTTCCCGACCCACACCTGCCCGCCACCTTTCCGGGTTCCTTTTATAGACCCTCCCCGCCCCGCCGATGACATCACAAAAGGGGCGGGGCACGTGTCTATAAAAGTTCAGTCCAGAAGTTGGAAGCCGGCATTTGGGTTGCGGGCGGGGAGAGCAGTCAGAAGAGCTCAACCCGCATCCGCCCGCGACCCGGAAAGAGGGTGTGAGGTCGACTTGAACCTGCCCGACCTGCGGGTATCGGGCTGACCCGCACATCACTAATAGGGACAGCTAAGGCTTAAGCAAAGAATGAATGTGTTAGAAAAGCAAAGAATAAAACCCATTCTCTGCTCTCAGAAAGCACAACATATAGAAATACTTCATAGTTTTCTTTGTTTGCACATATTTGCTTCCTGTTTTCCTCTAAACTCAGGATAGTGACATTCCTTTCTAGTCCAGATCAAAGAGCTTAATTGTGTTCAGATTATTGTTAATTGTCCAGACCTTTAATCTTTGAATCACCCTCAATAGCTGTGCTGATATAGGTTACTAGGCTGAGCACGTGCCCCGTTCAGAACTTTTCTTTTGAATCTCATGGCATTAATTATTTATAATAAAATAAAATTATAATAATAATATACCTACGACTGAAATATACAGTATATGACGGCTATAAGTCACTGAGAAGTTCCTTGACCATATAGTACAATGTACTGATCATTGAACTTCAAGGTGATTTTTAGCATGCTCATATCAGACAACATGAGCTATGCCACTGTCTGTAAAGTTTTAGTGAGTGATGCCATGTGACATCACAGAACAATCATTAGAAATGGTGACATCACTAAGCACCATGTATAAATATAAGTTTTCATGCAGAATAGCGAATAGTGATCCAGGTGCATCTAGGCTCCGCCTGCCCTTCCCACCTGTTCTCCATTTCTGCCCCTTCCTGCTCGGCTGTTGTTAGGGTTTTGGGTGACATTCCTATGCTCTTTAATGGTGCAGGTAAGGGTTTGTGTTCAAATGAATGTCATTGGGGCAACAGACCAGTTACTGTGTGTGACAAATTAGTATAACTACTGAAATATGTGGGTAAGTCGACTTGTCAGTTCATGGCTCTTGTGTATGGTAATTAAATATGGGTGTTTGGCACAGCCTGACCTTACTAGGGGCCCTGTACAGCAGGGGTCCCCTGAGCCACATTCAAATGTAAAAAGAGTTGGGGAGCAACACAAGCATGAAAAAAGTCCCTCGGGTGCCAATAAGTGCTGTGATTGGCTATTTGGCAGCCCCTATGTGGACTGGCAGCCTACAGGAGGCTCTACTTGGCACTATACTTAGTTTTTCTGCAATTAAAACTTGCTTCTAAGCCTGGAATTAAAAAATAAGCACCTGCTTTGAGGCCACTGAGAGCAACATCCAAGGGGTTGTGAGCAACATGTTGCTCACGAGCTACTGGTTGGGGATCACTGCTGTACAGGGTCGGACTGGGCCGGCGGGACACAGAGAAAAAACCTGGTGGGCCTCAGACCTCCTTCTCCGGGAAGGTTGCAGCGGGTGAGGGTAAGTAGAGGGGTACTAAAGTTGTGGCAGGGGGTCCTGAGACAGCAGCCCCAGTGGGCTCCGGGCCCTCCAGTCCGACCCTGACCGTGTATCACACGAAACCAGGGTCAATTTTAGGTTAGGTCAGAAAGGACCTTTGCCCAACATCACAGGGGCCTCTTGCTAGTAAAATTGTGGATTAAAGGTTATGTTTTTAACAATTATTTCATGTTTTAACTACATACACCAACATCAAAAATAAGTGGACTGCAGCTTCCAGTATCTCTACAATAGCCGATGATTGTTTTACTTCTCACATGGGGGCCATAGCTTTCATGCAGTGCCGTGAGCCCTTGTTTCTCTACATCCAGCCCTGGGGGTCACGAGAAGCACGACTGCATCAGCAAATTCTTTCATACCCAGCAATAGTATGTGCAAACCTACTGATTCTAACAAAAATATGTAAGCTCACTGGAAAATAATTTTACTTCTTATCTACCGTGTTAATTGATACTGTTATTTATTTTACTATCCAACGCCTCGGGATTTTGCCCATATCCCCGTTCCTTAAAAAACATAATCTAACGAAGTCAGACAAAATTTCAGATGTTTATCTCAGCTTCTTGTGCAAGCCCAGAAGGACCCGCAAATGTGATCCTGCGCTGACAGTGGCATTGAAGGTTTTGCAATGTAAAGTCATGATTTTTTTTTTTTTTTGCAAAAGACCATCCAGCACTTTAGTAGTAGGAGCTTATTTTTCAAGGGGTGCACGCAAGACAATGTATTCACCTTCACATCTTGTTATCCGAAATCCATAGAAAATTACAGCACTCCCAGGTAGAAATAAAACCACCTTTTTTTTCATTGCCAGATATTAAAGGATACATGTACTGTAGTGATGTGCAGGTTGGGTTTTTCCTAACCTGCCCGCTACCTGCCCTCCCTCCACCTGTGACTGCCCGGCTTCTGGGTTCCTTTTATAGCCCTGCCCCGCCGATGATGTCACAAAAGGGGCGGGGCGAGCAGGCGCGCGTCTATAAAAGTTGAAACCGGAAGACGGAAGCTGACATTTGTAAGGTCGGGGGCGGGGAGAGCAGTCAGAAGAGCTCAACCCGCCCTCGACCCGGAAAGGGGGGTGCGAAGTCAGCTACATATGTATTTTTTATTGCTCCTTTTGTATACTTATCTTTCTATTCAGGTCCTCTCATATTCATAGTCCAGTCTCTTATTCAAATCAATGCATGGTTGCTGGGGTAATTTGGACCTCAGCAATCAGATTGCTGAAATTACAAACAGGAGAACTACTGAATAAAAAGCTAAATAACTAAAACAAAACCACATATAATAGAAATTGAAAGCCAATTGCAAATTGTCTCAGAATAACACTCTTTACATTATAATAAAAGTTAATTTAAAAGTAAACAACCCCTTTAAAACAGCACAGGGTGTTAAATGCACAATTAAACATGTATGTTTGGCGTTATATATAGTTTATTTCTAATGCTTTCAACTGTCCCGTTTTTAGAGGGAAAGTCCCTCTTTTGACAGCTCAACCTGCAGTCCCTTGTTTGTACTGGAAAGTCTCTTTTTTTCTCTGCACTGAACAGCCAGAAAAAGAAAGAAAGTTAATTAGCTTTTGGAAGAGAGCTCTCCAGCCACAGCAGGAGATTAGATACTTTTGTAACAATTTGGAGATAAGCAAATAAGTAATTGTAACAATATAAGATAACAGGTCCCTTGGAAAAAGTTAGACTCCCAGCTTAAGGGCTATTCCACACGGGGAGATAGCGACGCGTTTGCGGTCGCGGCGACAAAGCGCCGCGCCAGTCGCCGCGACCGGCGCAGGCGACAGTTTTGTATGGGCGCCTATGTAAAAACGCCTGTGCTAACCACACGAGGCGATGCGCTTTTCAACAGTCGCCTGAAAATGCCTCGCCAGGCTTTTTCAGGCGACTGTTGAAAAGTGCATCGCCTCGTGTGGTTAGCACAGGCGTTTTTACATAGGCGCCCATACAAAACTGTCGCCGGTCGCGGCGACTGGCGCGGCGCTTTGTCGCCGCGACCGCAAACGCGTCGCTATCTCCCCGTGTGGACTAGCCCTTAAGGGCAATTCACCTTCATTAGCAAAACTGTAATAACTGTAAGAAAAAAAACACAGAAATATGTTCAAACTTTCATAACCTGACAAATTTTGTAAAATGAACATGGTAATTAGGGGGTGTGGCCACAAAAATGGGCATGGTCAGAAATTCCACTGCGCTTCATGCGCCAACTTTTTTATCCCTCTTTTTATTTCCAAAATGTTGTGAGGTATGTGCTTTTTGACTGGGAGGCTTTTGTTTTTTATAGGGATGCACCGAATCCAGGACTTGGCTTGGGATTCAGCCAGGGATTCGGGTGAATCCTTCTGCCCGACCGAACCGAAACCTAATTTGCATATGCAAATTAGGGGCGGGTGGGAAAGCGTGTGACTTTTTTTCACAAAACAAGGAAGTAAAAAATGTTTTTCCCTTCCCATCCCTAATTTGCATAAGTAAATAAGGATTCGGATTCGGTTTTCAACTGAATCTTTTGTGAAGGATTCTGGGGTTCGGCCTCGGTGCATCCCTAGTTTTTTTACAATGATATCAATGAGGTGGCTGAATTCTCTCCTGAAGTTATACTGGAAGAACATGGCAAACAATAGAGGAACAGACCGAATGTTGCAATAGAAATGAATGTCATAGATCTGGCCTAAACACTAGTTAAACAGAAAGGAACACATGGAGCTGAACTCTTTAACAGAAATACTGTGCAAAATCCAAAATCTTTCCCCTACTGCACATCACACACATTTGAACTATCACACTCTACCCTCTGTGAATAAATACAGTGCTGTCATATGTTTTTATTATTGCTTTTTCTTTAATATTCATTCCTTGGGGAACTATTGCAAACAAATGCTGTCCTTGGCACCTCTTCAGAACTGGAAGTGTACTGAACCTAAATGATACCCTGCTTGGTATCAGTCATTCTGGGTATCTAAAATTAACAGCAGGTTAAATAAGGTTATTGTGCTGATGTCCTTTCTTCTCTGTGATCCCTCTGGGTGATCTTTTACACAATTCTTGTTCTACCTCTTCACAGAATATTCTTTCTTGGAAATGAAAACATCTGAAATTGTGTTAGGGCAAAATGACAAAACCTCCAGCCAAACCATGTGCTGTTTCCCACCTTTCCATTCCCTGCTTGTATAAGCCTAAGTCTTCTACAATAAATGTGCAGAATTGTATAGCGAGGAACCATATTAGAACTGACAGCCATGTGATGGTTAATTGCATTAAGAAAAGCATTTACCTTCAATACTCCAATTTACAAGCATACATTCTATAAATGCTTGAATTATAGAAAGCAACTGGAACAGAACAAGTGGAATGTCATACACTGGCTTTAGCTCATTATAGAGTGTTGGCTTGCGTTCATTATAGTGTGGACATTTAACAGGCCTCTCCCTTAGTTGAAAGAGAGTAAAAAAAAGTATTATAAATTATAAATATTAATGTTAAGGTGTGAGGACTTAGTTATTCCTTTGACCTTCAGTATAGGTCTGGTACTGTGTAAGAATGGGCGGGAGAGAGGTATAGGTCAACTAGGTTTTTTTGGGTAGGTTCAAATTCCATTGGTGCTGGAGTATAATGTTGTTTACCCCTTTTAGTGGCCCAACATAGAAGGGGCTAGCCACATTTACAGTCTTGGGCTCACTTCATGGAGGAAGGAGGATGAACTGGGAGTCTGGAGTAGGGAAGTTTTCAATAAAAACACAGCTCTGGGAAAAGATCAGACCTCAGTAAAAGTTCCTGAGAAGGAACCCTATGAATGAGCATTGCCTAGCGTATATATGTAATGTGGCTCCCTCAATTAAAATTTGCCCTGTTTGGCCAAGTATTACTATAAAATAAACGGGGTGCCTGGAGCTTAATTTCATACATGACATTGTACAAAAAACCACATTCCTTAGACAGGGAAACATCGGTCTCGACAGTTCATATAAAATTGACGTCCAGTCACCTTTTTAACCACTTGGACCCTAATTTAAGGGGAAATCACCACTTTTTGCTCCTGTGTGGGGAAGTAGCTGCCCATACTAGTTGTGTTATATGCCTCTTGTCCCTAGCACACGCTTCAACATAATCGATCTTTGTCTTGGCTAAACCTGATATCCTACCCACATGTCGCATGCCTTTCAGAGTCCGCATCTCAGACTTGTGCTTGCTTCCATAGTTGTTCCACACCAGCTCCTGTCTACCTGTCTATGCTCTTTGGAACCCAACTTCTTTTCTAGACCTTAACAGTGAGATAAATAGTAAATAGTAATTAAACATTATTTTTATACAAAAAAATGTGCTACTACTATAAATTGTTAAAACATACACATTGTGCCATCATACATGTTAACTCTTTTGTATCCTCTGGAGATTCAGGGTTCCCACAGCAGCCTGCATAAATTGATGCCGCAAACCTGTGCTCAAAGAATCAAACTCAGTCATCATTTTGATGCAGAGTGCAGAAAAGAATGATATCTGAACAATGAATATTTTCAGTGCAATTGTATCTGGTTTGCATTGTAGCACATGTGGAACTGAACTCATGCAATTGCATGGTAAATTGAATTTTTTTTATAAGGCTATTAGAACACTAAAGTAAACCTTAAAAATAAGTGAATGTGAAATTAATGAGGGTGCTATTCTAAGCCCTTTTGCAATGTAAATTGACTGTTAATATGAATATATGTTGTTACAACAGCGCCACCTGCTGGTCATTTTCCAACCTGTCTGACCACCAAGTAGTCAAGGAAGTTGTCAGGAGAAAGAAAGAGGCTGCACTGATGTTCTTCTGCTTAGGAAATTAGAAACCTTTCTCAAATCTTTCCTAAGCTGAAGAACATCAGAGCAGCCTCTTTCTTTCTCCTGACAACTTCCTTGACTACTTGCTGGTCAGACTTGTGGGAAAATGATCAGCAGGTAGAGCTTAAAATTCATTCATGTTAACAGTACACGTATCCTTTAATATCTTAGAATTAAAAATAAATAAATAATGAATTTACATTGCAAAAGAGCTTAGAATAGCACCCTCATTAATTTTATATTCATTTATTTTTACTTTTCCTTGAAAGGTGCAGTAACAGTTTAACTACAGTGATCCTGGAACTTCTTTGTAACGCTGTATAATCCTAAACTGCTGATGTAAAACTTTGGAAATGGATGAAGGCCAGGATTGGATTATTTAGTGTTTTGACACATTGTAATCATTTAATTGTTATTTGATTGTTATTTGAGGCCTCGTAAAGAGGGTTAAAATGAAATTAATTTGCTGGAGATGCAAAGTACTCACATAATCTCTTAAGAATTCAGCTGGTAGAAGGCCAAAACCCTGTGTGAAAATGGTAGACTGGAATAACCTGGGGTGATGGTTGTTCGTGCATGAAAACCATGTTTGGAAACCTTTCACTTTGAAAGGCCATTAAAATAAGTTCATAGACATAATCATATTTCACTTCATATTTTAGGTCCAACATGCACAAAAGTGATGATAATGTAATGGATGGGGCCAAGAGAACATGGGTGGTTACATAGAGCTCCTGGTATCAAGATCTAGGTTTTATGAGCCTAGCAACACTCACTATATATTGAAACATTCAAGCTGACAAATGTCAGTATTATTGGGGCAATAATAAGATATTAAAGTGGATATTTCAGGAAGACAGTTTGCAGAAGGGGTTATAGACCTAAATGTTAATTGTACAGTCTATGCAAATAGATGAATATTTCTTATTTATATGTTCGCACAGTTTAAATGACAGGTCCATTGCTATCAGGGTAACACAAGTACAACAGAAATAAATGGAAACTCACCTGCGCTGATATACGATCAGCAAGTCTGGAGCGTTTAAAGAACTGGACGAGGAAATGTGTGATTTATTTGCTGCCTGTCAACCAGCCAGCGTTCATGTAAAGCAGAGTAGTGAGGGGCTATTTATAGGTGCTGATTCTGCTGGGCACAGAAATAAACATGTTGCCCTTTTGCTTGTATTGATTATTCTGGAACAGATACAGAATCCATACAAATGAGTAGTAGGACCTGGCATGACTGGCGTTTCATACTACATGCACCAGTGACACTGATAGAATGGCACATGGTATCATTTTAATGTGCAGCAGGACTATATCTGGCCATACATCTAAAGATCCACGTATTTGGCAAGATCGCCAAACAATATTACCCGACATTCCCACCATGAGGTAGACAATAATGGGTTTCTCCAATCCTTTTGCAAAAGCATTCCTCCCAACATTTTGGAAATAAAAAGGGGCAAAAAAGTTGCCGCTCGTAACGTGGCAAATATTTTTCTGACCATGCCCATTTGGTGGCCACACCCTCTAATTACCATGTTCTAATTACCATGACATTGGCCAAGGCTGTCCAACTGGAGGCTTACAGGTCAGAGAGTCTCTGTGTACATGCGGATTGGTTAAAGTTTTATGAATATAAATATAGTTATTTAGATTCTATCTAAGCAAAGTAATTGAGGAGGGCAAAGATTTATTACAAACACAGAGAATATGCTAAGCAAAATATTGCTAATGAAGCGGCATTAAAACAGTTCTTAGGGTAGCGGTACACACAAATATAGCAACTTTATTTTCTACTGGTACTTTCCCTTTAAGCCTGATTATATGGCGATGCTTTAAGCAAGATTGCTGTAAAATTCA
Source organism: Xenopus laevis (assembly GCF_017654675.1). Taxonomy (NCBI): domain Eukaryota; kingdom Metazoa; phylum Chordata; class Amphibia; order Anura; family Pipidae; genus Xenopus; species Xenopus laevis. The sequence goes on along the minus strand of NC_054371.1, from coordinate 212,755,728 downwards.
GATTTGTTTTGTCGGGATCCAAGCAAGCAAAGCATTTAATGAACTTCATGCTGCCACTTTCCAATTAGTCCACAGAATCTAACTTACATTGATACTACAATTAAAGTGCTTCTTGTTTATTCGCTCTTTTTTTTAATGCAAGACCAAATGTGTTAACTCCATCTCCTCGCTAAGCGTACAGCATTTTAATTAATGTATTTGCAGAGTCTACAACAGAAGTCTTTATTGGCATAACTGTTAATGCACCGCTTTGCTTTAAATGCTGACTGATTTATGAAAGCTGACAGTCCACTGTGGTGTTCCGGGCTGCGAGCCAGAAGGAGCACTGCTATTATTTGATAATGACTCTTAGCCAAATATAGTATAATAAATGTTTTGGGGATTTATATGTTTAAGGTGGAACTTGTTTTTTTGCTTGCAGTAGAATACAAGATCTTTGGCAAAGACACTACATTTGTCCCTGTGATTTAGCAGTATATGGTGCCAAGCCAATCTAGCAAAATGTATGGGTGCTAATCAGCTTACAATAACACTATAATTGCATATTTAAGAGTGGCGTAATTTTTACTGCAAAGAGAAATGTAATTAGGAAGACATTGAGGATTATGAAGACAGAACTTTCGCTAAATTCTCTCAAAGAAGAAATTCTTTTAGAGAAATGTAAGCCCAAGTATAGACAATTGTGAATTGCATCCAGAACCGAAAATCAACCTAATTGTCTGTGCAACTAAAGCACAATAATTCATTTGGCATATGCAGGTATTTACTGGGAATTTGCTAGCTGGTAAAGCATAGCAACTATAGTGTTATATATATATATATATATATATATATATATATATATATATATATATATATATATATATATATATATATATATATATATATATATATATATATATATATATATATACAGGGCCGCCATCAGGGGGGACAAGTGTCCCGGGCCCGTGCCTGAAGGGGGGCCCAGCAGTGCATTTTTAAAAGAGCCGGGCCCCCCTTACGAGCGCCCGAGCCGTGCGGCCATTTCTCAGGTTGTAGAATGAGGAAGTGCCGAAAAGCCGAAGCCGAAGTCCCGAAGCGGCGAAAAGACCCAAAGTCACGAAAACAGCCAAAGTCCCGAAGCGGTTAAAAGACCCGAAGTCACGAAAACAGCCGAAGTCGAAGTCCCAAAGCGGCGAAAAGACCTGAAGTCACGAAAAAAGCAAAAATTAAAGTCCTGAAGCTGCGAAAAGACCCAAAGTCACGAAAGGAGGTTAAGTTGAAGTCCTGAAGCCTTGAGTTCAATTCTACTGAACATCAGTTTGTGGTTTTTTTTTTAATCCCCTGGCCACCAATGTATTATTTTAAAATTCTATAGGCCCCTGCCACCAATGTTTTTTTTAAAAAACATTTTTTGGGGCCCCAATTTTTTTTTGTAACTTGTAAGGGGGGCCCTGGCACCATTTTTTGTTGTACGGGATCCCGTGATTTTTAATGGCGGCCCTACATATATATACATATCTATTAAAGGTTCTAGGCTTGGTTCCACATATCAACCAACAGTCTTGTTCTAGAGCAGTTGTCCCCAACCAGTGGCTCATGAGCAACATGTTTCTCACCAACCCCTTGGATGTTGCTCTCAGTGGCCTCAAAGCAGTTGCTTATTTTTGAATTCCTGGTTTGGAGGCAAGTTTTGTTGTATAAAAAACAGCTGTACTGCCAAACAGAACCTCCTGTAGACTGCCAATCCACATAAGGCTATCAAATCCAATCACAGCCCTTATTTGGCATCTCCAGGGGCTTTTTTTCATGCTTGTGTTGCTGTGTTGCTTTCGGCTCTTAAAGTTTCAGGAGGCGGCTTTTTGCCACCCCTTGTAACTGGTCGTTCACTGCCGCCTGCGGCAAGGTGCTCACCTTGCCTCATGGCAGGAACGGCCCTGCTAAGTGCTTATCCTCATAGACCAGTTGTTCTCAACTTGTACAACTAAGTTCCTATGTGAGCCTGAAGCAGTGCCCTTAGCACTGCTTCAGACTCACATAGGAACTTAGTGAGCCCAGGCAGGCCACCCAGCCTGAAGACCAGTAAGACTGAGATCTGGGGAGAATATGTATTTGCTTCCATACTCCTGTTAGCCCAGTCTAAAGGTCAACCACAGTTGCTACAGTTGTGGCTGAATATTAGATCTGTAGCCTTCTTATGTGCTAAGGGGGTCTTACTAAGGGGCAGATATATTAAGGGTCAAAGAGAAAATTCTAGTTTTTGCATTTTTTTTGGGGCAAAACTTAAATTGTGAATTATCCAAACTTGATTCGAGTTTTAATCTGAATTCCGAGATTTATCATACTCTGGCCCTTTAAGAACTCGAATTCGACTATTCGCCACCTACAACCTGCCAAATTACTCTATAAGTCAATGGGAGAGGTCCAGGGATCAATTTTGTGATGCCTTCCTGGCTAGTTTTTTTAAATTGGAATCGAGTTTTCATAGTTTGAATCAAATTTGATTGGTGGTTTAGATTTGTTTGAGTTTAAAATATCTGATTTTATTAATAAATTTCGACTAGTCGAATTTCGAATTTAGGGAAGTTTAAAAAAACTCACATGAATTCGAAATTCGATCCTTGATAAATGTGCCTCCCTATGTCAGACCTCAAACAGGGGCTTCAACTTGAAATCTAACTGCTAAGAGTGCAAAATAGTGAGGGGCGAATTTCTCCCGTTTCGAGTCGCTGAAAAATCCACCAATTTCCTGCGAAATTCTTGAAATGGCGATAGATTGGCGAAAAATGTGTGAAACTCAAAAATTGACGCCCGCCCCATGTCAATGGGTGTCCGAATAGTGTTGACGTGCGGCGATTTTGACATAAGCAACTTTTCGGACGTGCATCCAAAATTTTTCAACGCTGGCAAATTTTTTCTGGTGTTTTGCGAATTTATTCGCCAGGGGCGAAATGTGGAAGTTCACCAAAAATTTGCGCTAGCCGAATTTATTTGCCCATCACTAGTGGAAAACTAGGAAGAATGGAAAATGTTCTGTTTATTGTGACCCTAACCTGGAGAAGATGATATAGAAAACCTTGATTTAGGATAACAGGGGATTACCTCTATCCATCTCTGTTAGTAATGCAAATTATTCCTTGTAGTATAAGACCTTGCTGAGAAGGGTCTTCATGACTGAGTATCCTTCTCAGCTTCCTCCATTCCATTATTCCCCAAGGCCATGATTTTTCTCCAGTGTATCAAGAGGCAACCTTTCAGCTCTGTATTGAGGTGTGCAGAGAAATTATAACATGCAGATGTGCAGCCGTACGCATTCATCATCATGAAGATGGCAGGGAGTCAGTCACATTTTTGTTGCCTTCTTAACAAATGCAGATAAAATTCATGGTTAGGAACTTGCTGTGAGATATAATTAAAGCCAATACAGGCCATGAATTTGAGTTTTATGCAGTAAATGCCAAAGGACCCTCATTATTTGTATCTTGTGTTTGGCACCCACTCACGACCTGATCACCTAATTCTTACACTGGATCTAGTTAACTTCACCCTTCTACTGTGTAGCCATTTATCTGTTTCATGAGATTAGAAAAAAGTAATACGAACACATTATCCGCCGATTGCTAATGAGGCTTCTCGGCAGCCCAGCGAGACACAGATCCGCAAGTTAATTTTAATGAGAAGGAGACACCTTCCTAGAGGCTGCATTTGGAATACAATCTTCCTTGGGAAGGGGATGAAACTGTTGTGAACTTGACATTGAACTTGGCATGACTATTTATGCCTCCATTAACATCCACGCTGCCTGCTTGTTTCACTGAGCTGCACCAGTTCTTTCTTCATTAATTAATTAATTAAAGAATTATTTCCAAGAACAAATGCTGTCACTTCATTAGTTGATATTTTCTTGACTCTGCGTTTACATTGATATTACAATGCTTGCATTGTCCAGTCCTTTATTAGTTCCGCTTTGTACTACCCTAATGAAAATGAATGTTGTTTCTCTTGGATTTATTTTCCCTAGTATTTTTAAGGGTGCTATTGAGTAGACTTCAGTTTAGTCAATAAGCTTCCATTACTCTCAAACGAAATAACTACAACCTTCCTTAGAGCCATTACATGGAGGCTTTTTGTGTGTGTGCATTAAAATCTGCATTTTGCCTTTTTTGCAAAAAGAGAGAAACTGCTATATATTGTTATATAATATAATACATAATGTACCTGGTTTCCCAAAATCCAGAACAGATGCCATAGTTCTGGTCACGGCTCACGCTTCAGCCAATAATAATAGCTGTCTTTTGCTTTGCTTCTGCTACTTGGATGCCGGCAGGTCTTAGGGTCAGGGCACAGGCAGATTCGGGGAGATTAGTCGCCCGGCGATAAATCTCCTTTTCTTCCGGCGACTAATCTCCCTGAACTGCCTCCCCTGCCATCCCACCGGCTAAGATGTAAATTGCTGGCGGGATGGCATTTGGATCGATTTTTTTTCCAAAACGAAGTTTGCCTCGTGAGGCAACTTCGGACGTCTTCAGAAAACAATTTGCTCCGAGTGCCATCCCACCGCCGATTTACATTTTAGCTGGCGGGAAAGCAGTTCTGGGACATTAGTCGCCCCGAAGAAGTGGAGATTTGTCGCCCAAATTTGCCTGTGTGCCCTGACCCTTAAAGTGAGAGAACCAAGGCAAGTTCTGGGCAGACAAGGGAGAAATGGTGTTAGAGCAACGGGAGAAATGGTGTTAGAGCAAAGTGTAGTCGTAGAACAGGCTGGGTTCAAAACCAGACAGTGCAGTATGGAATCAGGAGTCAGAAGCATGTCAAATTTCTTTGATGTTTTGTATTTATTCCATTGGCTTCAATGGCTTCCACCAGATCTGATGTGGTTTAAAATAATGGTGTCGTTTTCAACCTTTAGGGGTTATTTTATTAACTGTTTACTTGCACAAGAGAGAGCAATGCACCCTGTGAACTTAGTGACTGATGACAGAGGCCCAGTAAAACTTATTTCACATAATGTTGGTTTTCAGCTTTAGGGAGCAACTTATGTTTGAAGTTAAAACATGTTTTCTGCAGAACAAACAAGAGCTTTCCATTAGATAAGGAAAGGCATGTTCACATTCTACTTTAGCTGATTTTTCTCCCCTGCTGCACATATCATACCCTGCAGGGCAGAGACACACGATCAGATTTGGGGAGATTTAGTTGCCTAGCGACAAATCTCCTCTTCTTCGAGTCGACTAATCTCCCTATACTGCCTCCTGCTGGCTAGAATTTAAATCGTCGGCGGGATAGGAATCGTTGCGCCTTGTTTTCCAAAGTTGTCCAAAGTTGCATCACAAGGAAATTTCAGGCGACTTCGTAAAACGAAGCGCTCCAAGTGCCATCCTGCGGGTGATTGATTGCCTTTCTCTTCCGACACTTTCCAGCTTTGAAATAGGGGTCACTGACCCCCATCTAAAAAAAAAAATGCTCTGTAAGGCTTCAAATATATTATTACTACTTTTTATTACTCATCTTTCTATTCAGGCCTCTCCTTTTCAAATTCCAGTCTCTTATTCAAATCAGTGCATGGTTGCTAGGGTAATTTGGACTGCAGCAAGCAGATTTTTGAAATTACAAACTGGAGAGCTGCTGAATAAAAAGCGAAATAACTATACTCCTTTCAATAACTACATAACTCACATGAGAAGAAATTAAAACCAAGTGCAAATTGTCTCAGAATATTACTCTCTACATCTCACTTAAAGTGAATTGCAAAGTGAACAACCCCTTTAAGGGGACCCGTCACCCAAACAAATTATTCCAAATCCTATTTTATCATGTTAGTTAAGCAAAATAAACTTCAATTACACAATATAAATTATTTGAATCTTGTTCACATCAGTCTGGGAACTAATAATTAAAGCAAACAGGCAGGAGCCATTTGGTGGACACAGTTATTAAGACAAGTCTTGTATCATCTCAGAATCTTGTTTGTGCACCAGAATGGAGGACCTGATGTCCATCCCCATGCCCTGGTTACACAATTAAATGGTGAAGAGAACTGGGGAATGTGGGGAGAGCAGTGACATCTAGGAATATAGGAAGTGCTGAATGGAAAGTGAAAGTAATTGTCTGCCTAAGGCATAGAGGAGGGGCAGACAATATTTGATTGACAGCTGAGATTTTTAAACGCGTTTACAACAGCTATGAATGCTTTAATTAAAAAAGAAAAAAAAAAAAGGGTTTTTTTGGATTTCATGTTTAATTTGAAAAGGACTTTTATTATACAGCTTTTTATGTCTGGGGGACAGGTCTACAGGGAATTTCCCTCCCCAAAACTGTTGCAAAATAAAAGAAAAAATGTCATAGTAGACAACTTTCCAGTAGACTTGAATTCAATTTTTTTTTAATGTTTATTAAGTTATCTGTTAATATAATAGCTATTGGAAGTAGTATTTGGCTAGCTGTTTATATATGGTTCTGACTCCTGATACAATATAGGAGATTAGCAGACCTGAAGGAGAACTGATTTCTACTACATTTTTCCAAGAGTCAAAAAAGGAAAAAAGCAGATACTCTGTAAATTGTTAATTAACGTGGGAGGTTGCTTACAATGACATTTTTATTTTGCAAAAAACTGTTTTCGGTTGTTGGGGAGTTCCCCTTTAAGATACCGGCATACGTCACAGCACTTATGTAATGCCTCTGGATACTGGCCATGATTTTGATTTTACATGGGAGACAAACGGCCTGAGTGCTGAGTGTTTAAAGAAGAGAAAGAATTTGAGAGAAATTAGCAGTCTGTGCATGGGAATGTTCACAGCTGTTATGGCAAGCGGGGAGGCCTTCCTGCAATAAAGTAGAAAGACTGACGATAAATTGCACATTACTTTTTATTGCAACAATGGTTTTGTGCTTTGTGTTTATTTTATGAATTCAGGCCAAACTCAGGCTGAAATGTCTAATAAAGTATTTATGTCGGAATCCAACCCCCTTTCTGTCATTTTTTGGCAATGATTGTGTTAAGTCTAATTATCACACGCACATAGAAAAGTATCACTTATTGCACTGTGTAGCTTGCCCAGCTTATTAGATGTTTAAAGGAGAACTAACCCCCCTTTTAAGGTTCCTAACACATTTACACTAGTGATGAGCAAATCTGTCCCATTTTGCCGTAAAATTTGCGAAACTCAAAAAAAATGTGCAAATTTGCGAAATGCATTCAAGTCAATGGGCGTCAAGTTTTTTTTAATGTGCAACAGATTTTATGCACGCAACAATTTTTCTCACGCCAAATTAGGGATGCACCAAATCCAGCATTTTGTATTTGGCCGAACCCCCGAATCCTTCGGGAAAGAATATCAAATCCGAATCCTAATTTGCATATCCAAATTAGGGGCGGGAAGAGGAAAACGTTTTTTAATTCCTTGTTTTGTGCGATTTCCCTCTCCGCCTTAATTTGCATATGCAAATTAGGATTTGGTTCGGCCGTACAGAATTCCGGATTCGGTGCACCCCTACTCCAAATGCATTAAAGTCTATGGACATTTTTACTTTTGGGGACTTTTTTGCTGTGGCAAATCTTTCCATTGAGAATTTTTGGCACAGTTTCGCGAAATAATGTGCAGATGGTGAAATTCCGGCTAGAGAAAAAATTCGCTCATCACTAATTTACACAACATACTGGGATCAAATTTTTTAGGGTTAAAACAATGAAAGGGCCAGTTCATAATCCTTGCATGCAAATGTCTTTTTTTTGGGTGTAGAAGGGGTGCGATTAGCAAACTGGAGGTCATTGGAGACACATTGTTGGGTGTGGTATGGAGGGGCCTCAATGAACTTTTACACCCAAGCCAATGTACCTCTTGGGACAGTTAAATGATAGGTTGTTGTCGGCTGATGCACCCAAAACACAGAGGGGATTTTGACTGAATTATCATTTAAATCCCATTGGTCTGGGAGTGTCAACATGTTTTAAACAGAAATCTCAGCATTTTAGATGTGGTCGTGGTAAAGCTCCTGTAGCAGTAGAGTATAGGCTTCTGCATATCCCTTATGGCACCTTCAGGCTATTTGCATCATAACAAGGCAATATGGGCCCCCCCATGCAACATTCCCCTAGAGCCTCCAATAAGGATTAATTATATCTTAGGATCAAGTACAAACTACTGTTTTATTATTACAGAGAAAAAAGAAAATCATTTTTAAAATTTTGAATGATTTCATAAAAATGTAGACTACGGAAGATGGCCTGTAATTCAGAGCTTACTGCATAACGGGTTTCCGGATAACAGATACCTTTGTATCATTTGCATATAAACAGGGGCCATCCTAGCCCTTTTGCTTGCTGCCGCCTGACCCCCTCCAGTCAGTTATAGTCAAATTTGTGGTGAATATGTATTTGCTGTCCTAGATAATCTTGTAACAATGGCTGACACCAATGATTTCCTTTATCTTTAACCATGTTGTGAGCAAGCAGGGACTCAGAGTTGGATTGGGGAGTCCGGGGGGCCCACTAGGCCATTTCAGGGGCTTCCACATCCCCCAGGCCCCCCACCCCTGCTTGAACCCCCAGGCCCCCGCCCCAGCTGCAAGTCATCCAGCCCCCCAGGCCAACCGCATGTTGAAAAACAACAGACAGAGATTTTTCCAGTGGATGTTACTTAATGCAGGGAGGGTCTATTGTTGCTTAGCAATGTCATGTTTGACCTGTAACCCTGTGTGATTTTCTTCTTCCTCTTCCTGTGTATGCTCTCTATGAAACTTCCTGTTGCAGACATGTTATGCTGAAGTTTTTATGTTGAATTCTATAAAGCAATAAAGTTACTGTTCACACAGAGACAGAAGTATGTGTGTCCTCACTTACAGAGAAGCTGCACATGCAGTTCAGATCAGCTCTCTGCTAACAGCGCAAACCCCCCTATGCCACCCACCAGCACGTACCTTATTTCTTTTCCTGGGGCCAGCCAGGAGGTCAGGGGGCAGCACACATGATTTCAGAAGGGGAGCAGGTCTGGGTCGTTGGGGCCTCACAAGGTCCAGGCTCACTAGGTCCTGTCAGCCCTGCAGGGGCTTCATCAAAGGTTGGACCTCCAAACGGGTCTAGAACAAGAAAAGTCCAAAACCTTTGTCCCTCCCTAATCTACTCTTTTTTTTATACATATTTTACCAGTGATGTGTTATTCTTTGTCATCACCTTAGACCAGGGATCCCCAACCTTTCGAACCCATTAGCAACATTGAGAAGTAAAAGGAGTTGGGGAGCAACACAAGCATGAAAAATGTTCTTGGGGTGCCCTATAAGTGCTGTGATTGGCCATTTGGTAGCCCCTATGTGCATTGACAGCCTACATTGAGGTTCTGTTTGGCAGTATATCTGGTTTTTATGCAACTAAAACTTGATTCCAAACCAGGAATTCAAAAATAAGCCCCTGCTTTGAGGCCACGGGAGCAACATCCAAGGGGTTGGGGAGTAACATGTTGGGGATCCAACTGCCTTAGACGCTTGGATTTCCTATTGTTAATAAAGTTCAGTAGTTTGTTCCTCTTCAGCCAGAGCTCTTCAGTGCAGTAAATGTTCTTATCATATAAAGGGTAACCAATCCTGCTTTTTATTCTTTTTGAGACCAGTATTCTAAATGTGACTGTATATATGAGTTTGTTTGCTGGAAACATAATTACATTTTCCCATAAGAAAAACAGTTATAACTAAAAATGAACTATTTTACAAATTGCACTTTCCAAATTACTTGATTTAGATTGTGGATAACAGGTCCCATACCTGTATTTGCCTTCTTCTGACTTTCCAGCTTTCACATGGGGGTCACAGACCCCATTTAAAAAAACAAATGCTCTGTAAGTCTACAAATGTATTGTTATTGCTACTTTTTACTATTCATCTTTCTATGTAGGCCTCTCCTATTCATATTCCAGTCTCTTATTCAAATCAGTGCATGGTTGCTAAGGTAATTTGGACCATAGCAACCTGATTGCTGAAACTGCAAACCGGAGAGCTGCTGAATAAAAAGCGAAAAAACTAAAAAAAACACTAATATTAAGAAATGGAAACCAGTTGCTCAGAATATCACTCTCTACATCTTACTAAAAGTTAATTTAAAGGTGAACAACCCCTTTAACCCAAGCCATTATGTTTTTCTGAACATTTATAGAAATATAAAGCAAATATTAATGGTGTATGTTGTGTCCCTTTAAGCCCTGCACACAGGTCTGTTATCACTACCCATTGTAACAGACAGTTGTACGGACGCAGGGAGCTTGTGCAGTTGACATTTGCTGGCTGTCAACATTTGCTTTACCAACAGGGTTATCTAGAATATAAAATTGCCAATGTGACTTTATTTCACCCTGAACTTCTAGGTTGCTTCCCTCACCATTATTTTCTTCTTTAAAAGGTTATTTTTCTTTAATTTGAAAAGAATGTGATCTGCAACTCCTCAGAATCCACAGAGCTTGGATTAGAAACGAATCTCTACAGTGTTTTCTACCTTCTCAATAGCACCAGTTTTATAATCAATTTGCCTAGTTGTCTCTTCTTTGCCCTATTCTTCTCTTCAGAAAGTGGACTCTGAGCATTGGTCACCAATGAGCTATAAATGTAACAAGCCCAAATCACTAGACTATGGAGAATATTCATGTCAATTGAATACATAAGGCAGGACTGTGGATCTAGTATATAAAGTCCCAATCTATATCCTTGTGCTGTGGATATGGGTTGGTTCATCGATCATGGAGTGTCAGGGCCTAACAGCTCTATTTGGTTGGAGTCGGGACCAAAGAGGAAGCTGTTGTGAGGGTAAAAGTCCAGTTCAGGGTACACAAGGGGTTAAGCAGATCAATGTTAAAATCCAGGCAAGAAGTCAAGGGCAGGCAGTGATCAGAGTAGTCAGGAGTCAAAGCAGGAATGTCAGGATCCAGGAGTCCGTCAATAAAGAATTATAGCGTACCCAGGAACACACAGGAGTAGAATCAATATTCTGGCATTGAACCCATAGGAGCACTAGTTTTGGGGTCCCGCTTCATAGGGTAAAAGGAAAGGTAGACTCCACTGGGGAGTGCCATGTTGTAGGGAACCCTCCAGTGATTCTCATGTTGGACCCTGGGCTGATTCTCCTCTTCTTTAAAAACCAAATGTGCCAGTTTGGGGGGTTTCTCTTCCTCTCAGCACCATATTGTTTGCATTTCCCAGCTTGGGGTTAAAAGTGAGTAACTATTATCATGGCAGAAGGGGAAGGGCTGGGGGTTTCTTGACAACCCCCCCCCCATTGCGGTTTGGTTATTTTGAAAGAATGTTGTGCAATGTGGTTAGGGTGATATGTGATAACTCATGCTGAAAGCAACTTGCCAGTCGCACGGTACATACTGGTCCATTGGCCTCCCTCCAGCTATCAATCATTTCTGATTGGATGTATATATTCATTGAGTTGGCTGCTGGATGTATGAGGTGTTAAACATGTTGGCTAAGTTTATCATATGCTATCACTGTCTCTTATGTTGTGTTTTGCTCCCCTTGGTGGTTTCAAATGCACTTGGATGAGATTTTGTGACTCAAGGAAGAATTATTCTTAGAAAAGTCAAAGAGCACATTCTGATGGCAAACATGTTAAAGCTTGCCCACTGTTATTTCCAGATTCAGACGGCTGCATAGGGATAACAGTGTTATTCCTTTCAGTTTCTTTCATGGGAGTGAAGAATACATTTGTCGAGGATATGGTAGGCCTTTATTACCAATACAAGCTGAGTTGGATAACATTCCTGGAAGAGTAGGGTGCAAGTAGTCATTCAGCTAAATGTGCCCACTTTAACTGTACTGCTCTCCTCAACACCGATGGAACAAGGCAACTCATGTATAATGTACCAATCAAAAAGGCCATGACAGATAATTTTTCATCGAAGCAAAACGGGACAAATTCGCCCATCCCTTCTTTTAATTGTGGTATCTCCAGTGAAGGCACATGTATCTCATAAATACATATATACATAGACTGTTGTCGTCTTCTGTCTTTTTCTTTCCAACATGCCACGGTAACCTGGGCACGGTGCTTTTAAATTTATTAAGTCTCGAACCTAGAAATCAATGCATTCCTCTTAGCCATGAACGTGACCTCAACTCTGAGCTGGCCATGTTGGAAGACTGTAAGGGAATAAATAGAAATAGAGAGAGGCCAGTAGGTTCCAGAGACGTAATAAGGGGTTATCAGCGCAGCTCACAGCTTTGTCAGGTCTACAACCATTAATAGGGGTTATGAGCTCACAGCTTGTCAGGTCTAGAGGCATTATTAGGAATAATCAGCTCATAGCCGTTCAGGTCTAAATGCTCCTACTTGAAAATCGCTGTTTCCCTATTCATTATATTTATTATATTTAGCGAATACAAAAGCATTAATGGCAACATGATTTTAGATATTAAACTGCCATACACAAGGGAACCCTATTTTAATAAATTACATGTAATTACAAAATTACAAAATGTAATATTATTTTTTTTAAAAATTACATGCAATTACAAAATTACAAAATGTAATTTTATTTTCTTAAAAATGTAAAAAAATGTTGGAGAGTAACATAAGCATGCAAAAAGCTCTTCAGGTGCCCTGCGTAGTGTGCAAAAAAAAAGGCTAAATGCACACAATGCGTGGGGTGTTGTAACTGCCCCCTAGTGTCTTTTATTACATAACTCTCTAAGATCGATAATCATAACTTTTACTTGTAATGAGGCCCATGGCAAAACAGATTGTGTGTGGGCCCTAATATTTATTTAAAATGATTCTATGGTACATGTACCTGAACCTTTAAAGGAGTCATATACCTTCCACTACTTGACTGACAAATAGGTAATGCAGACTGGGCTTTAGGGTAGGAGGAGGTTTTATATAAATAATCCTGCGGGTGTTCTTAGTTAGTGATAGGAATGTGTCAGTATAACTTTTACAGACACCTTTGTAATGCCACCCCTGGAGAGACTTGTAAATATGAGGTCTGTCTGCTAGAAAATCCAAGTATGAAAAGAAACTGACTATGTAGATTAACCGATGCTCCTTCCAGAATCTGTAATATTTATATTGGGATGTACTGTACCTAAATTAAAGGAACTGGACACCCACTTTTTTAATGAAAAAATGGGTAATGTGTGGAGTCATGATATTCTGTAACTGCAGGAAAAGAAGCAAGGAGAAGGTCACACCTCTATATATTTCCACGTTAGGATCATGCCTGTGAGTGACCTTTGGATGTCCACATACCTGCTCCATGTTCATGGAGGATCCTCTACAAGGTGTATCCATACTAACAAGTTAACTTTTAGGGGCAGATTTATCAAGGGTCGAAGTGAATTCGAGGGAATTTTCGAAGTAAAAAAATAGGATACTACGACTTCGACTTCGAATTCGATTAGAAGTAAAATACTTAGAATATTCTACCATTTGATCATCAAAGTACTGTCTCTTTAAAAAAACTTCGACTTCAATACTTCGCCAAATTAAACCTGCCGAAGTGCTATGTTAGCCTATGGGGACCTTCTTCAGCATTTTTCTAAGTTTCTTGAAGTCAAACTAAAATCATTCAAATGTACGTTAAAATCGTTTGATGCAAAGTCAGGGCCGGATTTACATAGTTGTCGCCCCTAGGCCCACTGCCGTTTGTCGCCCCTCTCCCCTCCAGGGGGACAGGAGCAATGGAGATTGGCGCATGGGCAATTAAAAAAATTATTATATCTCCAGCGCATCCCCAGTGTTTTTGAACCAATGTGGGTGTGATTGGGCAGCATGCCGCCCCCCTAAAATCCTGCCGCCCTAGGCCCGGGCCTTTCCACAAATCTGGGCCTGTGCAAAGTATTTAATTGTTCGATTTAATCGAACAATTTTACTTCAACCACACGTTGCAAGGTGATGCTTGCACTACAGTATGGTGGCTGCTGGGCTGTAGATTGAGTAGCTAAAAATGTGAACAGTTCTTCTTTCCTACGTGACTAAGGGCTCTTACACATGGGTGGTTTTTCTTGCACTCCCCTGCATTGCGTTTTCTTCTGTTCAGCCGCAGGGGAACGCAGGAGTAGACTCACTCAATTATTGTGAAGGGGGCTGTACTCACATACACGCATGTATGCACCGAACGCAGGTGAAATGCAACCAGGGCTGGATTTATATAGCAGGCACCCCTAGGCCTGCTGCCGATCATCGCCCTGTCCCCTCCCCTTCCTTTGTGCACATGCACAAATTATCAGCATCAGGTTCAGAGTACTGGGGATTGGTGCACAGGAAATTTTAAAAACTATTGTGTCTGCGAATCCCCAGTGCTTCTTAACCAATGCGGGTGTGGTTGGGCAGCATGCCGCCCCCCTTAAATTCTGCCGCCCTAGGCCCGGGCCTATGTGGCCTTTCCACAAATCCGGGACTGAATGCAACACGCTGCGTTTGGCGCTTACATGCGTCTGTGTGAGTACAGCCCCCTTCACAATAATTGAGTGCGTCTACTCCTACGCTCCCCTGCGGCTGAATGGAAGAAAGCACAACGCAGGGGAGCGCAGGAAAAACCACCTGTGTATAAGAGCCCTAAGCAGTGTCGGACTGGCCTGGTGGGACACCGGGAAAAAAACAGACCCCTGTCCCGATCGTATTGTACAAAAAAAAAGTTTTTTTTATGCGCAGCGCCAGTGGGGGCCTTGGACAGTAGTCCGGGTGGGCCCCGGGCCCCCCAGTCTGACCCTGGCCCTAAGGGTGGCTCACAAAGACTGTTCATTTGATATTTAGTCATAGGTGTCCCACAGGCTGAGGCTTGAAGACCTACATTTCCTTAATTAGAATCCTACTAAGCTAGTTAGTACCGTCTCAGTGCTGGGTTAAATGGCAGGAAATCTAACATTGATTGTAAGTCATAGACTGGTCCCATGTTAATATTCTCTAACTGAAACAGATGCTCTCTGTATAGTATTGCAACATTGTTTTCAACATTGCGCTCAGCTTCTCCGTCTCTCTGCAATTAAAAGCCTTTCTTGAGCGGTATCAATTAGGGAATGTTACTAATCACAAAAATATGATTTACCGGTTGCCGTTACAAGCACGTTTAATGCCATTCTGCTCCTGAGATTTTCTTTTACTCAGCAAGTGCTGTTTATGTGCATGTAGTATACAGGTTAAAGGGGTTATGCACCTTTAAATTAACTTTTAGTATGTTGTAGATCAGTGATCCCCAACCAGTGGCTCATAAGTAACGTTACTCACCAACCCCTTGGATGTTGCTCTCAGTGTCCTCAAACCAGGTGCTTGTTTTTGAATTCCAGGCTTGGAGGTAAGTTTTTATTGCATAAAAACTAAGTATAGTGCCAAACAATGCCTCCTGTAGGCTGTCAGTCCACATAGGGGCTACCAAATAGCCAATCACAGCCGTATTTGGCACCCCAAAGGACTTTATCATGCTTGTGTTGCTCCCCAACTCCTTTTACATTTGAATGTGTCTCACGGTTAAAAAAAAGGTTGGGGACCCCTGATGTAGAGAGTGATATTCTAAAACAATTTGTAATTGGTTTTCATTTTTTTATTATTTGTGGTTTTTGAGCTATTTAGGTTTTTATTCAGCAGCTCTCCAGTTTGTAATTTTAGCAATCTGGTTATTAGGGTGCACATTACCCTAGCAACCATGCAGTGATTTTAAGAGACTGGAATATGAATAGAAGAGGCCTGAATAGAAAGAGGAATAATAAAAAGTAACAAAAACAATACATTTGTAGCCTTACAGAGCATTTGTTTTTGGATGGGGTCAGTGACCCCCTTTTGAAATATAGAAAGAGTCAGAAAAAGAAGGCAAATAATTAATATTAAAAAATAAATAATGAAGGCCAATTGAAAAATTGCTTAGAATTAGCCATTCTATAACATACTAAAAGTTAGCTTAAAGGTGATCCGCTCCTTTAAATATTCTTGCTTTAGCTAGAGGGACGCAATATTCTTACCGGTATTTATAACCTAAAGAGTTTATGGACTCCATTTGAAATATTTTGCTATTAGTAAAGTACATAATACCGACTGTCCCAGTAACCTCACGTGATACAATTTGCAGATGATATTTTGGAATGCAGTCATCCATCAAACTGTATTGAATGATGTTGGCATATATTTCTAAGAGCACACTGGGAAATCAATATTTATAATTACAAGGAGAAGAAAAAAATCAAATGCATTGTACGTCATGGATTCACATAAACCTCTTGTCACAACAGAAAGAAAAATATTCTTTGAAATACCTGTTAAAATGACTTATTTCATTAGTCAGTCACTACATATGAAATGAAAAGAAATCCCTGCTTGAAGGAGAACTAAACCCTTAAAATGAATGTGGCTAAAAATACCATATTTTATATAATGAACTTATTGCACCAGCCTAAAGGTTCAGCTTGTCAATAGCAGCAATGATCCAGGACTTCAAACTTGTCACAGGGGGTCACCATCTTGGAAAGTGTCTGTGACACTCACATGCTCAGTGGGCTCTGAGCAGCTGTTGAGAAGCTAAGCTTAGGGGTCGTCACTAATTATCCAGCAGAAAATGAGCTTCCCCTGTAATATAAGCTGATGCTACAGGTTTGCTGATTATTAAATTCTGATGCTAATTGCACTGGTTTCTGTGCTGCCATGTAGTAATTATCTGTATTAATTACTAATCAGCCTTATATTGTGACATTTCTATTCTATGTGTACTGTATATTGTGAGTGGGTCCCTAAGCTCAGTAAGTGACAGCAGCACAGAGCATGTGCAGTGAATCAGCAGAAAAGAAGATGGGGAGCTACTGGGGCATCTTTGGAGGCACATATCTTTACTGCTAAAGGGCTGTGGTTGCCTTGGGCTGCTACAGAAACCCAAAACATAATTTACAACATTTCTACCTACTTCTTTATTTTATGTGTATTTACCTTCTTCTGACTTTTCCCAGCTTTCCAATGGGGGTCACTGACCCCATCTAAAAACAAATTCTCTGTAAAGCTTTTATTTATTGTTATTGCTGCTTTTTGTTACTTATCATTCTATTCAGGCCTCTCCTATTCATGTTCCAGTATCTTATTCAAATCAGTGCATGGCTGCTAGAGTAATTTGGACCATAGCAACCAGATTTCTGAAATTACAAACTGCTGAATAAAAAGCTAAATAACTCAAAAACCACAAATAATAAAAAATGAAAACCAATGGCAAATTGTATTTGAATATCTCTCTCTCTCTCTCTCTCTCTCTCTCTCTCTCTCTCTCTCTCTCTCTCTCTCTCTCTATATCATATTAAAAGTTAATTTAAAGGTGAACAGCCCCTTTAATTGATGTTACTCTGTATAAATAAGGAATACCTAAAAAAAAAAACCACTGGTTTAACAAATATCTAGCACTTTAGTATTCTTCCTTCATTCTGCCTCTGGCTGTTGACTAGTCTTTTATGGGTCTGACCTGCCAAAATAAACGAAGACCCAGACACCTCTAAAATAGTTGCAAGAGAACTGCTCCAGGTTATAAGGTCTAAGGAAGAAGACCACCCATATGCAATGGCACAATTAAGACTAAATGCTCAGATATTTTTTTGTTAATGTTTCCAGAGCGGAGAAAAACAGATGATGGCTAAAGCAGCCTTTGCTATGTATATTCTTACTCTTAAGCAGTTTTTGAATTCCAGAATTCCCTCGGTGTCCCCTTAAGTCCAAAATGCGTGGCAAATGTTCCAGTCCTGTTTGCAATTTATTGCAGCCGCTGCTGGGACACAGTAGGGTGAAGCGCTGCTCCTGTGTGTTTGATACATTGCTTGTCATGGGCCAATGCTGTGTACACCCCTCCTCTTGTGATTGACAGTTTTTTATCGCATATATAAGAGCAGAACAACAGATGCCGTACACTACATACAGGGAGCAGTAAAGTACAGAGTAAGGCTGACTTGTGTTCTATGAAGGATAAACATATTTGTACAATCTAAAACAGAACTTGTGTAATTGCTGCAAAAAGAAAAAAAAACAGTAATCTGTCTCTTCCCCCCCCCCTCCCCTGCTTTTATTACATGAGTGCCAACTACCAGTCATGTTAGGAATTCAATATTCTTAGACTGGATATGTATTGTATGATTTAGGGAATTTCACTCTGAGTTACGGATAAGCCGCTCTAACAGATTTTTCCTTATTTGTGTAGCTTCTGGTCTTCTGGAGCAGAAATTTTCACCCTATACTGTCTCCTGGCGCTGTCTGTAGAGTCCAGACAACTGGAGGTAAGAGTGGAATATTAATATCATTTGATGGTTGTTCATGTGTTTCTCTCATGCAATGTGTAGACAGCGGGGCTAGGGCCACTTTAAGGTACTAGTGGGTCCAGAGCAAAGATCTGTTTGGTGGGCCACCACTGCTGGTCCAAGAAATTTTCAGCTTTACTACACTCAAGCAGGTCAACATAAATACAGTATAACAAGGCAGGCAATAATAAAAGCAACCCAGATGTGCTCCTTGCTGGAAACAAAAATAAAAGATACCAGCTTGGTATGCTTAGAAGATAGAGCTCTTGCACTTGAATAAGTGAGGTGTCTGTCAATTCTGGGGGACATTAATGTATAAATGATAGTACAGCTATGGGATCCATTATCCAGAAACATGTTAAACAGAAAGCTCTGAATTAAGGAAAACCTGACTGCATTTTGATAAAATAATTCACATTTTTAAAAATGATTTAATTTGTCTTTGTAATAATAAAACAGTGTCTTGTACTTGATCCAAACTAAGATATGATTAATCTTTTTGGAAGCAAAACCAGCCTGGACTTATTTAAAGTTTACATGATTTTCTTGTAGACTTAAGATATGGAGATCCAAATTATGGAAATATCAATTAACTGGAAAAACCCATTCTGAATAATATGTTTCATAACTGTAGAGTAAAAGTCTGGCGGTAGAACTAGCGCAATTATTGCCTTTTTCATTCTTGTATTGAAATAACCCTGAGGGGGGCAGGTCCACTTTGTAGACATTAACATCAGAGGTGTGAATACAGATGAAGCAGACCCTGTGGCTACAGGGGGCCCAGGAGCAATTTCTTTATATATTGGTAAAACAAGACAACCTTTTGATTGTGGTGGACCCTAAAATAAATTTGCTGTGGGGTAAATTATTAGACCAATGATTAGCATGTCTAAAGTAGGTGTCCCCAACCTTTTTTACCCATGAGCAACAGTCAGATGTAAAAGGAATTGGGGAACAACACAAAGCATGAAATATGTTGCTGGGGGCCAAATAAGGGCTGTGATTGAGTATTTGGTAGCCCCTATGTGGACTGACAGCTACAGGGGTCTCCATTTGGCAGTACACCTGGTTTTTATGCAACCAAAACCTGCCTCCAAGCCTGGAATTCAAAAATAAGCACCTGCTTTGAGGCCACTGGGAGTAAGATCCAAGGGGTTGGTGAGTAACATGTTACTAATGAGCCACTGGTTGGGGAATCACTGGTCTAAAGTCTTTGGCTGACCTTTTTAGTATTGCCCCAAATTATGGAGCCGAGATATGACAGGCTGAATGGAGATTGGTCTTGTTAGTGAATTAGAGTGGGACTAGGAGGGAAGATGGAGTGGGATTCCCCCCAAAATTGTTGGGGTTTGTATTTATGGTCAATTTCGGTTCAATATCCAATTTCATTTCAATTGTATGGTCCGTGTCAATTTCAATGCAAAATACTCAAGTTGCGATGCAAATGGATTTGTTCCTAAACCCCCACATATTAAGAAACGTAATCTTTGTATTTGGTCTTTTCTTCCTTTCTTTAGACAGTACAATAACGAATTGCTATTAAAAAAATAACATGGGTTTTTCATCAGCCCCCTCCATGGCTGAAAACAATTCATTCCACTTTCAATAGATACAAGAGTGAAACTGACTAAAGCTGTACCCATAGGGCATTGATGAACAACTCATTTCGGCAAGATTCTAATTTTATAGACAGTGGTAATAAAATCATTTTTACAGGACCCTTAATCTGTACAAATTGTCCTGATTGGTCACATTGATTGCAGCTTGGTAATTTAATTGATTCCTGGGCTTCTTCACTGTTTTGGATTAGCTGAATTGATTCTCATCCTGAAACTTTCAGAATTCAAAGGGGTTGTTCACCTTCCAAACACTTTTTTTTCAGTTCAGTTGTTTTTAGATTGTTCCCCAGAAATTAAGACTTTTTTCAATCACTTTCCATTATTTATTTCTGTTACTGTTTTTACAAAATCCAAGTGTAAAGTTGAACGTTCGTGTCTCTGGTGTTTGAGTCTGGCAGCTCAGTAATTCAGGTGCAGACTCTAAACTGTTACAATTTTGCAACATTCAGTTGATCCATCTCTCAGCCTGCATCTCTGGAGTATTAGCGACTATTGTATCAATTCTAACAGCTGCCTGTAAGGAATTCTGCTCAGCAGGGACAAAGATAAGAAATGTATCAACTAATGTATAGAACAGTTTGCAGGGTCGGTGACCCCCCTCCCAGAACTGCTTCAGGAGGTGAAAAACGACACTTTATACACTTAATATTAGAAAAACGGTCACACATAGAAAATAGAAAGTCATTGGAAAAAATCTTTATTTCTGGAGATCTATCTGAAAATAACTAGTTGTTTGAAGGTGAACCACCCCTTTAAGTGAATGGATACCTTTATTTGGAAATATGTTTTCCTTGGAAATATTTCATCTTCCGAGGGCAAGGCAATTCTGCTTGAATGCAGGGTCTTCCGCAGCGGCACTTAAAGATGCAGCTGTTGCCTTCATTACTGGCCACGCAGTTGTGCCAATAATTCACTTGTATCTGGCATCCATTGAATTCTGGGGTAGATGTTGGCATCTGTTATTCCTGCAATGCTAAGATTCTGACAAGGAGCTACTTATATATGTATATGTATGCAGAACTGGTGGCATCTATTACTGCTGGGATCCTGGTGGGAAGCTGTTGGCATTTGATAGTCCTGGATTCTGGTGAGAATGTGCAGGAAGTTATAGTTCTGCGACTGGAGTCCTGAAGTTCAGCTACTTTATCTACCTCTCAGCCACAACACTTTTATTTTAGACGTGGCCTTCACCAATCTCCATGTGTTACTAGTAAGGGTCGGCATGCTGGAAAGCTGCTTTTTTCTCCAGTCTATATTTTCCATTTACAGTTAATTGTCTCCCAGGCGGCTGATAAATTCTGTTAGACTTATTTCTCTTAACATCCTAATAAAATGGCCTGACCGTAGTGTTTTGAAAACCAGTAAGGGATCTACTTTAATGGAAATATAAGATGTTCCTTAATGCCTCATGCATATTTATGTTGATGTGGAAGAGGGTTTAAATGCCAATTCGTCTCTATGCTCTGCACAGGGTAAATAGTTCCTTTTCCCTGCGCTATTTCTGCTGTTTGCCTTCCTAAACTGTCCACTTGTTTTCATTTTATGATTTATTTCGGCACAGCAGTAACAAAGATAACATAGCTGCTCCCTATCTTGCCGTCCCGCATTTATATTATTTCATAATACTTTTATATGTCTTTAAAGGAAAACTATACCACCCAAACAATGTAGGTCTCTATTAAAAGATACTGAGTAAAACAGCTCATGTGTAAAACCCTGCTTCATGTAAATAAACCATTATCATAATAATATACTTTTTTAGTAGTATGTGCCACTGGGTAATCATAAATAGAAAATTGCCATTTTAAAAAATAAGGGCCGCCCCCTGAGATCGTACGATTCACTGTGCACACATACAAACCACATGTAAGGTCACATGAGCCAATTAACAGACAGAGTTCTGCCTTTTGCTTCCTCACTTCTTCCTGTTACAGTTAGTGTTGTAGTATTTCTGGTCAGGTGATCTCTGAGGCAGCACAGATAGAGTCACGAAATGGTGGTTCAAGGCAAGAGATGTAAAAGGGCAATATTTATGTAAATATATATTCCAGTTTGGTAAGATTCTTTAATATGTCATTCAATTTGATATAAACTATCTGCTGCTTAAGTATTCATTTTGGGGGTATAGTTTTCCTTTAAAGAGTCATTTTTCACCTACCCTCCAGGCTTTACTGGTTTGGAATCCCTGCAAGAGTCCTTAAAGGGGCAGTGTACAAATCTGTTCAACATGAGTTCAATGAATAGGGCTTGTACGGAACATGTTTACCTATAGTTTCGTTTTTAAAAAATCTATGGTTTTTGTAATTTCTTAAGCAAAACAATGCAAATTGGGAAATTGAAGCTGTTCCATGTTTGGTCCAGAGATTTAGATTCCCAGACTGGTGCACAGATATTCCCGCTGCACAATGGACTCCTGCTGATCTGTGGGCCAAAACAGTTTAAACGTGGGGTAAAGGGAGAGGCTTGGTTATTGGTAATCTCATCAGCCACAAAAAAACAAACATGGAGTAGCTTCAATATATGTTTATCTCAAAATAAATATTTTTTTTAATGAATGAAATAAAAGGCAAAACATATGTTTAGCATAAAACTACTCATTGTCCTCATGTTGAACAAAGTGGGATACTTCCCCTTTAATCACTGCAACTAATGTGTTTGTCTGGCAGCCTAAGGGTTAATAGTGAATCACAGTTTAAACAGAAAACAGAGAGCCATAGAGGGAGTCTATCGTCAGATGAAATGCATTTACCAATACTTAAAAAAATAGGTCCCTAGAGCCGACTGGAATGGAAACATTAAGTGCATTATTCAGAAGCCTCCGCTCAGTTCTTATTGCACTTGAGCGATATAAACCCACAGTCCTTTGCGATTAATGCGCTAAGAGTAAATGTGCCTTGCCTTAATGTAATTTTTTTTTAGGTATTTCATGCAAAGATAACTCCTTTTTCTCATTCTTTTCATGCATGGATCCCACAAAGTGTTCACATTGACTGTAATAGTTAACACGTCGGCTGATATCTTTAGCGTTGCTTTTTTTATTTTTTATTTCTCTCAGTCTTCAGTCATACGTCCCTGGCTCTCTGAGCATTTAAAATAAGAATCATTCACCGGCCCTACATTACAAATAACTTTCTGTTTAGGACTGGAAATTGTTATTGGGGAGCATTTATCAAAGTCAAAGCAAGCTAGACACTAACATCTCTGGATATATTCTGCTAGCATTTTCCATTGAGAGTCATATAAATCTATATTTTAATGGGTGTTGTGCAATTCGCATGCCATCATTTCGAAAGGAAAAATCCTGATAAATGGATCTCATAGCCAGGGAGCTGAAATCCAGCCAAACCTGAAGCCAAAGGGCAGCTGATTTCCTTCGAGGCCTTCAACCCCATAGAAGTACTGCTTCCTAATGAATAGTCAGGGTAGCCTTCTCCTGTAGTGCCATTGTTATTCTTAATGACTTTCAAGCTCCTTCCACTGTTGCGGTTCTCCCAGCCAGTGCTTTGTGTAAAACCCTTACTGCCCATCTTGGTGTATGGGCCCAAGCATTGACAGCATTATTGCATTTTCAGGTGATGGAGAATCATTCACTGGCCCTACATTTAGGTATGCACCAAATCCATGATTCGGTTCGGGATTCAGCCTTTTTCAGCAGGATTTGGATTTGCCTGAATCTTTCTGCCCAGCCAAACCAAATCCGAATCCTGATTTGCATATGCAAATAAGGGGCGGGGAGGGAAATTGCGTGACTTTTTGTCACAAAACAAGGAAGGAAAAAAATGTTTTCCCCTTTCCACCCCAATTTGGATATGCAAGTTAGGATTCGGATTCCGTTCAGTATTCGGCCAATCTTTTGCAAAGGATTCGGGGATTCGGCCGAATCCAAAATAGTGGTTTCGGTGCAATCCCTACCTACATTATAAATAACTTTCTGTTTAGGACTGGAAAATGTTATTGGGGGGAATTTATCAAAGTCAAAGCAAGCTAGACACTAACCTCTCTGGATATATTCTGCTAGCATTTTCCATTGAGTCATATAAATCTATATTTTAATGGGTGTTGCGCAATTCACATGCGATCATTTCGAAAGGAAAAAAACTGATAAATGGATCTCAAAGCGTGTTCTGAAGCCAAAGGGCAGCTGATTTCCTTCGAGGCCTTCAACCCCATAGAAGTACTGCTTCCTAATGAATAGTCAGGGTAGCCTTCTCCTGTAGTGCCATTGTTATTCTTAATGACTTTCAAGTTCCTTCCACTGTTGCGGTTCTGCAGCCAGTGCTTTGTGTAAAACCCTTACTGTCCTTCTTGGTGTATAGGCCCAAGCATTGACTGCATTATTGCATTTTCAGGTGATGGAGTTAAAATTTGATGCTTTATCTGAATTGTCTTTAGCACGATGTAGATACAGGTGAATGCCCTGTTCCCTCCACATAGTGGCGCACCATTAAACAGCAGCAACAGTTGGGGAAATAAGGTATAGTTAGGGCAAGAGTAGGACTACTTTCCACAGCCTTTGGCTTCAAAAGTGGTGGAGGGCAATCCATTGTAGAGTTCTACTGGGAACTACTGATGTCTTCTATAAATCAATGGTTCCCAAACTGTGCAGTTGCCCTCATGGTGGCTTGGAGTTGTAGCAGGGGGTTCAGTCTAAAGGTCAGTTAGGGTACAATTTGTGTGAAATGCCTGCTTTATCTACTAGATACACCTGAAAGCTCAGCTTGAAGGTCAGCTAGTGTGACATTAAGGGCAGAGACACACGCTCAGATTTGGGGAGATTTAGTCACCCGTCGATAAATGGCTTCTTCTTTGGGGCGACTAATCTCCCCGAACTGCCTCCCGTGAGCTAGAATATAATTTGCTGGGAGAAAGGCCCTCGGAAGTTGCCTTGTGATGGCGACTTCGGAAAACAAAGCGCTCTGAGTGCCATCCCACTGGCATTTTAGATTCTTGTCGCGGGAGGCAGTTTGGGGAGATTAGTCACCCAGAAGAAGAGGAGATTTGTCGCTGGGCGACTAATCTCCCCGAATCTGAGAGTGTGTCTCTGCCCTTAGGGGGAAACCCCTATTTCTTGTCCTAGATATTCTAGGACAGGGATCCCCTACTTTTTTTTTTTTTACCTGTGAGCCAAATTCAAATATAAATTAAATTTGGGGAGCAACACAAGCATGCAAAAAGTTCCTGGGGTGCTAATTATGGCCTGTGATTGACTATTTGTAGCTCCTATGTGGACTGGTAGATTACAGGAGGCCCTGTTTGACAGTACAAATGGTTTTTATACAACCAAAACTTGCCCCAAACCAGGAGTTCAAAAATAAGCACCTGCTTTGAGGTCACTGGGAGCAACATCTAACGGGTTGGTGAACAACATGTTGCTCATGAGCCACTGGTTGGGGACCTCTGGTTTAGGAACTATAGATGAATAACTGGTACATCATTATGTTCCTATATGTGTAACTATGTAATTTAAGGGGTCCGTGACTCAAGGTTCAAGTTCAAAGATGAATTGAAATGAAAAAATCCAGCAACCACTGACATTAATAATAGGTACCTGTATCCACGGCTATTCACCTTCATTTCTATTACAAGGTCTGAGACCAAAACCTAAAGTTCTGTTTCTCTTTAAAAATTCTGTATATGTTTGTAGATCATTAAACCTGTAAACAAATGATATATATTTATGAAAATCACAGCAGCTGTTTATAATGTAATCTGGTCACTTTAATGAGACTCCTTTGCTGTGGCCTACATTCCTCTTGACAATTCACAGTTGTGCGGAATGGCTTTATTCCAGCCACTGGCTGTTAGTACATTGCTAACTCAATAAAAAGGTCACTGGGGAGATATTCAGACCACTGTCTGTCCTGCACTTCTCAGAAACATTATTATCATGTACAGCAACTTGACGAGCAGATGGTAATTCTATCCAAATAGTGTCATGTGCGGTTAACAACGAAGAGTAGGGAAAGCATATGTGTGACTTACCCCCTACATTAATCTGATGTTTTTACAGCAACTGTTTTCAGAAGTCAATCAAACTTACACTAAAAAATCCAACTAACCCACAATGTATTGTTTTTGTAGATGCTTAAAGGACCAGTAACCCTCTAGAAAGTGTAAATATATGTTTTCATTTACAGTTTGCATCTGGTCATTCAGCATCTATAACATATTTCTTGAGTTTGTATCCTATTTTATAAAAGAAAGGATGTCATTATATAGTCCTGTGAAAATCCATGAATGATATTGACCCCTGTTCATTGCCCTGGTTAAGTACTAAAAACATTTCCTTCTACAGAGCTTTTCTGTTATCTCTTATGTAAAGGTATGTCCTATAGCCCTGCACCTTCAGCTACACAACAGTTTATTTACTGTATAAACGACATTTGAGTTTCTGAAACACACAGTTTGTACCAGTGAAAGTTAACAGTATATTAAATTTAAATGCAGAGCAAACCCTTTCATTTTCTTTGGTGTCACTGGCCCTTTAAAGCAATTTTTGGCTTGAAACTATTTTTATTTTGTTCCAAACAACCCAATATAGTGGAATTAAAGATTGCTCGGTTTATAAACTATCCCAACATTTTTGTTGTTCAGAGCAATTATTGAAGGAGGAAAACATATTTAATCAGATCTCACTCGCAATGAACTCCTCCTTATTTATAAGACTGAAAAAGAGGCAGCAATTATAGAATGTGACACATTTATTATACTAAACTCATGAGCTCTCTTTCAACTAATACTGCTCATTTCAGGGGGTTTAAAGAGGAGGCAGTAAGGGCAGAGACACATGCTCCGATTCGGAGAGATTAGTCACCCAGCGACAAATCTCCTCTTCTTCAGGGCGACTAATCTCCCCAAACTGCCTTCCCCTGCCTTACCGCCGGCTAGAATGTAAATCTCCGGTGGGGTGGCACTTGGAGCACTTCTTTTTCCGAAGTCGTCCAAACTTTCCACGTGAGGCAACTTCGGGAAAACAAAGCACTCTGAGTGGCAGCCCTCCATTCCCGAAGGCAGGGGAAGGCAGTTCGGACACATGCTCTGATTTGGGGAGATTAGTCGCCCAGCGACAAATCTCCTCTTCTTCGGGGCGACTGAGCTCCCCGAACTGCCTCCTGCTGGCTATAATGTAGATCGCCGGCGGGATTGCTATTGGTGTGCTTAGTTTCCGAAGTTGCCTGAAGTTGCCATCACGAGGAAACATCAGGAGGTGACTTTGGAAAACGAAGCGCTCCGAGTGCCATCCTGCCGGCGATTTACATTCTAGCCAGCAGGAGGCAGTTCGGGGAGATTAGTCACCCCGAAGAAAAGCCGATTTATCACTGGGCGACTAAATCTCCTCGAATCTGAGCGTGTGTCTCTGCCCTAGGGGTGACAGCAGAACCACGTTTCCAACTTTTTGTTTTGTTTGTTCAGAGCAGTTATTGAAGGAGGAAAACTTATTTAATCAGATCTCACTCACAATAAACTCCTACTTATTTATAAGACTGAGACAAAGGCAGCAATTAGGGAATGTGGCAGATTTATTATACCAAACCCATGAGCTCTCTTTGAACTTTTACTGCTCATTTCAGGGGGTTTAAAGAGGAGGCAGTAAGGGAAACAACTGAACCACAATCACTAGCCATTTATAACATAAAATATAGAGAATACATTTTTTTTTTAATGAAAAAGCAGAACCTGCAATATTTGTTCATATAGAACATACGTGTTTTATATTAAAAGATGGTGAGAGATGTGATAGCAGTATCAATTTAAATATTCTATTTCACAATTTGTGATACTTTCACAATTTTGTTTATGGTTTTATGATGTGTGCTTGTTTGCCCATTGCTTGTTTTTATCAGCAAAGTTATATTTTATGATTATACGAGCTATATTTGCGTTTTGAAAAGAAAAATTACCTTTCATTATAGTTGAACCTTTTTTTTATTCTTCTATTATAGTTAGGGATGCACCGAATTCTTTGTGAACGATTCAGCTGAATCCTGAATCAAATCCAAACCCTAATTTGCATATGTAAAATAGGGGGAAAGGGGGAATGAGAACCCCTCGCTGAGTACATGGTTAAAAAACATTTTACTTCCTTGTTTGTGTGATGAAAATTTTTTTTTGGATTCGGATTCAGTTCAGCTAGGCACTTCTGCCGAATCAGAATCCTGCTGAAAAAGATAGAATCTTGGCTGAATCACAAAACGAATCCTTGATTTGGTGCATATCTAATTATAGTATAGTGTAAATAATATGAAAGAGTTAAGCTATGCCCTGTGGGAGGGGTATGTTCCTACTGGCCCAGGAGCAGCCTTGTTCTTCCTCTTTGGACTCCAGAAAAGCTATAGTCTTCAGTGTGTAGGGGCTCAAGGTTGTCTACGTACCCTTATGAGACCCCACTGAATATATGATGAGAGTGAATGAGCTATCTGCCTAATACACTTGTTAGATACATTAATACTGTACCTGTGCACTAAATACAGTACCTTTCCCATATTTGTAATTGAGTAAAGTGGTTGTTCCTGTTTTTTTTGAACATCCAACTGGGATTAAGGAAAATATTCTGTTTGCAGCCTTGTCCTACTGCTATTTTTTTTCACCTGATCATTCACCCTATGTCACAACACAGGCGCTATAACATTGTCAGCCTATTATAAACCAAGAATTCTGTGCGTAGCCAAGGTACTGATTAGGGTTGCCACCTGTCCGGATTTCACCTGAAGTAGGAAATTCAACAGGACATTGAAAATAATGACAAGGCCATCAGCCAATCACTGATCAGCACATCATAAACCCTGCCTCTGATGTCACCAGCCCCACCCCCAATTGAATTCGGGGAGTGTAAAAAAAAATGATTTCATTAATACATTTCAACTAGTTGAATTTCAAATTTCTGGGAGTTTTAAAAAAACGCAGACCCTTGATAAATGTGCCTCCCCAGGTCCTGAGCATTCTGGAAAAAAGAAAGACAAAGAAAAGAAAATCTGTACAGAAAGCATTTGAGCCAATTTTTTGGCCTTAGTTCTAGTCAGTAAAATCAGTCCAAAATCAGTGCCAGTTTTAAAGTGGACCTGTCACCCAGACATAAAAAGTGGTATAATAAAAGTCCTTTCCAAATTAAACATGAAATCCAAATTATTATTTTTTTTAAAGCATTCATAGCTGTTGTAAACTCATTTAAAAATCTCAGCTGTCAATCAAATATTGTCTGCCCCGCCTCTATGCCTAAGGCCTTGGGCATAGAGGCGGGGCAGGCAATCACTTTCCATTCAGCACTTCCTAGATGTCACTGCTCTCCCCACATTCCCTCGTTCTCTTCACCATTTTATTGTGTAACCAGGGGATGGGGATGGACATCAGGTCCCCCATTCTGGTGCACAAACAAGATTCTGAGATAATACAAGACTTGTCTTGATAACTGTGTCCACAAAATGGCTCCTGCCTTCTTGCTATAATTATGAATTCCCAGCCTGAAGGAAACAAGATTCAAATAATTTATATAGTGTAATTAAAGTTTATTTTGCTTGCTTAACGTGATTAAATAGGATTCAGAATAATTTTTTTGTGTGACAGGTCCCCTTTAAAAATAACCAGCACATCTAGAAATGCAGGTGGTTGTGTCATCAACACAGAGAATATGATAAAATAACCAAGTTAGTGATACCTTCGGTTTAAAATTGCTCTTTCTATTCTGGGCACTTGGACCATCCAGGCACCCATACAGTATTTTACTATGCAGTTCGTCGTAGATAATGCTCCTATGTAACAGAATTGTGTGATACATGTGAGACAAGTTGCGCTTTTATCTACATTTGCAGGAATGTGAATTTAACAAGGATTTTAAAGAGCCCTTTTAGCAGCTGCACGCTGACTGGCAGATGGGATTATTTATGAGAGCTCTTGTTAAATACATAAATCCATCAAGGCAGACGAGGAGTGTACAGTGCTGAGTATTCTATGTCTGGAGGGCCTGTAGTGTGTGACACTAAATATTTTAACAACTGGCGTTGCTTTGTAATTATGTGTGTTATAGACATAACGCAAAATGGAAACATTAAGGCACATTTTCGAATGAGCTCTAAATCTGCCCCTGTTGCTAATTTGGACTGGGAACATGACACCCTTCCACCATCGCACTCATGTTAGTGTGTTAGACATTCCTCGGAGTTAGTACATGATGATTTGAAGTAATCAGAGCTTTGCACTATCACAGGGTACAGGTCCGCCCAAGTAAACAAGGCTCCGCTGGTGCATGCTTTATGTGAATAGGTGTCAGCTATCTCGCATTAAACTCGTACTCTTGTATAGCGGCGTAATGAAAGATTCTTAGAAAAGTGGCTAGAGAACATTTACTGCTAATCAACAGCTTTGCTTCTGTATGTCGTATCGAAGAAACGAAGCGATTGCTGCGTGCTGCTATATCAATATAGACAGTGTCAATACCGAGGTAATCTAGGGCTCTAAATGTGGCATAAAAGTGCAATAAATAGAAATGAAGATCATTTAAAGGCACCTCAAACTTCTTTTCTTAAAGGGATTCAGTCATGCAAAAACTTTTTTTTTTAAACAAAATACATCAGCTAATAGTGCTGCTCTGCTTTGAAATCTGTTTTTATATTTAATTTTGAAATCTGACATGGGGCTCGACATGTTGTTAGTTTCACAGGTGCCCTCAGTTATGTGACTTGTGCTGTGATAAACTCTTTACTGCTGCATTGCAAGTTGGAGTGATATCTCCACCCTTTCCCCCCCCCAGCAGCCTATCAGCAGAACAATGGGAAAGTAACCAGATAACAGATACCTAAAATTGCTCCCCCCTAGTGTCACATATGTGAACAGAAATCTAAAAATCTAAGTCCAGCTAACTCAAGTCTTGACTTATTGATTACATTGAGTAGGAGAAACAATAGTTTCTCTGAAAGCAGTTCCATTGTGAAGTACTGACTCTTTCTGAAAGCACATGACCAGGCACAATGACCTGAGATGACTGCCTACAGATCCATATTACAAATTAAAAAAAACATTTATTGATTATAAATAACATTTTAAATGGTAGAATTAATTACTTGCAATGTTAACAGTGTAATAAAAACGATATCATAAAAATCTTTTTAAAGGGACACCATCATCTACATTTTGTTTTTGTTTTTTTGCTGAAAACATCGGATAGGGTTTAGTTTTAGGGAGTGATGATGAAAGAGTTATCTACTTATTTCTGAAACAGTTAGGGGCAGATTTATCAAGGGTCGAAGTGAAAATTTGCATTCAAATGAAAAAATTTAATTTTTGAGTTTATTTTAGTGTAATTTGACTAGGGAATAGTTAAAATTCAATTCAAGCTGTAATAAAAATTCGAATTCAAATTTCGAAATTAATCATGTACTGGCCTAAGAAATCGAATTCAACACTTTTAACCTGTTGAATGGCAGGATTCGAATTTGATTCCAATTCGATTCAAGTTTGCGGGTCGATCCCATTCACCCGAATTAAAAAATTAGATTTTTTTTTTAATTAAAATTCCGATTGGTCGTTTTTAACTCGAAATAGAGTTTATGGGAGTTTTTAATAAACTCTCATAAACTTTAAATTCGACCCTTGATAAATCTGCCCCTTATAGTCACTTTCTGGGTTGCAGATTTTGTACAAATTCCCCTTTGTTCACTTATATGTCAACCCAGCAACCTGGCTTGTTTACACAAGAAAATCAGAGGGCAGAAGAAAAGAAACATAAGCATAAGATCATATTATTTCTTTCATGTTTCTTATCGTACCACTGGCTTTAAAGCAATAATTGCTGATTTAGATAAGAAGCACCTAGCATGATTACTTTGAATGCCTTTTATTATGTTTGAAACGTGTTTGATACACATACAGGCATAGATTTATGTTCCCTGTTGTCTGTTAATATAGGTTTCTTCAGCTCTGAAAGAAGAAAGTAACCTTTATCATTAATCCACAATTCCCAAAATAGCCTTATGTTGGGGATCATAGAACATAACTAAAACTAACAGGAAGGCTTTGGGAGGGGATAACTAGGATTATGGGCAAAAACGTAAAGAGGTGGTTCACCTTTCAGTTAACTTTTAGTATGTTGTAGAGTGGCCACTTTAAGAAACTGTTCTCCATTATTTATTTTGTATAGTTTTATAACAATTTGCCTTCTTCTGACTGTTTCCTGTTTTCAAATGGGAGTCGCTGACCTCATGTAAAAACAAATGCTCTGTAAGGCTACAAATGTATTGTTATTGCTTCTTTTTATTGCTCATCTTTCTATTCAGGCCTCTCCTATTCACATCCCCATGCCTTATTTAAATATGCACATGGTTGCTGGGGTAATGTGGACCCTATCAACCAGATTGCAGAAGTTGCTGAATAAAAAGCTAATTAACTCAAAACCCACAAATAATAAAAAATGAAAACCTGTTGCAAATTGTCTCACAATATCACTCTCTACATCATACTAAGGGGCACATTTAATTAGCTTGAGTGAAGGATTAAAATAAAAAATACTTCAAATTTCGAAGTATTTTTTTGGCTACTTCGACCATCGAATTGGCTACTTCGACCTTCGACTACGACTTCGAATCGAATGATTCGAACTAAAAGTCATTTGACTATTCGACCATTCGATAGTCGAAGTACTGTCTCTTTAAAAAAAACTTCGACCACCTACTTCGCCACCTAAAACCTACCGAGCACCAATGTTAGCCTATGGGGAAGGTCCCCATAGGCTTTCCTAGCAATTTCTGATTGAAGGAAAATCGTTGGATCGATGGATTAAAATCCTTCGAAACGTTCGATTTAAAGGATTTAATCATTCGATCGAACGAATTGCGGTAAATATAACTTCGATGGTAGAATATCAAGGGTTAATTAACCCTCGATATTCGACCCATAGTAAATGTGCCCCTTAAAGTTAACTCAATGGTGAACAACCCCTTTAAGCAATAAACCATCTGAAGTGGGGAATGCTATGCACACTTTTTTGCCATCCTGCAGGACAAGTACATGTGTGGAGGGAATATAGGATTATTTTCTACTGGAACAAGTTGAGGTACAACAGGTGCAGGTGCATTGATTAAATACATTAAGGGGCCGATTCACTAACTTCGAGTGAAGGATTCGAAGGTAAAAAACTTTCGACCATCGAATGGGCTACTTCGACCTTCGACTATGACTACGAATCGAAGGATTCGTAGTAAAAATCGTTTGACTATTCGACCATTCGATAGTTGAAGTACTGTCTCTTTAAAAAAAACTTCGACCCCCTAGTTCGCCATCTAAAAGCTAGCGAAGTCAATGTTAGCCTATGGGGAAGGTCCCCATAGGCTTGGCTAACTTTTTTGATCGAAGGATATTCCTTCGATCGTTGGATTTAAATCATTCGAATCGTTCGATTCGAAGGATTTAATCGTTCGATCGAAGGAATTATCCTTCGATCGTTCGATCGAACTATCTGCGCTAAATCCTTCGACTTCGATATTCGAAGTCGAAGAATTTAAATTCATAGTCGAATATCGAGGGTTAATTAACCCTCGATGTTCGACCCTTAGTGAATCGGCCCCCAAATTGCAGTAAAATCTAGAAACTAATTCCTTTTTAAACCAAATTATAAAAAGGATGATTTTTACAAAAACATATGTGGATGTACTTAAATAGCTGCAAATCGTAAGTGTATGTAGCCATTCGTTTCAGGCACAGGTTTGGGATCCATTATCTGGACTGTAGGGCAGTCTGATTTTTAAAAATGATTTCCTTTTTTCTCTGTAATAACAAAACAATGCATTGTACTAGATCCAAACTAAGATATAATTAATCCTTATTAGAGGCAAAACAATCTTATTGGTTTTATTTAAAGTTTCAATTAATTTTAAGCAGACTAAATGTATGGAGATCCAAATTACAGAAAGATGATTTATCCTAGGTCCTGAACATTCTGGAAAATAGGTCCCATGTACTTGTGTCTAAATAGACTCCTTGCTCTTCCTTGCATACCGGAACATCTTGGTATTTCCAGGGTTACCAGGCAGACTAGACTTGCAGCAAAGATTTTTTTTTCTTTTCTTTTTTAAACTTTGACCAAAATGACCTTATCCCACCTTGAAACATACATTTCTGATTTGTGAAAACAAACACAGTTGAGTTAGTTCTGACATGCTGGAAGCAATTGTGGCAGATACAACTTCCCTTGTGAACTTTCCTTGTGGAATTCCTGGAGTAACAGTGGCATCATGGGTAAAAAAACATGGCAGTTTGCAAATTTGCAATTGTAAGTAAATTCCAATAAAAGCTATTTCTAACAGCCAGTGGATTTAAGACTAATAAAGGGGAGTCCAGCCAGTATATCAGGAAAGGGGACCCTGATGCAGTCTGTCCGTGGACCCAGACCCGAACCAGACCAGACCCGAACCCACAACCCAAACCGCAACCCGCATATTTACCCACTTTGATCCGCTTCCAGACCTGGACCTGAAACTGCCGGATCTGCAACCCGATCCGCAACACGACGGCCACATTAAACAGGAAGTGATGGTGCTACAAACCGGGAGTGACGTCATCAAAAGTGGGCGGGGACAAAAACAAGTTTTGTAAAATTTAAAAAAAGTAGAATATAGCATAAGATAAGAAATTTAGTTGAGACCCACAACCCGACCTGCTACCGCAGACCCGCACCTGCAAATCCTACCCTCATTTCGGGGGGTACCCGCTTTTTTTGTGGGTACCCGACCTGCTGCTGGACTCTAGTCTGTAGCTATTAAATAAAGTGTCTATACTGACAGCAATTATCATCTCTGGAGATAATATTTATACTTTTCTTAACCATGGTAAAGTATAGGTATAGGACAGAGACAAAACTCTCACCCACATATATAATAAAAGGCATAAAGGTGACCATGGCCAGTATATACTACATACTGATTGGATATCTTTTATTGGATAACTCCTCACATCTTGTGGAATTCATAATAATTTATCCTTTGTAACATGAGTGTACATTCTGACAAACAGGATAAAATAAGAATAAAATTGTATTTCTGTAACACAAAGAAAGGCCCAAAGCTACTTCCAATGAATACAGTGTGAGTCTGGGATGCGTTGGTGTATTGTTAAAGAAATGGATTGATTCATTACTGTATGCCATTAGCATTGACTTCCATGCTCCCGAGAGGTTTGTATGCCAATTGGAGAAATTTATTCTGTGCGTTTGTGTGTCCTTGTGGCTGTGTATTTAAATGAGAGTTATATAAATTAAAGATAGAATTCCAGCTGGGGATTGGTAGAAACTAGACCAGAACTAACATGCTGCAGAACTTATATCTATTGACACAAACAATAAACAGAGAAATTAGAACAATATTAAAGGGGAGAATTTTAAATCAACATAAATTACACATAAGCGATTCGTATGATTAGTATAATGCAGAGAGTGCTATTCTGAGATAATTTGCAATTGGTCTTTTTTATTATTTATGTTTTTTTTAATCTATTTGTATTTTTGTTCAGCAGCTCTCCAGTTTGGAATTTCAGCCTCTACCTGGTTGCTGGGGTCAGTGACCCCCAGTTTATAACTGGAAAGTCGAGTCTGAAGAGGAAGGCAAATTCTTAAAAAAAAACTGTAGGGACCCATAGGGTTAATCTACCCCTATGGTTTTTAATCCCTACACTTCCTGATGTCTCTAGTTGCTGGGCAGATTCCCATGTAGCTAGTTTTAATTTACATTTCCCAGTTATTGGCCAAGAGGTGCTGTGAGTGAGAAGGGATGGATCTTCCTCTATGGCTTCTGGTGTCTGCCCCAGCTGGATGTTTCCAGGGAGCCTGGGTATGCCAAGGCCCAGTAAAGTCTGTTTGCCCTAGAGGGACCTGAACCTCTAGTGTGGAAGTCGGGGAGCAGGGACCCCATGAATGAGGCTAGTGAGTGGCAATAATATAATTGTTATAGACTCTCCAGGAGAGTAAGACAGTGAGGGAAGAGAGAGCAGCTTTTTGCTCCATCATGGAGGTGTAATAGGGAGTAGCTTCCCAGGCTGTAAGATTTGCCTACAGTGAAGGGACACAGTGAATAGGGTGTCAGGCTTTAGGTTCTCCTCCCTGACCCCTCCACTGGGTGAGATCCAGACCATGTGTGAGGAATTTCTGCCTAGAGGGAAGTTGTACTGCCTTGACTACATCCTCAGGGAATGCACCTGCATCTGCCTCTGATATACTGTCTGAGCTGTGTGTCTTTATATTCTGTAAATGTACTGATGTAAGTAACCTGTGAATCATTTGTCTCTGACAAATAAAGCTTTTTGTTCGGTTTGATTTGCAAGAACCTCCTGGCGCCCATTTCTTTATTGGTTAAAGCACAGTAGCCTGTGGGAGTTGTAGTTGTACTCCATTGCGCATTCCCTTTTGCGAAGGCCCTGCCTTAAGTGTTAGAGTCCAGTGTATAGAGTTCAGTGTAACTCATGCTCTGGTATACTAGCTGGTGATTAACTCCGTTGGTGTAAATAGCCTAGAAACGTGTTTCAAAACTATAAAAATTACAATTGAAAATTTGGTAAGAATAGGCCATTCTATGACGTACTAAAAGTTAACCTGAACTATCCAGTCTTTCTGTAGACAGCCTGGCATTTTACAGTGACTGAAGGGGCAAGACATCCTGGCAAAGGGGCATTGTCAGGGCAGAGCTGAGGTGTAGTTGGATACATGACAACTTTTTATTAGTTGTTACTCATTCCCAGCTGGTTTCAGTGCAGCGTTGATGTGGTTCCTTCCAGATAAATAGATACAAGATTGTAGTAGAAATAGAATATTATACAGATCAAAGCACTGTCAGTTCCTTCAGACATGTTACAAAATAAAGCATGAAATGGAACCAATTCAAATTGGGCTCATGGTTAGAGAAGAGGGCCCCTGAAAGTGTCGGAAGGCCGGGATAAATGAGGGATGTTCAATCTGCAGCCGGCATGCTCCACTGTGACCCTTCACTGGTTGGACATCTCTGATGTTAATACTACCTATATCTAGTGATATCTACATAGTATATGTGCTTTATACTTGCCCTTTGTATGCCGAAGGCTAGTGTGGGAGGGGGGCCTAGGCTAACACAGTCCCCTCTTCTAAACTACTGCTGGATCTGGATGTGTGCAGATCCAGGTATGTATGCACCGGAGTTTTCCATGCTCGGTCGGGTTTGGAAGATGTCATTGACATCACATGTCTTGTTGGCCTTCTCCCAGCAGCTGTGCCCGACCAGACCAGGCCAGCAGTGCAAATAAGTATTAAAAGAAAACAGAAATAATAATTGAAAAAAAAGTTAGATGGGCCCCTGATCACACTGGGCCCCTAGGCTATAGCCTAGGGGAGCCTGTGTATTAATCCACCCTGCTGAATGCCGATAGATAATGCCCTCGGAGCCTCATCCCAACAGTCGAACACTGAAAAAATGGCACATTTTAGACCACACTCCTGGCACACTACAACAATTCCTGTTGTGACCAAACACACTCTTGATCCTCCCTAAACCCAAGATAATTGGGGGTTGTATGCTATTCTAAAATAGTCCTAGTATTATTTATTTAAGCTATAAAAAAAAACTACAGTTACTGTACAATACAAGCTAGATTTAATCTCAAAGAGTATTTTATATAAGGGATCGACATTAAAATGGAAATGACAGATGAGCCAGACATTCAGCTCATGATTTATCCATAGTGGGGTCCCCAACCTTTTTTACCCATGAGCCACAGCCAAATGTAAAAAGATTTGGGGAGCAACAGAAGCATGCAGAAATGTCCTAAGGGTGCGTTTGGTAGCTCCTATGTGGACTGACAGTCTACAGGAGGCTCTGTCCAATACACTTGGTTTTTATGAAACCAAAAGTTGCCTCCAAGCCTGGAATTCAAAAATAAGAACCTGCTTTGAGGCCACTGGGAGCAGCATCCAATGGATTGGTGAAAAACATGTTACTTATGAGCCACTGGTTGGGGATCACCGCCCTATAGGCTTCATTAGGTAACTCAGTAGCTATTTGCTGTTGACTACTATTTTTCAACTGGTGGGACCTTAGACAATCATTTCAAGTTAAAACGTCTCCAGTTTTTCTAGAGATGAATGATGATGGAATCTATTTGATGTTCTAGTAATGTTTAGGTATAGGAAGTAAGAATCCTTGAAATTCTCTGATGTTATCCTTTAGTTCATAAAAACAGTGGCAACCAGAAATGTGTGTATCAGAGGAATCCAGAAATGACCAATGTTTTCACCTTCTGGGCATCAGTGATGAACATTGTCATTATTATCTTGGAATGTGGAAGGAACATGGGGTGCCCCTGATCTGCAGAAATTGTCTTGTAGTATGCCTTGGCTATTTTTCTACCATGTAAAACAAAATATTAGTCACATAAAAGCCAATGGGTTCTGAGCCATATGGGTGAGAAATTAGAAGCTTCTTTACAGTCCTTACAATAATATAGAATTTCCTCAACGTAGATTGAACATCACTCATATTTTTAAAAGCTTGTGTCAGATTGAGGATCGGTTTAAGGGATGCTGGAGGTTGCAATTTGTCAGTATTTAACAAACTACAGATTGATGGTACCTATTTTAGATTATAATATGGCTTCTCTCTGATGTATGATTAACTCTAATGTATCTAAAGCTACAGCCAACTGTCCAATGCTTAAAATATAATGACTCAAAATAGAAGGGAATAAATTCACAGGAACAGAACCTTGTTGAATGACTTCGCTTGCACTTTCGGGAAACACATCTGGCTTTGTTTACAATAACTGATAGAAAAAAAAATATGATAAAAAAAAAAATCTCTTTAAATGGTGCGTTTATTCATTTTTCAATGAAACCGTCGGTTTGGGATTATTTACATTGCCCGAGTCTCAGACTGTACAAATGACGTCCCAACAATTATACCTGTCCAAAAGATTTTGCTAACACTTTGGGAAAAGCAGTAAAACGAATCCAAGCTTAATTACATTTTAACTTTTTCCACCAAGGGCTGGACTTAGACAACATGAGGCCCCACACAATGCAGAATGGCTGCAATACTCCAACAAAAACTCCCAGTTCCCACCAAAAGACAAGTTGATACACATAGGGGGTTATTTATCAAGGTCCAAATTTTTCCAAGTATTTCTAACATAAAAATCCGATCAACTCCGACTGCCCAAATGGACCTTATTTATCATTAAAAAAGGTCAGGCAAAAACCTGACAACTTCAGAGCTTTGCCCGAAAAGTACACGTTTTTCGTACTTTTTCACAAATATTACGAGTTTTCAGACTTTTTGGTCCAAAGTCCCCGAAATTATTGGATATCAGCACGGACAGCAGCGCAGACACTGGGACCTTCCCAAATTGACATATACAGAACTGTGAGACCTTTGAGATACCGTATTTTCGGAGTCGGACTTTTAAGACCATCATGCTTTAATAAATTCCGAAAAATTCTTAGTTTTTTTTTTTTAGTCCGAAAACTATGAATTATTCGAATTTCAGATATTCGGAGCATTATTAACAACCCCCATAATGTCATAATATGCAGTTTGTACTTTGACTATGAACATTTTCATTTCAAACTTCAGTCCAGTGGAAAATGCATACCTCCAACTGACTTACTACAGGTATGGGACCTGTTATCCAGAATGCAAGGACCTGGGGTTTTCCGGATAAGGGACCTTTCAATATTTTGAATATCCATACCTTAAGCCTGGTCAAAATCTTTTAAACATTAAATAAACCCAATAGGCTGGTTTTGCCTCCAATAAGGATTAATTATATCTTAGTTAGGAACAAGTAGAAGGAAATGTTTTATGGGACATGGCCTTCCTGTAATTTGGAGCTTTCTGGATAAAGGGCTTCCGGATAACGGATCCTATGCCTGTAATCCAAAAGAATAAAAAAAAAGGCCAAATGGATGGTGTTTACGGCAGTAAGGATGTGCATAGTCTTCTCAGATCAATTGAATGACCTATAATAATAATAATAATAATAATAAAAAGACCACATCATCAATTTTATCTATTTTATCTGTTGTAGGCAACAGATAAAATAGGTCTGCACACAACCTATCCTAGAAAACAAAAGAAAACATTTAAAAGAAATATTATTACATATTCATGGTGAAAATAAATTGGCATGTCAATTCAAAGGAACACATTTGTACACTATATTTTGGTGTTTCTGGTCCTTTGAAGTCCTAACTTACTACAAAAATGGTGGATATCCGGGAACAGATAAGAGCAGCTATAAGTAGGTATAAGGTGGGACATTCCTGGACTGATGTGTAACTGGAAGACTGGAAGAGCTGGAGAGAATAGACGGTGTAATTGTACCCACTACAGTACTACTACACTGTGGGTCCCATTTACTAATAGTCATATTTTATTATTTTCTTTATTTCTTTTTGTATTTTTAGAGCTACACATTGTGAATTCTACTGATTAGTCTAAACCAAGAAAAATACCCAGCACCTTCCCTTAGAGAACTGGGACTTACAGCTTAAAGGGGAATTTCACTTTCATTAGCTGTAACTGTAATAACTCATAAAACATGGCCCTAAAACTCCCAAAAATGCTTCCAAACTTTCCATAAAATGAGAGTGGTCAAAAAAAATCCTAAAAATCGTAAGTGGATTTCAAGTATTCCGCATTTTTATTTGTTCATGCTTTATATATTCAGATCTTTTAATAAATGACTTGGCATTCATGGCTTTAGAGAAAATGAGTTTTTTTGTAGTTTCTAAAACCACTAAAATAAGATTCATTTTATAATTTGGTAAATGGGCCTCCCCATTTTAAGCCTAGCAGATGCAGCAGTCCTTTACAACGGGAGATTTATGACTCCACAAAGAATATTTGATGGTTTGATGGCCCTTTTTTTGTACAAAGTCCATATTTTGCAAGATATTATCGTGTGGGTTGATCAAATCTTCAGTTCTCTATATGCAATTGGTTGGACACTGAGAAGGTTAAATTACATAAGCAACAAAAAAATAAAACGTTTTTTTATTATGTAATGGAAGCAGAAGAAAAAGGGGCATCATAGCTGCCAGTTTTCTTGGCAGAGTCCCAGATTTTGCAAAAGGGAAGGAGTTTACTGGAAAGTGAGTATGATGTAGAGCTATAAACTTGATCTCCTCAGCTTTTAACTCCTAGTGATCACTGTATAAAAGCGTGGCCCCCTTTAACTCATTCCATGGCCCACAGAGAAGTAATAGCAATGGCAGAAGCTGTAGGCAAAAGTAACTGGTTTAATGCTCTCTCCCCTATATACACAATAAGCCTTCAATTTGCAGTTCATTTCATCACTCAGAGCCGATGGATAGAAGCTATGCTCAGCAGGTTCCTTTTTTACTAAAAGCTTAGGTTTTGCTCATTCTGATGCTTGTGTATATAGTCATTTTAGGTCAGAATCATAGGCCTGTTTTATCCAGATGGGCTTCAATTTTCAGCTGTTCAACGACAAAGAGGTGGGTTGCAAATTGCAAAGACTGCAAATATGTCAAGTCGTTTTGTTTAAATTGTGATGCCCAGTTATAGCAGACTCAAGTATATATATATATATTTATGTCATGTGATTACTAATAGGCAGGTAACCACCATGCTTAGCTGAATGTTTGTATAAGTTAAGTGGATAAACAGGCTGTGACTCCCTCCGAGTTTCAGCAACGCAGGCGCTTATGTTAAGGAAATACCTGTCAAAAAACGCCTTAATGCTCCGAGGTCCCCACAAGTGGTTGCTTTCTATGCAGTGGTCTGTTGGAGGTTCACATACTTCTATTCCTTTTGGGCTTCATAAATTTCAGATGTGACTGTAAGGTTCCTGTTCTATATGATACCGCAGCTTTCCTTTGGAGAAGTGAACAATTTATATCTTGAGCTCAACAGCCTATTCATTAGCAGCCTAGGACTATTCCGTGCGTGGGCAACATTAATTTTTTATTATTGGTTTATATTTTCATCTATGACTTACCAGGCATTAATACTTTAAAACCATGATATGCAATTACAAAATGATATATAACCCTAATTTTGGTTACTGTCTCTTTAAATAGCAATTAACCCTTGGCAATCCAGAGGCCCTGAGTACATTTCGCTCCAAAGTCAGGCACTCCCACTCTCCCAAGGATGCTCTGGGGCGCTCAGCGAATCGGATGGCTCTCCAGCCTGTAACTGGGCTGGATGATGTCCAGGGGAAGGATCTGTCTGATCCCCTACAGATTTAAAATAACAAAACGAAATGTGTGAGCACTGCCAACTAACATAACAGTAATATAGATTTGTTTTTAACTGCTATGATTTGTTGTATAATCCTCCTATAAATCCCAAAATAAAACCTAAAGTTTCCCAAAATTGAAGCTCCAGAGAGATTTTAAAGCATTTGACTTCCACTGCCCTCCAGCTAAGAACAGAGGGAATCAAAATACCCCTGCCCACCTGTCACTGCTACTAATAGCATTAAATCTAAAGCTCCCCGTCTGAAGCACACAGAGTGGTAACATGTAAACCCAGCATCAAAATGTCTGACTGTCCATGATCTGCGTGCATCCAATACGGTACTTTCTATTCAACTGTACTTAAGGTGGCCACTGATTTTCGTACAATATTTGGTGCATGTATGGTGGGAGACGAGACGATTAATATCGGCAGAAGGCTTCGGTCGGCTCCTTGACCAGAAAATTTTGATTGGGCCCTTTGCAGGCACCCAAACATTGTCCATTGTTCTGAATCATCAGATACAGGTAGAATTCTATTGTCTCTACCTGTATATCTGACAATTCAACTCTGCACTTGTGTATTGAAACAAACGATCTTTCTTGGAATTGTAATGTCTATGGCCACCTTTAGTAGCTGCAGAGCTGGGCCAACAGATTCTGGTCTCCAAGGTCAGCTCCATCCGCCTGTTAGAAGCCACTTGCTGACAGACCCAATCTCTATTTCTCCCACAACAAGCCAACAGACCTGATCCCACTTTCAACACAACCAGCCGCCAGATCCGGTTTCCCTTTCCCCCACAAGCAGACACTAGACCCAATACCACTTTCCCCAAACAACAACCTTATTTGTCGATGCTCGTTCTGGAGGCACCAAGTTGGGGGGGATCAGGCAGGCTAGAATTGTATCTACTTATGCACCATGTTTTCCAGTGTACGGGGCATCAGCAGACAATAGCGGAAAAAGGACCCACAACTCCTATTCATTTTCGTGTGTGTTTGTATGCTGAAGACTGGAACAGTTGCACCTTGTACTCTCACCTCCTGTATGGGCAGATCAGTTAGAAAAGAGATTGACCTGTGTGTAGCCATGTTTGAGGTCAGTTCTCACTGATAAGCACCACCTTAATCGGAACAATTGAGTTGACCCTGTCAGGGCAGTGTTAAAGCAGTGCCTGTTCCCCCCGCCTCCTTACTGGCACTTAAATGGGTAACTCATTTGTACTAATGAAGACATGCTCCTTTGAGGCTTTGCTGACTCACATAGGCTGCCTTTGGATCTCTTCCGGTTGCCTCCAGGCATTTACATAACGCCGAGCATTCAATGCAGGTAGACCACCCATATGGTAAAATATCTGCAATGGAGACACCAATA
Source organism: Xenopus laevis (assembly GCF_017654675.1). Classification (NCBI taxonomy): domain Eukaryota; kingdom Metazoa; phylum Chordata; class Amphibia; order Anura; family Pipidae; genus Xenopus; species Xenopus laevis. Next base: position 212,712,314 of record NC_054371.1, on the reverse strand, counting down.
AAACAAAAGAATTTATTTTCATCTAAATACATTTCATCTGATTAAATATAGATGTACAATCAGCTCACAACACAAGAGATCCCATTGTCTGTCTTTCTAATCACTCCCTTTAATTTGTGCAGAGGGAAAACCCTTCCCATGGGAACCTCTTATGTACACTATACAGTATGTCTGTCATTCAGAATAAATGGCCTTCGGTGTAGGGTTTTTCCATATCCACCACATTCATCTTGTTCATTCTGCTGTATAAACAGTAACAAATCCTCTCTAAATATAAGATAACATGAAATTGTTATGAACAGCAACATGTCATTCAAAGAAACATCCCAAGTTAATCCTTAGCATCAACAAATGGGACTTGCCCGTATGCAAGCGGGGCCTCTAGATTTCCACTGCGCTGTGTAAGCATACATGGTGGATTCATACAATAGGGCAAGATTTATCTTGTATTATGATATTATTCCGTAATTCCCTTTCACACCGTTTTTCTGCTAAATCAAAAGCCTGGAGCTTCTAGTCTTAGAACCTGAGACATAGTGATTTTGTTCTAAAGCAGTTTTAACGATTTGGAATGTTGATAATTCTTCTATTTAGTCCTCTTATGTTTTCATTTAGCTTTTAGCCACATACAGGTATGGAATCTCTTATCTGGAAACCCATTATCCAGAAAGCACCACATTTCGGGAGTGATTTACTTTTTCTCTGTAATAATAAAACCTTACCTTGTATTTGAAATTAAGCTGCACGGATCCATATTTTGTTTATTTAATGCTAAAATGACTTCTAGCAGACTCATTTAATATTCAAGAACCACTGGCACCCTTTATTGTTAGAAGCAACTGTGTGTGTTGTGAGTTACAGCTCAGCTGCCACCTACTGAAATAGATGTGGATGAGTCGATCATATAGATAATTTTTACTGAAATGCATTAGTGAGAATGAAGATAAACACAAACACATACAGTACATACTGTATATATGTTCTGTTTCATGTTGTGTATGTGTGAGAGTGTGTGTGCGTGTGAGTATATAAATATAACAGCGCAGAGTAAGATACTTAGAATTGTACCACCAGAAATAGTCCAGGTTCTCCAATGATATCTTATTCCAGGCTGATTTGTATGCACTTCTGGTGCTTTTGGCCCAAAGGGTAAATCTGCATGCCTGACAAAAAGAGAGCAATCAAAGTCTTAATCCCTTACATGCCAGCGAGATGTTAGCGTAATAGAATAATCAGCTCCAAGGATTATTATTTTTTTGTTTTGTTGCCAGTCAGTTGCACCGGTCGGGGAACAGAGGAATAGAGTTCCTAAAGAGTTCCTGCTGACAGCAGCTCCAGGCATTAGAACTGACAGAGATGCAATCAATAGTCGTAATGATGAGATTATGTCAATATGCAATGAAAATGATATAGGAATGAAATATTTGGCAGAGACAGCAAGTAAAATGGACTGATAGTGCCATGTTTGTTCATTCTGGAAGAAATTATTCTCTTATACTATAAGTGGGTAAGTGGTGCAGACATTGTATTATATTATGAGTAATTGGTGCAGTCTTTGCAATTTGTATAATATTAGGAGTAACTGGTGCAGTCTTTGCAACTTGTATTATATTATGAGTAATTGGTGCAGACTTTGCAACTTGTATTATATTATGGGTAACTGGAACAGTCTTTGCAAATTGTATTATACTATGGGTAACTGGAATAGTCTTTGCAACTTGTATTATATTATGGGTAACTGGAGCAGACGTTGCAACTTGTATTATATTATGGGTAACTGGAACAGACTTTGCAACTTGTATTATACTATGGGTAACTGGAGTAGTCTTTGCAACTTGTATTATATTATGGGTAACTGGAGCAGTCTTTGCAATTTGCATAATTTTAGGAGTAACTGCTGCAGTCTTTTCAATTTGCATAATATTAGAAGTAACTGGTGCAGTCTTTGCAACTTGTATTATATTATGAGTAACTGGTGCAGTCTTTGCAACTTGTATTATATTAAGGTTGACTGGTGCAGACCTTGCAACTTGTATTATACTATGGGTAACTGATGCAGACTTTGCAACTTGTATTATACTATTGGTAATTGGAGCAGTATTTGCAACTTGTATTATATTATGAGTAACTGGTGCAGTCTTTGCAACTTGTATTATATTATGAGTAATTGGTGCAGACTTTGTAACTTGTATTATATTATGGATAACTGGAACAGTTTTTGCAACTTGTATTATACTATGGGTAACTGGAGCAGTCTTTGCAACTTGTATTATACTATGGGTAACTGGAGCAGTCTTTGCAACTTGTATTATACTATGGGTAACTGGAACAGTCTTTGCAACTTGTATTATACTATGGGTAACTGGAACAGTCTTTGCAGCTTGTATTATATTATGGGTAACTGGGACAGTCTTTGCAACTTGTATTATATTATGGATAACTGGGACAGTCTTTGCAACTTGTATTATATTATGGATAACTGGTGCAGTCTTTGAAATTTGTATAATTTTACTCCCATAGTAGAGTTCTGTTGTTAAACCAGTCTGAATGAGGATTTGTATCTTAAAAGCACAGATTAATATGCCTATTCCTCGTATATGGTGGTCTGTGATGCAAATATATTTGCCCAAAATTTGCAGACCATCTGCTAATAGTCAGCAATAGTCTACATTCATGTATCTTTCCACAGCATTTTCATTGGCAGATGATCTTCTGTTACTCAGAAAGACCCCAGGCCTGTTTTTTTTGGAAAATAGGGTTGGAGGGGCAGCTCTGTTTGCCACATTTTTAATCAGGTCCAACCAAAGTAAGATTTAAAGGCTAATCAATCACATTTTTATTTTCCTGTAGCCTTCTAAAAGCTAAGGGGACCTACAGTACACAGTGTACAGGCTACGCTTATTTGAGATTTTGGGGATTTTAACCCAATTCTAGCCCTTCCTATCATTTTATAATTGTATATATATTTGTTTTCAGATTACATGTGGTACTGTGGGCTGCCGGGTGTTTATAGGAGTTTATATACCCATTTGAGGTTTGCTCGCTACTGTACACCCTCTAGCAACAGGAGCCACAACAAGGTTCTGAAACATAGAATAGAGGGATGGATATTTACTTTCCTTGTGCTTTTTTTCCAAGGCCATTGATTGCCTTTCACTAAATGAAAATACCTAAACGGCATGCACTGAATGGTACAAAGATGTGAAGAGCAATTAAGGGCCCACTGTGATTGAGATCAGAATGACATATTTTTATAGACAATGAGACAGATGGGTCTCAGGTGAAGAAAGGTTGGATTGAATGAACAAATGAAGCTCGTCTTTCTTAACTCATGTCTACTTCTTCATCTCTTAAAATTCTTCCAGCAAAGAGAATTACCCAGAAAGATCAGTAGTTTCCCTAGCACAGCTGAAGATTTACTTGCAAAGTGGCATCATTATTTAGTTGTTGATGAACTTGACACATCAGCATGCCATGATTTAGGTGTTTTATGAATCCCATCCAAGCAGCAATATTTGTCACTATCTAATGTCTTCCTGTAGATTCCTAACGTGATTGAGAGACCCAGCGGAGCAAAAAAAAAAGAGAGAGAAAGATAACTCTTGGAGAATTGTCCTTTCATGGAGTAAGAGGTGTGAGATACTGCCCATAGTTAATGGTTCATGGGTGTAAGTCTTTGGTTCTGTTCCTATGGGGCATTACATTAGCTACTCTATCCCACTGGGCCATGATTTTGCACTCTTTAGTGGTAAAATAAATAATTTTACAATTAAATATGCCAGGCAGCTATTAAAATTGATGTATTTGAGTACTGAGCTGTGATACAGAACAATGCACTTTTTGGAATAAATGCTTGATCAATACGCTGTAAAGGGAGAGTATTTAAATTGTCAAGAATTGGAGGAAATTCTGTTGTGTTTACTGCAATTTGTAATGCTCAGTAGAGGAGGGCGTGATACGACTTCATTGCTGATAAGCATCTAGTCAAGCAGTAAATCAGGACAAACCAGGTCATAGATGGAGCATGATGGTTTTTAAATTACCCAGAATTTCCTACTTCCACTCTGACTGCTGTTGACTGCAATGGAGATGGATACCATGTAGTGATACTGGAGGACATGGAAAATCCCACAGCCTGCTGTTCCAGCTTTTAGTCTGCTTTGTATTTTAACATTCCATAGGATCAGGCTTAGGCATGACTTTAAGCAGCAGGAATGGTTAAAACTAAGTAAGGTTTATCAGAAAAGTCTATATAAATACACCAGTAAATCCTCAAAGTAATGCTGCTCTGAGTCCTCTGTCAAAAGAAACACAGCATTTCTTTCCTTCTATTATGTACACATGGGCTTCTGTATCAGACTTCCTGTTTTCAACATAAACCTCCAGGGCTAGGGCTTGAGCATGCTCAGTTTGCTTCTCTCTCCCTCTCATCCTCCCTTTTCCCCCTCCCTCCTCCCCTCCCTGCTGTAATCTGAGCTCAGAGCTATTAGCGAACAGGAAGTGATGTCACACCAAGGTAATATGGCAGCTGCTATCCTAAACAAACAGAGAGAGCTTATAGAACTGTTTTCTCAGGTATGATAAAGCATTCTACATAATAAATATAGCGTTCTAGCTTGCACTATTGTGGCTAATCTATTGGCAATAAACTGCCAGCTTTCCTTCTCCTTTAAATCATTTTCCAAAGGGCATCAGAAATATTGAAGATTAAACTCTGCCGTGCATAACTCTATAAATACCCTGTGTGACACCTTATATTATATGGCAAAGTACCAGTGCAGCACCTTTCACTGGGACACAGCTTATGACTTTGATGTTCATATTATTCCTTCAAACTCTGAAATATTACAATATTACATACAGACTCATGGGAATTTAAAAAATGTGCATTTACAGAGTCCAACACTGAGATAAGACAACAGCGATGAATCTAATTCTATAGTGTGAGATAGACATAATGTGTATTTGCACATTTGTAACGGCTGGCGATGTTGAAACTAGCTGGAATTCCAAATCTATACCAACATATGTTACTTATGAAAGACACAAGGGCTTTTTGACGTAAAGAGGGAGAGATTTCAATCAGACGCTACATAATAAAATAAGACAGATGGAGCAGCTTGAAACCGCTCCAAGAGACATATAGGATATAAAAGAGGTAAGAAAGTGAAATAACAAGCACAAGAGGTTCAAATTCATACCCATGTATACATTTTATTTAAAGACAATACAAAATGATAGGCCAGTTACAGTGACATTTGGGGAGATTATCTATTTGCGCCCCTAGATACACCTGAAAGCCCAGCTTGAAGGCGAGTTGGTTTGGGGGAGAAATGTATTAGATGTCCTAAATCTTTGTGGAACTAAGACTGGCCAATCTGCAACCTTGTCATGAGCTAAAGGAGGCCCTATCGAAATGTTGGACATCCAATGGGTCTTGAACTGAAAAGGCCTGACACCACTGTTCTAGAGGATACAAGGTCATTAGCTGAAAGAACGTGCAGAAAGGTTATTTAGCTGTGAATTTAAATAATAGTGGCAGTCTCCCACAGAAACAATGGTACTGTACATTTTGCCTATACATATGTACAATCATTTCAATCGATAAATATACAGAGATCAAGTGCCATGAGGTAAGATACAGTACATAGAAGGTTGGAGGCCCCTTCCCCGTAGAGCTTCCAATCTAAAAAAGTTACTGGCACTGGCAAAGACTGGGCCAGATATAGTTCTGATGCTCCAAAAGGATTGCACCTCTCCTTCCCTCATTCCATCTCTGGTTCTGATTACAACGCAGTTAAAATGCATTGCAAAGCTGCACAGAGATTCTTGGAAACTTAAATTCTGGTTGAATTTGGTAATTGACTAAATACCAATTGAGTTAATAGTTTAAGGCCAGATCCAGTAACATTATATAATTTGGCAATTTATCAAGACACAGTTGCATTTCAATATTTTGTTCTAAGCCATTAAAAATGGAATAGGTATTAAAGAAACAGCAAAAAAATTCTTGTACTTAAAAATGCATTTCCAAATTGAATTTGTCTGTCATTCAGCTACAAACAGGGTCTTTTGTACATGAAATATTTACTTCCTACAGATGTGTAGAAGCTCCTAAGGTATTAAACCCTTAAGCTGGCCATAGACTTGCAATTTCTCATACAAACGATCGTATGGCGCAACCGACCTGCAACTAAGCATTCAGATTAAATAAAAAACAAATCAGACAATGTTCTGGCCATGACAGCAACCGTACGAAAGTTATGTCCGACAAATAGTAGTGACAGTCACTCATTGATATCATCAGATAGGCAATACATGCAGAGATATTATCATTAGCCGACAGAAACCTTCTAACTTGTCTCATCACCAATCAACATGGTCCAAAAATGCCAGGATGGTCCACAGACAGCCCCAAAATCACACAAAACTAATTTTTATCTTTGCGTCTATGGCCAGCGACACACGGTCAGTTTTGGGGAGTCGCCCAGCGACAAATCTCCTCTTCTTCGGGTCGACTAATCTCCCCGAACTGCCTTCACACCGACTAGAATGTAAATCGACGGTGGGATGGCACTTAGTGCGCTTATTTTTCCGATGTCGCCCAAAGTTGCCTCACGAGTTGCCTCACGAGTCGCCGGCGACCAATCTCCCCGAATCTGACTGCGTATCTCTGCCCTTAGCATTTCTCTGCTACTCAATGTGGACCCTACAGCCCTGCATGGCTGCCTCCATTCCTACAAAGGAACTTATTTACATAAATTATATTGAAGCTTCTGAATCAAACACTATATAAATGGAGGTGCAGCACGGATGAAAGTGTACCCATTCTGCACCCTGCAATATTACACAGCCTCAAGACTAAATGATTATTAGAAGTGAGATCTACCAGCATAAACAAGAGATAACATAACTCCGTGTTTCTGCAGAGATTTCTCTAGTCATTGGGGACTTCTGACTCTAAGAAGGCAATCAGGCCAGTTCTTGGATCAGCTTCATGCCCTGAGTTAATTTCAGTAACCCTTTATTTTCTCCCTTGCTAAAAAGTCACTCAATCCTTTCTGAAACTATCCAATGTAACTGCCAGTACAACAGCCATGGGGAGAGAAATCCACAAATTAAAGGAGTTGTTCATCTCTGAGTTTACTTTTAGTATGATATAGAGAGTGATATTCTGATACAGTTTGCAACTGGTTTTCATTTTTTACTATATGTGGTTTTTGAGTTATTTAGCTTTTTATTCAGCAGCTCTCCCGTTTGCATTCTAAGCAGTCTGGTTGCTAGGGTTCAAAGTACCCTAGCAACCATGCCTTGATTTGGACAATTGACTGGAATTTGAATAACAGCTCTCACTTTAAAAACAACAACACTTTTTGTGATGCATCCTAAAATGGAACCTCCTTTCTCTAATCTGAATGGATGGACTTATCTCTGCTGGAAAGAGCTTTTGGTGAGTAAATGTTGTAGCAGTTGAATGTATCATATACAACATAGTTCTCATATCCCCCCTTAAGTGCCTCTTCTCCAGTATAAACATTGCCAACTTAGCCAACCCTTCTGCATAACTGAGACCTTCCTTTCCTTTTTCTTTGGACTTTCTCTATTTCAATCATACCTCTATTGAGCACTGGAGAACAAAACTGCACGGCATATTCTAGATGGGGCCTTACCAGGGCTTTTTGAAAAAGAAGAATTAAAATCTCTTCTTTGAATCTCTACCTCTTTAAATACACAAATAAATACTTTCCCGGCCCTTCCTGCAGATAACCATATTCTCAGCTGCACCTTATTAGATTTGTTATTAAAATAAATGAGTTTGCACCCTCTAGCACAGCCGTACCATCTCTTCCTGATGCAGAATACTGCATTGCCCTAGCACAAATACATTGGAGATCATTACTGCAACCCACAAAAAGACATATGCAGAACCATCAATTGATAGTTAATATCCAGCACTTTATCTGTCTCTTTTTATGAAGCAATTTCACTTCCCCGCAATGACCTCGTAAATAAATTGCAAAGGTAACAGACCATGAACGTTTCCATTTCAAAACATGTTTGCTATTTGTTAGTAATGTGTGGTGTGTATGTACACTGGAACGCTCTATCCTCCTTCCAACCCCCCCAATATCCCTCGGAATATGAATTGGCTGCGGATGTTGTTACCTTGATCTCCGCTTGGCACAGAGCAGGTGAGGAAAGTCATGGGAACTAGAACAGTTACCTTAAATCCCCCGATGTGCCAGACACAAATCAGACAAAACAGTTTGTCCGCTGATACCATCCGCTGCCAAGACCAACTGAACTATTCATTGTCGGCTTGTTTTGCACAATATTATTGCAATTGCTGGCCAGATTCCATTTGGAAGGTTCTTTATTATTTTTAATTAAAACAGCAGATTAGATTACATGGAAAATAACATCTAGCTGATTTAAATTATTATTAATAATTAACAAATTGATATTCTCTGCCCACCTTATAGGCTTTTTTGTATAATAGTTACTCATTGACTTACCTTTCTAGATAACTGTGGCTGCTTGTGAGGAACTACAAATACAAAAGAACTACAATTTTAAAAGAGTTATGTTATTAAAAAAGAGTTTATGGAAGATGGCCTTCCTGTAAATTCAGAGATTTCTGGATAAGGGATCCCATACCTGTAAGCACCAGTAGGGGGCTCCTAAAGAGGGAGTTAAGGTGGCCATTGGTCGCAGGAAAGATTGTTTCAATACACACACGTGTAGAGCTGAATTATCAGATATACAGGTAGAAACAATAGAATTCTACCTGTATCTGATGATTCAGCACTAACAATGGCCGAACAATGGTGAACAAATCAAAATTTTGCGGCCACCTCGATCGATGAGCTGACTATTATCCAAGTCTTCTGCTCATCTCCCACCATACACGCATTGAATATCGTACGAAATTTAGTTTCGTATGATATTATTGGTCCGTCAATGGCCACCTTTAGTCAGTCAAAGTCTGGTATAAGCTCTTGGCATTTGACCAAGTGTCAATTGATGATGCCCAGTGATGCCAACTGCCTCATATATGGGGTTATTACGCCCATTTAGTGAACAGTAAGTGACCTCCACTAAATATTTCACATTTCAAAGAAATGTTTCGCTCTTTATGACCACTATATTCAGGATTATTTGGGACGGGCCTTTTTACTTTGGAGTGGTTTTCTCTTTATGTGACCATGAAGACTCCATCAAAAGGACTGATATTTCATATGAAACCTGTTACAGTTAGCACGGCCTACATTTAATTGTTGTGAGAGTGAGCTTTCAGCCTGAGGTCTGATAACCCTATGAGACTCACCCTGATACTGACAAAATGCAAATAGATTGTGAACCTCTAATGAAATAACATTAAAATGATGATTATTTTAGATAGTTGTGCTTTAAAGTGGACCCGTCACCCAGACATAAAAATCTGTATAATAAAAGTCCTTTTTAAATTAAATATGAAATCCAATTTCTTTTTTTTATTAAAGCATTCATGGCTGTTGTAAACTCATTTAAAAATATCAGCTGTCAATCAAATATTGCCTACCCCACCTCTATGCCAGTGGCATAGAGGCGGGGCAAACAATTACTTTCACTTTCCATTCAGCACTTCCTAGATGTCACTGCTCTCCCTGCATTCCCCCAGCTCTCTTAACAATTTAATTGTGTAACCAGGACATGGGGATGGACATTTGGTCCCTGTCCCCTGGTGCACAAACAAGATTCTGAGATGATACAAGGCTTGTCTTATGACAGTGTCCACAAAATGGCTCCTTCCTGGTTGCTATAATTATGAGTTCCCAGACTGATGAAAACAATATTCAAATAATTTATACAGTGTAATTAAAGTTCATTTTGCTTGACTAACATGATAAAATAGGATTTGGAATAATTTTGTTTGGGTGACGGGTCCCCTTTAATAAGCATCAACACCGTTATCAGATTTATCCCAACGACTTATTCTTTGTCCTTTACACAATTTAAAACCAGGCCCTGCCAATAAAGCTGAATATTAACTGCAAGGTAACCTGTAACCAGGCCTGGCGACCGAAGTCTGGTGCCCTCCCCTTACTTGTTGCCTTTCTCATTTGTTTAGTGTCTAGTCAAGATGATTTTGTAAAGAAAAGTTCCGTAATCATTGCAGTAATTATGCACTTATCAGGATGTCAACCAAAATCAACAAGCAGCGAGGTCAACAAATAGAAACATGAACTCTGGCCAGGACAGACTTGTATAATAAGGATATATATAGACAATAGTGATGGGCAAATTTGTCCCATTTCACCGAAAAATTTGGAAAAAATTAGCAAAACGCGTATTTTGATGCCGACGTCTGTTCATGGGTGTCAAAATTTGATGTGCATTAAAATCAATGGGCGTTGCGTTTAATTGTTGCCATCATCGGAAATGTCGCTGGCGTGGACGCCGGCAAATTTTCCCTGGCGAGTTTTCATTGCAAATTTGCTCATTTATTCGTCGGCGGCGCAACACGGAAATTTGCGCCTGCCGAATAAATTCGCCATCACTAATAGACACCCCTCTTCTCTCAAATAAAGAGCAACCCTTTAGTCCATCTAGATATGTCCGTATGTATGTATCCAAGGCTGCTTGGAATTTTCTATTGTACAGTTTTGGGATTATCCTTCTTTACATGGCAGATACAGAACATGCACGGCATTGTGGGAATTGTAGTCTTTGCTGGGGAGGAGCCGACTAGTGCAATGTTATTTCAGTGGTACATTCAGAAGCAGCAGTGCAAGGATTAGCGAAGGACATACATTGAAAATCACTGAAAACATCTCATTAATGTATATTGGAAAGCTGATTAAATGAAATGTGGCCGTTTCATTTATTTTCAGTCTCATGCTATAAAATGAAAACTATCATGTGAAGAACAGCTCGGCTCAGAACTAGAGATAAATCCTCATTTCCCATGACTCCATGTGTAGAGCTTGCAGCTGTGATGTACTGATGTACTGATGAGCGGGTCAGTATTTATATCTAGTTATAGAGGGCGAATGAATAATATGATACTGTGAGGCTGCTAATCTGTATTGCACAGTCTCTAATCCCAGGCTATTAAGGAATCACTCAACAGGGAGCTGAAGAAATACAGGTTCAGTCATGTACTGTAGTTCTATGGATTGGACGGATCCCATTAATGTACAATGCACAGTAGAGAATTCAGCTTTCAGTAAAAGGAAAAGAAAGAACACAATTACACAGTGTTTGCAACCTGGAATGTATGGTTACCATGGCAACATTGGGGGATCCCCCCCCCTGAATTAGAGGAGCACAAATTGCTTTAGGATATGAAGTTATTACATTAGGAATTACTTTGTCGTGCTTCGTTTTCGGTATGGCTGTTGCTTATTTAGGTACAGGTATGGGACCTATTCTCCAAAATGCTCAGGCCCAGGCGTTTTCTTTATGTAATTTGGATCTCCATACTTTAGAGGGCAGATTTATCAAGGGTTGAATTGAAAATTCGAATTTCGAATCTTTGAGTGGTTTTTTTTGTGAAATTCCACTAGGGTATAATTAAAATTCGATTTGAGTTTTTAAAAAAATTCGAATTTGATTTTCAAAATGTATCATTTACTGGCACTTTAAGAATTCGAATTAGACTATTCGCCACCTTAAACCTGACGAATTGCTGTTTTAGCCTATGGGGGATGTCCTGGGATACATTTGGAGTTGTTTGCAGCCTTCCTGTAAATTCGTAATTCGTACATTCGTATTCGATTCGAGTTTCACCTGAGTTTGAAAAATTTAATTTTTTTTAATAAATTGCAGTTTGTCGAATTTCGAGTTCATGGGAGTTTATGGGAGTTTAAAAAAACTCCCATGAACTCGAAATTCGCCCCTTGATAAATGTGCCCCTAAGTCTGCTAAAAATCATATAAACATGAAATGAACTCAATAAGCTTGTTTTTGCCTAGATTAAGATTAATTATATTTTAGTTGGGGTTAAGTACGAGGTACTATTTTGTCATCACAGAGGAAAAGGAAATACTTCTAAAAATGCTGAATTATTTACTTAGGGGCAGATTTATCAAAGGTCGAGGTGAATTTTCTAATGAAAAAAATTCAAATTTCGAGTTATTTTTCTGTACCCCGACAATGAATAGTCCAAAGCCGATTTGAATTTGCAAAAAAATTAAAAAAATTGAATTTCAAAAATGTATCATGTCTCTTTAAAAATTCGACCATTCACCATAAAAAACCTGCCGAATTGCTGTTTTAGTCTATGGGGGACCTCCTAGAACCCATTTGGAGTCAATCTGTGGACTTTGAAAAATCGTTTTTTTGGGGAAAACATCGAATTGAATTTGATCGAATGCGCTATTAATACGATTCGTACGATTCAAAATCAGCCGAATTCGGACCTATTCGATCAAAAACTTCGACTTAATTTCGGTTGGTCTTTTTGAATTCCAATTTCGAAGTTTTTTCAAATCGAAATTCGACCCTTGATAAATATGCCCCTTAAAATGGTGTTTATGGGAGATGGCCTTCCTGTATTCTGGAGCTTTCTGGATGACAGTTTCCAGATAACGGATCCCATATCTGTACTATGTTACATGAACAGCTTGGATACCTGCTGTCTCTTGACAAATCATGTCTTTATTCTCTTACATCCTGAAAAACATCATAAAATCCAGTTCCTGTGTTGATTTCTTATAGCAGAATATGGCACTGGGGTTATTATCTGGAATGCATCTGAACTGAGTTTTTCTTAATAAAGGGGGTCTGCATAACATGGAGAATTATACCAATTCTAAGTTCCTTCTCACATTCACCCACACACAAGGGTCAGTTTAATCAGAAACCAATTAACCCTCATGTTGTTGGAGGAGAAACCCAAAATAAGCAGAGGAAACTTATATGAAGGGAGGAATACAAATTTCTTGCATATGTGGCCAGGTTGGAATTGTATTTGGCGTCCCAGCATCATACCTCCTAACTGTCCCATTTTCTGCGGTAAAGTGACGATTTTGGCAGCTGAGCCCGCAGTCCCGGTTTCTTACTGAAATGTTCTGCATTTCACTTTGATCTCCTGCAATAAAAGACACAATGTTTCTGAAACTTAATTAAATAGGATTCTTTTGGCAGAGAGCATACTCAGCACCTGCACTTAGATACAGTTGTAGCTAATAAGATAAGCAGGGGAACTGTGACTCACAGCTTAAAGGGGAATCTCACCTTCATTAGCAAAACTGTAATAATACATGAAACATGTACCTAACTACAAACTTTCTATAACCTGCCAAATTTAGTAAAATGCATATGGTATTTAGGGGTGTGGCTATGAAATGGGCATGGTCACTCTGCACATGGCAGATCATTTTGTCCCTCGTTACATTTTTAAAATTTTGGGAGGTATGCATCACTGCTCTAAGGTCTTATCAATAAAAGCAAATGGGTCGAAATCAAGAATAATTTATTCTCACTATGGGAAATAGCTTTGCTGTATTTCTGAGGTTTCTGGACAATACATGTCTGGATAACAGATCTGGTGCCTGTATTCGGTGTATAGCCCTTCCGCATACGATTGAACTAAATTTAATAACTGGGAAATAGCTGTAATAGTTTCCTATTATTATCATTATTATTATTATTACTACACAGAGTATCAACTCTAATATTATTTTTATAACCATCATCATCATTTATTTATATAGTCTCAGCTGCTATAATAATATTCTTAATGCTTTCTACAGTGAAACTTCTATACCTTAAATTCCAGGATTTTACGTTTCCCCCCATTTTTTTGTGGTCCCACCAATTTATAATACATTTTAACTAATGCTTTCCCTGATTTCACATCTACATGTTGTCCTGATCTTCCCATAAATGGCTGTTTTATGAAATTGAGAGCTTTAAAATACTAACCACATGCACATTTTACCCTGTTTCTGTTTGTAAATACAGGTACAGGACCCGTTATCCAGAAAGCTGAGTTACAGGAAGGCCATCTCCAGTAGACTCCATTTTAATCAAATAATTAAAATTGTTTTTTTTTCTATAATAATAAAACAGAAGCTTGTACTTGATCCCAACTAAGATATAATTAATCCTTATTGATAGCAGAACCAGTCTATTGGCTTTATTTAATGTTTCAATTATTTTTAAGTAGACTATGGGGGTTATTGAGCTGTGTTTTCCAGGAGTTTTTTGAGATTATGTTTTTGAACAAAATTCACATTTAGGGTTAAAAGCAAAAACTCAAATTTTTAGTTTTTTTTTTTAAAAAAATAGAATTTTTCGAGATTTATTATAATCGACCTTGGAAATATCCAGAAAATCCTCAATCCTCTAATAAAATAATCTAAAACCCGTCTGGGTCATTTAGGAGTCAACGGAAGATGTCCCTTGAACCAATTAAAGAAGTTAATAGCCTTCATAACGTTTTTTTCAGAGGGGGTTCCCCCAAAAACGCAATCAATTTGAGCGATTCATGTTCTTCCCCGTTTTCGGTTGTTAACCCCGAACTTGCTGATTCGAGTTTTTCCCATTCGAGTTTTTTCTTAAATTAGAAACCAGTCGAGCTCATTCGAGGTATAAAAAACTCCATATTTTCCGAAAACCCCTGTTTTTCAACTCACTAAATGTAAAATGATTGTATGACTTTTGTTTTGGCCTCCTGCCATTATCTGTCTGTTACTGAGGATTATCTGAGGTTTTGTAACAGATAAAGAGCCTTTATATTAAGGATATTAAGTTCTCTAGCAGGGAACTCAGTTACTGGATACACAGCAGTGTGTGCGCGGCAGCTAAGCGTAGACTTAAACACAAAAGGGAATGTGGGATCATTGATTCTAATACGGTTTTGATATCATTATGCTTCTGTCAACTGATATATTTGTTATCGCTCAAGCTGACTGCCTAACAATATAAATATAGTCATTAAAGTGAATAACAGCGCCCTTCATTGATTTGCTGCAGTTTGTAACCAAGCCTTTCATGAGAAATGAGTAAGTTGTTTTTTATCTGAATGGTCTGGAGAGAGTTTTATTGTATGCACAGAATATTAAACAAAACAGAAAACTCATGGACAATTAGTTATTAAGCAGCAGTGGTATTGAAAAATATGTTTTGTTATAACTTCAATTGTTCATTACTCTTTTTAAAGGGATACTGTCATGGGAAAAAAACATTTTTTCAAATTGAATAAATTAATTGTGCTGCTCCAGCAGAATTCTGCACTGAAATCCATTTCTCAAAAGACCAAACAGATTTTTTTATATTCAATTTTGAAATCTGACATGGGGCTAGACATATTGTCAATTTCCCAGCTGCCCCAAGTCATGTGACTTGTGCTCTGATAAACTTCAATCACTCTTTACTGCTGTACTGCAAGTTGAAGTGATATCACCCCCTTCCTTTCCCCCCCCAGCAGCCAAACAAAAGAGCAATGGGAAAGTAACCAGATAACAGCTCCCTAACACAAGATAACAGCTGTCTGGTAGATCTAAGAACAACACTCAATAGTAAAACTCATGTCTCACTGAGACACATTCAGTTACATTGAGAAGGAAAAACAGCAGCCTGCCAGAAAGCGTTTCTCTCCTGAAGTGCAGGCACAAGTCACATGACATGGGGCAGCTGGGAAATTGACAAAATGTCTAGCCCCATGTCAGATTTCAAAATTGAATATAAAAAAATCTGTTTGCTCCCTTTAAGTAAAGATCTTCTAAGAGTGGCTTTTATTTATGTTACTATGTTGACAGTATACTGTTCTCTATAGACAAGTTCAATGCGATGGGGGATTGTAATAAGGGTCTCGGGAATCTATAGTAACCAGAGATCTATAGTAATCAGATGTCTGCTTAAGCCACATACCCATATATGCTGTTCCTGAAACACTGGTTCACTGGAAGAAGCAATATCGGGTGATGACCTGGCATGTTGTGCCACGGAAAAATTTGTGTGCAACCGTGTTGACTTCACCTTTGATATTAGTTCAAGCTCCTTCTTGGTTGTACATGGCTGTGCTATTTAAGAGTACTTTTCCCTCCATATTACTATCCTATGTAAGACTGCTTGTGATCCCATAGTTAAAGGTATAATGACTCTACATAGAACTCATCTGTACCTCCAGGTAATTAGATTAGTTGCTGTCAAGCTCCACTAGTCACCAATAATTGACTGCTGCTTTGTGTCAGCGCCGCTCCCACGTGTTCATTTTATTTCATTAGCTTTCCTGCTATTGGCAGTTGCAAGGTGCTAGATTAATCGGAGGGGCTCTATAAATAACATGATCTCATAATCCAATACAGGAACAGTCAAGACATTTATTTTCACAGCAAAACAAGAGGCCGTGCTGTGGAAGATGACAAAGAAGAGGATGTGCAGGAAATGTGGCTCAACCCCCAATACCTTCAGAGGATAATTTCATTTAATAAATTCCTTGTCTTGGGTTTTGTAGCTAGAGGGAGAAATTTTTCTTTCCTTGGTTTAAGCCCAGTTTTGTGGTCAGACTAATAACCCAGTAATGTATAAAAACAGCCACAGTTCCAAGAATATCTAGGGCAGAAAACGTTCTCACTCTTAATCTTAACCTACTTAAATTTGTGCTTCCAGCTTCCAGGACAACAGCAAGTAGGCACTGTTCCAAAATGTTACTCTATTTGGCCTGCAGACTGCACCCACAGTCAGGACCCCTGAGGGGCATCCATGCAGTTCAGAACCACCGAGTTAATGGTTAATGAAAGTTTTAAACTGGAATACTCTGTTCCAGGGTGGTCAGAAGGGGAGAAGAACAAATATTGTTCTTCTTCGAAAATTGAGTGACAACTTTCAGCATCCCCAACAACCAGCTACTGACTGTGCCATATACTATTTATTTCTCTTGGAATCTGTCAGTCTATCTGCCTATATCTATTTAGATGGCATTATTTGAACATATTTCCAAGGACGTTTTGTTACTGGGTCTTCGTCAGACTTACCCTAAATGGGATTTAATGTGGAAAATCTGCCACATTTGACAATGGAAAGCATTATATGCTTCACAACAATATGGTTCTTGTGTAAATACAGTAGGGTTTGAACAGTAACAGATTTATAATACAAAGGAACTTCAATTTTACATCCCCTGATTGTAAGTTTTCCCTCATTTTACATTGTTGTCTTGTGGTCCCACCTATATATTATGCATAATACATTTCCCTGAGTTTACATGTTCCTGGATTTTACACCATTTTTTTCTGGTCCCCTGAAAAACGTAAAATGTGGGTTCTACTGTATTTCTCTATATATTTTTTTTCACTTATACTTTACCTCTAAATTTACGATCTAGCAGCAGGTTATTGTAAATGGACGTAGATGTTAGATCTCCCACTGCGAAGCTGGTTTGAAAAAAAAAAAAATATCCGTTACTTTGTTTAGGGTTAAATTGTTGTGAAATTGTTTTTCGCTCAAAATATAAACCATGAGGCCAGCAGGCACAACAAAATTCCAGTATCGATTAAGCTCAGCGGGTAGTGAGGGATGGTAGGTGAAGCTCTTCTACTATTTTGCGAGGAAGCAGTAAAGAAAAGCTTGAGAAAGACCTGGATTCAGAATGTTTATTCAGACTGCTGTGATATACTTTGCAGGCTTCAGTCTATGTGGGTGGAGGTAACGGAGAAAGAAGGAGACTTGAAATCAGTTTGGGAAGGAAGCAAATGTGACCTTCTCAGCAGAGTTTGTTTTGGATTTCTAAAGCCAAGTGAGACATTTTCTGCCAAAAGATAATTCTCGTGAGTAGCTGTATTGTTCGAATGTGGGTGTTAACTAGAATATGCCATTTTGTATGCTGCTTAGTTGCAGAGTTGGAGTTAAGGTTATGAGATAGTGTGCAGTATTGTCCAGCTGGGCTGCTGGTTCACTGTGCCCCAACATTTTCTTTTCATATGTATATTTCATTTCGTCTTTTTTGGCTTCATACATTAAAATGCTACCCCCAGAACTAGGGTTGCCACCTGGCCGGTAAAAATGACAGTTGATCCCAATGTTATTAATAGGGAAATAATATATAGGAAGGCTGGTATTTTTTTCCAGAAAAGTTGGCAACCCTACCCACAACCAAGATGCCTACTATAATGCCTCTACCACCAAGCCCCAAATGAAAAGGCTAAACACTAAAGAGTTATTTTCTTCCAGTCTTTAAAAAGTACAAAGTCACTTCCACATTCTGGGGCTTTCTTGTTTGGAATATTTTGGTTTACTTTGACATTGCTCAATCAAGTTAGTAGATGGGCCCCTTAGTGTGAGATAAACTTCAAGTTTTGTAGCTGATAAATATTCTAAAAATGTTCTTTCCCTGGGCTAATTGGTTTCTCAAGATGTGGCTTGTCCAGTATTTAGGATGGACCAAAACGTCGGTTATACATGTAACAATACAAGTTTTTTCACTGGTGCTGGTTTTTTGTTCTTTTTGTATTTGTACTTTACTCCGGGCACAGGGGCAGCTACAAGCTAACTTGTTTTGAAGATGGGTGCTGTCCTGTTTTACATGTGTGTGTGTGTGTGTATCTATCTATCTATCTATCTATCTATCTATCTATCTATTATCTATCTATCTATCTATCTATCTATCTATCTATCTATCTATCAATCATCTATCTATCTATCTATCTATCTATCTATCTATCTATCTAACTATCTATCTATCTATTATCTATCTATCTATCTATCTATCTATCTATCTATCTATCTATCTATCTATATATATATATTATAGTTTATTCAGCCATTGGGGGGACACTCAGACTTGTAGTCAACTGGATAGCCACACTTTCTAGTTTATGCAAATTTGCCTGCATTCTCAGAAGTCTCTTCTTCTCTTATTTTGACTTTGACCTGATAGATAATAACAATAGTCTAAAACGGAAGTGGGCGGTACTTATACTGACATTGAGCAGAGCTGCCGTATTACTGAATAGGCGAGTGGGGTTGGAAGCATATGTTGGCCCTTGATAACAGGTTGAAGGGGCGGTTCACCTATAAGTTATCTTTTAGTATATTATAGAATTCTAACCAATTTCAATTGACCTTCATTTTTTTTCTTTTTTATAATTTTTAAATTATTTACCTCCTTCTTCTGAGTCTTTCTATCTTTCAAATGGGGGGCCACTGACCCCCATCTAAAAAAAATGCTCTGTAAGGCTACACATTTATTGTTATTGCTACTTTTTATTACTCATCTTTCTTTTCAGGCCTCTCTTATTCATATTCCAGTCTCCTATTCAAATCAATGCATTGATTTGGACTCTATCAACCATATTGCTGAAATTACAAACTGGGGAGCTGCTAAATAAAAAGCCAAATAACCCAAATACCACAAATAACAAATAATAAAACCCAATTGCAGATTGTCTCAGAATATCACTCTCTATGTCATACTAAAAAGTTAATTGAAAGGTGGACAATCCCTTTAATGTCATTATCCTACATAATATATCACACTGTAGCGACTAAGGTCAGAGTTTTAGGAACATGCCCGCCCTGTGCTTTTCTATTTCTGGTCTATTTTACTAATAGCTATGAAGATGAACCGGTATCTCCTGGTCAGTTTGCTGAGGAATTTTAATTAATAGCTCATTGGTACGAAACATCATTTAAACTGTAATCCCTGAAATGGACACTGTTACTATTCATGTCATTCATTTGAGTCACCCTGGTACAGTATTTTCCTAACATGTGTTGGGAATATTTTTGTAATCTAGAGATAGAGAGTTTTAGAGGGATACATTCTACATTTTCTTATAAATAGACCGTAAAAAAGTGAACGTTGGTCATGCTATTCACTTTAGAAGGGCAAATAGTGTCTATTTGGCTACTGATTTGCATTAGGGGTTGCATTATCCTGTGCAAGTGGTATGCACTCTCACTGCCTGACTGCATACCTCCATACTGTCCCATGTTTCACGGGACAGTCCCAATTTTGACAGTCCCGGAATGTACCCAACTTTCTCTTTGATCTCTGCACTGAACAACCAAAAAACGATACAACATTTCTAAAACTTAATTGACTTTTGGCAGAGAGCCCAGAATACGTGGCAGGTGCACTTAGATACTTTTGTAACAAGTTAAGATAAGCAAAAGAAGCAATTGTAACAATTTAAGATAAACAGGTCTCTTGGTGGAAACTGACTGTATGGCCAATCGTTGGCAGGTATGTGACTACTACAGGATAGATGTTGACTCTTATCTTAGTCACTGTTATTGGGGTTCCTAAACTATGGGTCTGGACCCACAATGGACTCTTTTAATGGGTGGGTGTCCATGATTCCCTTTTTTTTTTAAAAAACTTTTTATCGTTTCATAAAGATAACAGATTGAAGAAAATAATATTCATCAAAGTATCGATTAATAGAGACAACAATAAAGATTATATTTCTTCAATCTATTTCCGTATCAATGATTCCCTTTTATTTAATGAAACAGTAAGTAATATCAGGTCTTGAATCTAAAATTTAAAATCCAACTAAATTGTAACACACAACTGTGTATAGTGAAAGATAATGTAATTCTGTTCAGTTCTATTAAATATAAATATTTTTTTAAATAATATTTCATTTTTTTCAGTTATTTCGAAATAGCTATTGAAAGCAACATCTGTCGGTCCCTCGCTATTCACTCCAATGCTAGCCCCCAGGCAACTCCATAACAACCGTTTCATAATTATTAAAGTTTTAGTTGCCCTTTAATCTCCTCGAAACCTTTTATGTTACATACTTGTATGTCATTTACCTTTTTTCCCCTAGAGCCAAAGTTCTCATCTAAAGTAAAGTGATTTACTTTACTTCAACAGTATTTTACTCTCTTTCAGCACAGCAAAGAATTATTACAACTATTAATATTACTTTTAGAAATGTGTACAAATGTTTTACACAGGTTATTTTCTTAGATATCAAATCCTAGATTGATGTATGGTTTATTATGCTATACTGGAATTATAAACATACTTCCCTGCTGGGATTTGAGCTGTCAGTGTATATCAGAAGGAGTTCTTAAAGAAATCTGGGATTTTGTGGAGAAGGTCTAATTGACCAAAGACGGCCCCAAACTAACTATATATTGCTCTTAAGCGACCACAGACTGACCCTAATTGATCATAGGCTGCTCCTAAATGAGCACAGACTGACCCTATCTGATTCCAGACTGACCTAAATTGACCATATACAGGTATGGGACCTGTTATCCAGAATGCTTGGGGCCTTGGGGATGTAATTTCGCTCTCCATACCTTTAGTCTGCTAAAAAAAATTATTTAAATATTAAATAAACCCAATAGGATTGTTTTGCTTCCAATAAGGATATATATTTTTGTTTTTTAACTATATATATATATATATATACCGAGCAAGGAGAATCCCCACTGACACTGATGGAGACTGACATTTCGGCCTGCTATCAAGCCTGTAATTTGGAGCTTTCTGGATAACGGGTTTGCAGATAACCAATCCCATACACCCATACTCCGTATTCCTATTATCTATCCATAGATTGCCCTATTCTAACTACTGATAGCCCCCAACTGACCGTAAACGGACTGACTTTTACTGACCACAAACTGCCACTTAATTACCATAGATTGTGCCTAAACTCTAACAGACTGACCATATTGACCAATTGACCATAAGTTGTTCTAAACCGATCATAGATTGTCCTAAACTGACCACTGACTGACTCTTACTGACCATAAACTACCCCTAAATTACTAGAGACTGTCCCTAACTGACTACAGACTGAATCTAACTGATCATAAACTGTCCCTAACTGATTATAGACTGTCCCTAACTGACCATAGACTGAACCTAACTGATCATAGACTGTTCCTAACTGACCTAAAGTTTACCATTGAAGGGCAATGTAAGTAAGTGTAATACCAGTATGTATGTAAATAAAAACCGCATTTTGGTATTCCATGGAGTATTTTGTGACCCAGGTACAGGGCAAGGTGTTCAGAATGCAATTTGCCGGCCACTGTATGTTCTTGCAATGCCCCAAATTGCTGCTGTTCTCTTCCCTGTGGTCATACTGGGAATGGCTTTATGCAGACTCAGCTTCTGAATATGTCTAGAAAGGGCTAAATTGGCATTAAAGCTAAATCTGGCTATAATTAGTACATGTGGTTTTGGGACTTCTCCATAGGAGACATTTCTGAACAGGCATTGTGCCAGAACCTGCCTTTGCTGCACAGCATTTTTAAATTTCCCCTATAAAATTCTAATTTATGACTCTAATCTGCAGCAGTCATGAGAGTAATGGTCCACTTTTCTAGTTGAGTCCATTATGTAATTGCAAGTCAATTGTGCTGGAAATAATCTGATGAGCCGTTTGCACTACATGGGCTATGGTGCACCTCCCCGGTGATCTCATTGAGATTGGTATAAGTGATCCCCACAGCATGGCATTGCTTTCCATAGAAATTAATTAAAGGGGTATTGACTTCTGCAGTTCTTGGCATGGCAATCACATCACTGGGTGTGCCATAGCTCTGATAGCCGTTTTATTTGGGGCCAATGTCATAATGAGTGGATATTTGCCCTTTAAAACAGGTGTGTTCCTAAAACAGGCAGGTTTATTGGCTCTTGGGTATACAGGTATAGGACTTGTTATTCAGAATGCTTGGGTCCTGGGGTTTTCCGGATAATGGATGTGTCTGTAATTTGGATCTTCATACCTTCATACTTATAGCCCATAGACTTCAGTGCATTTTGGCGAATTTTCGTCGCTTTGCGAATTTCTGGTGAAGCGAGACAGGTCAGATTCCCCCATCACTAATGACTTCTTCAATTTTTCTTCAGTTTTTTTTCTGCAGCTCTCCCCATTTAAAAGAAAAACTAAAAACAATGCTAGCAACACCTTCTACCTTAGTTTCATCAATATGCAAGCTCTGTTGTGCCCATTTTGACGCATTAGGGGTTGTTCGCATTTTAATTAATTCTTAGTAGGGCCGGACTGGGGGGCCCAGGGCCCAATGGTACTGCTGTTAAGGGCCCCCCTACTGTGATGCATCGATACATGAAGGTGTTGATCGGCGCACATGGGAAAAATCGAGCATCGGGAGAGGGGGTCTGGCCCAGCAAGGGCCCATTAGGGTGGGGGCCCACCGTGTTTTTTCCCGGTGTACCGCTGGGCCAGTCCCACCCAGATTATTAGTATCATCAAGAGAGAGTGTTGTTTTGAGACAATTTGCAGTTGGTTTTTGTTTTTTATTTGTGGTTTTGGGGTTATTTTTATTCAGCAGCTCTCCAGTCTTAAAATCTAGCTATCTGGTTGCTAGGGTCCAAATTAACCTAGCAACCATGCACCGATTTGAATAACATACTGGAATATGAATAGGAGAGGCCCTGAGAAAGATGAGTAATAAAAATGAGCAATAACACTAAATGTGTAGCATTACAGAGCGTTTGTTTTTAGATGGGGTCAGTGACCCCCCATTTGAAAGCTGGAATGAGTCCGAAGACTCATATAGAGGAATATAATCTAAAAATGATAAAAAATAAATAATGAAGACCAATTGAAAAGTAGTTCCATTTTCCCTATCAACCAGTATGTGGGTGTGAGTGACGGACCAGAATATAACGGAAGATATTGTAAATAGAAATGAATTTGTTGCC
The DNA here is from genome assembly GCF_017654675.1 of Xenopus laevis. NCBI lineage: Eukaryota > Metazoa > Chordata > Amphibia > Anura > Pipidae > Xenopus > Xenopus laevis. The sequence goes on along the minus strand of NC_054371.1, from coordinate 212,688,685 downwards.
AGGCATTGCTGACAGACAGCCTTGTAAATCTCCATTAGAATAAAATGCAAATCATTTTAATAATTACAACAACTTAAAAAATATAAAATGAAGACCATTTGCAACCTGTCATAGAGCGCTCTACAAATACATGTTAATAATAATAATTATAGTAAAGAGCAAGCTAAAATGTCCCCTTTAAGGAGGCAAGAATAAGTCCTGACAAGTCTGTGTGTTACAACGAACCCTCCTCTTTGCATGCGAGTTACTTCTTATCCTCCGTGTGCAATGGAAAAGGAAATATTTTCCTGCTGGGAGCTCAGCACAGATGGGAGAGAAGAGCGGCCCAACATCATGTTTTATAGGGGGAGCAGCGCTCAGGAAATTCCAGCTATCATAACAGGAGTTTCCAGAGTAACCTCTTTTATTGGCAGCATTAAATTCTACAGCAATAGATTATCTCATCTAAGCACAAGCCATTTGGCTTTATTGAAAGGCATTAAAGAGCCTTTAGAATCCATATTCTTGGGCTGGTTCACTGCTATTGCGGAACTACATCTCCCAGCATTCCCAGAGAGACAACCATGGAGACCCAGGGTCTGTTCATAATTGGCCCTCAAAAAGACATTTAAAGTTGTAGTTCAGAAACTGCTTGAGGCTGGGAAATATTTCCATCCTCTGCTAGACAATGCAAATAATTTCACGCCTTTCTGTTTTCATATTGTAAATAAGTGTGTGACTCCATTATACCAGAATTGTTAAGCTACAACTGTCAGTATCCTCTTAAAGACTATGGCTGGAAATTGCAGTTTAAAAACATCTGGAGGTTTTTAGGTTAGACATCCCTGCTTTGGTAGTACCATTAAAGGAGTGGTTCCCCTTTAAGTTTGTAGGCTAATTCTAAGCAATTTTTCAAATGGCCTTCACTATTTATTTTTTACGTTTATTTTTAATTTGCCTTCTTCTTCTTCTGATTCTTTCCAGCTTTCAAATGGGGGTCACTGACCCCATCTAAAAATGAAATGCTCTGTAAAGCTACAAATGTATTATTGCTGCGTTTTATTACTCATCTTTTTATTCAGGCCTCTCCTATCCATATTCCAGTCTCTTATTCAAATCAATGCATGGTTGCTAGGGTAATTTGGACCCTAGCAACCAGATTGCTGAAATTGCACACTGGAGAGCTGCTGAATAAAAAGCTAAATAACGCGAAACCCATAAATAATAAGAAATTAAAACCAGTTGAAAATTGTCTTAGACGATCGCTCTCTTTATCATACTAAGGGGCAGATTTATCAAGGGTTGAAGTGAATTTGAGGGAATTTTCGAAGTAAAAAAATTTGAAATTCGAAGTAATTTTTTGGATACTTCGACCATCGAATAGGATTCGATATCGACATAGAAGTAGTGTCTCTTTAAAAAAACTTCGACTTCAATACTTCAAAACCCTGCCGAAGTGCTATGTTAGCCTTTGGGGACCTTCTACAGCATTTTTCTAAAGTTTTTTGAAGTCGAAGTAAAATTGTTTTACTTATATTCGTTTACGTACTATTAATATGGATGTTATTTATATCCATTCATATGTGATTGTTCTACATACCTTTTAGCACTTTATATTATATTATACAGTTCGTATGCATGTGAATCATTTTCTTGAACCTTTTTCAACAATCACTCATATATTCTAGTGTTTTCAAAACAAAGAAATTGTCATGTTTTTGTAATGTAAAATTTCATTCCTGAACCAGCAAGTGTATTTTTTTTAATTATAATATTGGTGTGTAGGTGCATCTCAGGTCATTTTGCCTGGTCATGTGCTTTCAGAAAGAGCTGGCACTTTAGGATGGAACTGCTTTCTGCCAGGGTCTTGTTTCTCCTACTCAATGTAACTGAATGTGTTGCAGTGGGACCTGGATTTTACTATTGAGTGCTGTTCTTGGATCTACCAGACAGCTGTTATCTAGTGTTAGGGAGCTGCTATCTGGTTACCATTCCCTTTTGTTTGGCTGCTGGGGGGGAAAGGAAGGGGGTGATATCACTCCAACTTGCAGTGCAGCAGTAAAGAGTGACTGAAGTTTATCAGAGCACAAGTCACATGACTATGGACAGCTGGGAAACTGACAATATGTCTAGCCCCATGTCAGATTTCAAAATGAAATATAAAAAAATCTGTTTGCTCTTTTGAGAAACTAATTTCAGTGCAGAAAAAAAAAATTCCCATGAAAGTATCCCTTTAAATACAGATAACTGTTGTACTGTAACTGTCCAAGCCTGTGATTAAAGCTGGCCATAGACGCAAAGATCCGATCGTACGAATTAACGTACGATCGGACTTTCCCATCTCCCGACCCTCCACTAACCATTCAGATCAAATAAAGTAGTAAAAGAACAGATCAGACAATGTTCTGCCCCTGACAGCAATCGTACGAAAGTTATGTCTGACAAAAATGGTCTCCCACTGAAAATCGTACGATCGGCAATACACGCAGAGATATTATCGGCAGCCGACAGAAATTTTCTAAACTGTCCGATCGACCGATCTCTGCCGGACGAAAAATGTCGGGACTCTCCACACATGGTCCGAAAATCGTACGAATCCACGATTCGTACGATCAAATCGTTGCGTCTATGGCCAGCTTAAGTGTCTTAGGGACATGAAACTCGTAAGGCGCAAAATGATTGTTTAAATAAAGACATTTTTTAGTCTGATCCATATGTGGCTTCCTAGAGTGCCCTAAACCTTTCTTACATTGTATGCCTCTCACTGCCCCACGAGATAATAAAGGTGCAGTGCAGTTACGTTACCTTGGATCCTGGGAAAGGTTGGTAATGACTCTCAGTGCACTCATGTCAGTATGGTGAGGTTACATTCCCTTGGTCTCCGGGGATGGCATTTGATAGCTGTCAGGGCACCGATTGTGCAGGCTTGTATGCAGAAGTAATTGTGATAGACTGTGTTTTCTCAAACGCTCTCTTCATTCATTGTGATGTCTCATTCTGCCCTATGTGCCACAACCCAGCAAACTTGGCACCTAACCCAACAACATTACATTATGCAGGATCACAGGTCACACATATGACTGACATTGCTTTTGTATTTAGTTCTTAGTGTGTATGAAAATTTACAAATGAGGGTGCATTTTGCTTTAGTACCGGGTGATATAGTGAAAAATAATATTCTTTGCCAACCACTGTCCAATACCTTACTGTAATTATGAATTCACAGCCACATACTCGTGCACTAGTTATAGAATACTGCATTCACTACCGTGGGAGAAACTATATAGAATTTGCATGAATAAATAATGCTGCTTATTCAGGATTTCTGCTCTGAGGCATTCAAAGATATTTTAAAGTATTAATATGAAGAGTTATTAAAACAGAAACAATAAAGAGTTATTTGAATTGTATTATATTAATGCACAGTGGAAAGAAATGCCAGTGGAGTATAGGAGATGTACATTCTGAAATGATTGGGGTTTGGTGCGTCCGTGAGCAGCTTGCATAAGGCAGAGATGTTAAACCCAGAGCAGTCCAACTGCAGGGAGTAGAAGCTATTGCCCACAGCAGCTGGAGCCTCACGTGTCTCACATTCCAGTACTGACACAAAGCAGAAGGAGTTAGGAATGTGCTACAGTAGATGTGAAATCTCGTGTACCAGAAGAATTGAAATGTAGATGAACATACACCCTGCCAATCAGCTGAAGTGAAAGGCCAGAGAGCGGCACAGACTGGTATATGGAGAACTGAAATGTAGATGGGCATTCACCTGTCAGTCTCCAAAAGAGAAGGGTCAAAGTGTCTTACACATAGTATTGAAATAAACTGGGTGTCCATAAGAAGTCATAATAAGAGAAGGATTGAAGTGTTGCTGGTACATTGAGAACCCAAATGAAGAAGGACTCTCCCCTGGAGAGAAGGATCGGAGGGTGACATAAGATAAGGAACTGAAATATATATATAGCTGGGTATTGGGTAGCTGGGTATTCAAATGCTAGTCACCAGGAGTAAAGACTCTGTGGGTGGTAAAGAGTGGCACTTGGTAAACAGGGAAAGTAGATGGGCACTCCTTTGTTGGGAAGGACTTGAGTTTGGCTCATGGTGATACATAGAGAACTAAATTGTTGATGGGCAGTCACGTGTCAGTCATCAGATGGGAAGGTTCTCTGGGTGGTGCAGACAAGTTCTTGAAATATTGAGAACCGAGGGTGACATTCGTGTATGGTGGTAGATGATTCAGACATGGATCCCCTGTTGTTAGTGGTTGTGCTTTTGTTTTTTGTGAGAGACCTCTATGGCCATTGGCACTGATGGTAAAAGATGGATCACCACTCAAAAATGCTTCTGTAACTGTATTTCTACCAGGCACCATGGCTAATAGAGGGCCAAACAGCAGAGGGGCATTAATTAGGGGGCCCCGATCATGATATACAACACTATTTTCTTACTATAGTTGTCCCCATCCAGTGGTCCATGAGTAACATGTTGCTCACCAACCCCTTGGATGTTGCTCCAAGTGGCCTCAAACAGGTGCTTATTTTTAAATATCATCATCATCATCATCATCATTTATTTATATAGCGCTGTCAAGATACGCAGTGCTTTACTGCAGTTATAGCAAACAGGGAATAAATGGTGGATAACAGACAAGGATTACAGAGTACAATAGGGTTTACAAACTAAAAGGTTAGGGTACAATTGAGACATTAGGCTTGAAGGGAAGTTTTGGTTTTATAAAACCAGGTGTACTGTCAAACGGAGCCTCTTGTAGGCTGCCAGTCCACATAGGGGCTACCAAAAAGCAATCATATGCCTTATTTGTCACTCCCCATGAACATGTTTCATGCTTGTGTTGTTCCTCAACTCTTTTTACATTTGAATGTGGCTCAGAAACAGCTTTAAAAGGTTAAGGATCTCTGCCCTAGGATTTATCCATAATGGCAGACATATGCAACCTTGTTAGCACAGCCAACTCCCCAAAGTGGCAAATTACTGAACTAGCCGCACACTCAGATACATACTGTATGCCTGCATGTTATTGTTTGAGTAATGAGGGCTGCGTGCAAGACGCAGTTGTACTGAAGAACTATCAAGGACCTGCAATGTGCCAGAAACATTCTTTTTTACTGCAATATTTGTGTTATGCGTCTCCTTTGAAGTTAATCCTTGTAAAATTCCAGTACGTTTTGAAGGCATTGTCTAGCGGATATATCATTCTGTCTCTTATGCAAGATATAATTAGCTGTAATATATTCTTTAAGCACCGGTTGCATAAACACTGGCCTGCGGCATAACATTTAGTGAGCTGGATTATGTAAGCACCGAGCTCTTTCTCAACTCACACAAGGCTACCTGCCAGCTATGCAAAGCATATAGTGTGGGGGGGAAAAGGTCTGCCAAGAGACACAAAACTGAAAGTAAACTCTTACTCATCACATATATATTCTGCAGATCATGTAAGCAAGCTGTATTGTTTTGGCTGCAGTTCAGGGTTTGGTTCATCTGCAGCATCACAGAGCGCCTCTGGCTATGGCAAGACTCTCTCTATTCATATAGTTATACTTCTGTTCCAGTATTGGCCATTGATTGGGGAGCCTTTTCAGAACTTTCTCCTCATACAAATATTCTCTATGTCTAACTAACACCTCACGTCCCTGGCTTCCATTCAAATTGTGGGTCTTGCCTATGCCACAAATAGGATTCTGCAGTCCAGTGCATTTGCTCACCATCACTCCCCATTACGAAATGTATGGGGCAGAATCTACCTGCTAGGAGGGTGTTTCCCTGGGGTAAAAGAGCAGCAATCAAAGTGTCCAATCTGACATTAGCCTAATCCAGGGATCCCCAACTTTTTTTTACCTGTGAGCCACATTCAACTGTGAAAAAAATGTTGGAGAGCAACACAAACATTCAAAAAGTTCCTGGGGTGCCAATTATGGATTTTGTTTGGCTATTTGGTAGCCCATATGTGGCTGGCAGCGTACAGGAGGCTCTGTTTGGCAGTACATCTGTTTTTTATACAACTAACACTTGCCTCCAAGTTCAAAAATAAGCATAAAGGGGTACGCCCCGAAACGTTGCATCCGCAAATAAACGAGCAAGGGTTTCCCTGCTAGAAATATCCTGTTGTGCCTGTGATTTTCTACTTCTCTGTCTGTTGTGGAGGCTGCCAATACCTCCTTCATCGAGCACCAGGTTTTGCAAAATTCGGACAGCCAGGGTATGCAAGGTGACTCTTTTTGTCTTCCCAGTGGGGACCACTGGCCTAAGCTCTCACCATTTGGAAAAGGGGACCCCACAAAAAAGAAACTGGCTAGAATTAATTTAATTTATTTTTACGAAGTCAACATAATCCACTGAACTGAATAGAGATTATAAACAACAGCCCCTGACCCTGTAGAGCTTACAATCTAAGGGCATTAACTTGGGAAATAATGTTGTCTCTTTATAGAACCCTGATAAGGCATTGGAATGGGCGTCATACACATTGTTATTCAAATGGGGCACTATGTGTGTTGGCAAGTCTGACTGGGGGCTTTTTCAAGTGGGTTTTTGAGCTACTTATAAACATAATGCACAAAATGACTTGTGTGCCTTTACCCTTAAAATGAATCAGTGTGCTCCTCCACTCTCAGGTTTCCCAGTAGCAACTGACTAGTGATGAGTGGGTCAGCTCGAAACCCGCAGTTTGGAAAGTTTGGGCTGACACAGCTCACTCTTTACCATGCTGTGTAAAACATTGGAGACAAACATCATAGCAACCCATTAGCAATTAGCATTCAACAGTCACCTACTAGTTAGAAAACAAAAGCAACAATCTGATTGGTTGCTATAGGCAACATTGCTGGTGGTGTTTGTCTCCAATACTGTATGTCCCTAAGGGTGGTGGCACACGCTGCTATTCGGGGAGATAAGTCACCCAGCTACATATAGGTCCTTCTTCGGGCGACCAATCTTCCCGCAATGCCTTCCCGCTTGCTAAAATGTAAATCGCCGGCGGGATGGCAGACGGATTACTTCGGCTTTCCGAAGTCGCCTGAAGTTTCCTCGTGAGGCAACTTCGGGCGACTTCGGAAAGCCGAATCGATCCAAGTGCCACCCCACTGGCAATTTACATTGTAGCTGGCGGAAGGCATTGCGGGGAGATTGGTAGCCTGAAGAAGAGGCAATTTGTCGCTGGGCGACTAATCTCCCCTAGTAGCAACGTGTGCCACCACCCTATATGTGGCAAATCACATGGTTCTTACAGGCCATCCAATTATTTTGGTATTTACGGTGTTTCCGAGCCCCCCTGATAACGTCATCACACATACCCCACCCCTCCAGTGATGTGTCTGTAAAAACTCCTTGACAGTTTAAAGAGTTTGGGGATTTTTGTAAATTTGTAAAAACAGTAAAGAAATAGGAAACAACTGTGAAGTCATTACTTGTGGGATTCTATTTAAAAATGATGTCTTTGGAAATTGTGACTGCCCCTTTAATACACACGTCTTACAATGAAAGAGATGAACCATTATATATGTTTACAATCCCCACATTCACATACAAATTACATGCCATTAAAAACAGGAGAGAGATAAGAGCTCGATCATTTCTCTTTTCCTGGCAAAGACATGTTGTGCAGGTCTCTGCACCAGTGCGGAGCATAAATAAGTCAAACTGCTGACAGTTCAGCCTGAGTCGATGCAGCTCACTTACATGAGCGTGTGCTTTTGTCTGATGTGTCTAGCATGTGGAGTGGATAATAGCATGGCATCCCGCTATGCTGATCACTTGTATTATGTGTCCCTTGAAAATTGTTTCCTGGAACAGTAAGGCACTAATATGCCAATATAATTAGGGCTGAGGGGGGCAGTACTAAACATTGATTATTTGTATATTTTGCACCCTATTTTGTGCATTTCCCGTCCTTATTTGAATTTCCTTATTTGAATTGGCAGCCTACATTGAGGCTCTGTTTGGCAGTACACCTGGTTTTTATACAACCAAAACTGGCCTCCAAGCCTGGAATTCAAAATGAAGCACCTGCTTTGAGGCCACTGGGAGCAACATCCAAGGGGTTGGGGAGTAACATGTTGCTCACAAGCTACTGGTTGGGGATCACTGCCCTTGGGCCATCATAAGGGACTTTGATCTCCCATACTGCTAAGTTAGCAGGGCAAATTATTAGCCTGTTGATCACCTGGAGGCTGAGAAAAGTGCCTGTCAACAAGTACAATGAAAAAAAGTCCATTGAAAAAAATAATAGCTCTTGACCCCATAATGCAGAGGCTTCATCCACAATTAGTCCAGTCCTTCCCAAGCCATGTCCCTTGAAGTCCTGCAAGTTGCACTTTTGGGTCTCTTGTGTCTGGAATACCCCTGTAACCCTGTAATGGTGACCCTGAGAATCCCCACTCCTGACTATTACACTTTACTCTTCAAGCTATTCAGCATTTACAGTTTTTTTCCCTAAGACTATCATTCTTACTTTAACATGTTGACCAAAGTGGGCAATGACTCCTAACAACCAATTTATGATAGGTTTTGTCCAGCCAGTAGGAAGAATATTCAAAATTCAAAGTATGATTGGTTGCCATGGGTTACAGCACTAGTACAAATGGGGCCACTCTTTCTTTTCCAATACTGTTAATTGTAGGGAGAATAATAAAGGGATAATTAGGTTGCCACTCATTTAGGTGCAATCCCTATAGAATTAGCTGCCAGTGGGTGCTGGGACCTAACATGATTAACAACTGAAGCCACACAGTTGGGCAGTGCTGATATAAAGTGCCACCGTCTTGCTCAATGTTGGACTGGGGTATCTGGGGCCCAACAGGTTTGCCGTCCCCCCATCACAGCTGCAAGCACAAGCACGCCACTTGGGTCGGTGGGTGATGGCCAGGGCCCATTGAGTCTGACCCTAATCTCCCACCACTCTTATTATATTATTCTACAGACTGGGCTTCATAATTGGCCCCTACATTTCAAATGCCCCCTACCAGCCCAATTAATAGTTACTGTCTATGGCATCTTACAGCAGCTCCTCTGGGATTTGCCAGAATCCACAAATTGCCAGTCTGGGCCTGTTCTACTGTTGCCATTGTGCCCTACTACACCTGCAGCCCCAACAATTTCTACCTACAACTTTAGATCTGTGGGGCCCCCCACTGTAGGCAAGCAGCTCTGTCTCTATTCCTATGAAGTGTCTCACGCTGAGCTTGCTTCCCAGGCGCTCCATAATTAATGCTCAGCAGCTGCATGGGGAGCCGTCCTGAACTCCAGTGTCTGGTGTCACGGGCCATTATATGTTGTTCAGTTGAGTGACACATATTGCTGGTTCAGGTCATGACACCTGTAAGCAGATCCCTGTGTATCTTCTCCACTGACCCGAAAATGACAGGCTGTATTCAATGGTGACTCTTTATCTGCGTGTCCGTGTCAGGAAGAGGCGTCTCTGCTCTATCTCAAGTATATTCTACCTTAATTATATAAGTCGTTAAAGCAAATAGATTGACTAAGGTGCCAACAGCCAGTGCCTTATTAATAAGCAGGTTGTTTTGTCCTTTTTCCTATTGAAAAAAACAGTACAGCATTCACGATTACAATATTCGGAAGCCACGCTGGTTGCTCTTGTAAGGAAACAGCCAAACAGTGCCCCCAGTGGACAAAAATAAAAATGGTACAGTGGCTTCAACGGAGTCTTTTAAAGAGGAGGGGCTCATTTTATTGATCACAACTACCCCACTGAAGTAACCCACAGCAACAACTTGGAAGTTTACATTGATTACTCTACCTGTGGCGGTAGCATTTAAGTGAACGACTTATTAGTTGCTATGGGTTACTGGGGCAAATGTGATATTTTTTTTTTAAAAAAAACAGACATTTAATTAATATAAATGGAGGGGCAAGTTTGAGCTCTAAGCTCCTGGGCAGCAAAATGCTTAAAATTGCCCTGTGTGTCATTACTCTTAGACCAGAGGCTTCAAGTGATCAGTCCAGGCATATTTAAGATCATATTCCATTTTACTACAAGTGATAATATGGACTATGGGGTCTCATTTGCAATTGCTATGCGTTTTGTACTTTGCACTCTGCCCTGTGCTTAGTACCCATATATGCAGATCAGATGGCAGTTGTTAAGCTGCTCCAGACCAAGTTGGCAGTTTATCAGCCCATGTCTGTAGCCCTTGGGAGGTCCCGGTGGCCAGGTTTCAATCCAGCAGATTTGGAAATCCCATTCATATGGTCCTCTCCCAACAGGTTTGCATAGGCCCCATTATGATGACAAAAGATTGGCTCATCATGATTTGGCCTTGCCAAACAAACAGATTTTATTAGGTATGCCCAGCTTTAGTGCTCTAGTGCTGCCATCCAGGACTTTTATAAATGAGCCCTTAAGGTGTTTCTAATTCCTGATTGGATCATTATATCTTTAATGACGTTGTTATTTGGTTGGTTAGTTAGTTAATACTGTATCTATGGTTATTATCCTGGCACCTTGCTACTGTCTTACTCGTCGATAATGTGTTCTGGTGTCACACATTATTTGGAAATTTATTTGGAAGCAGAGGATGGAAAGACCATCAGAACCAAAAAAAACACGGAAATTGAATATTAGGTATCACTGTCTCCGAGCAATGAACCTTCAAGAATTTCTTTCAGGATATATCTGTAAAATAAACCATCAGTTTCCGTTCCAAACTGGAAGAACAAGTCGGCATTATTGTTTCACATCCGTGTGATACATTTAGCCAAGCTCAGTGCATTTCCAGGAAATAGCTGGGGACACCTAGGAAACTGATAAACCTGTGATTAATTGCAAACCTTTTAGGCATCCAGCCAAACTCATACATACAGTAAGGCACGTCATTTTCTGCACTGAATGTATCACAGACCTTGCAGCCAGAGATATACTGGGTAATAGCGGCATGGAGCACCTAGCAACTACACGGCACACCATACACACATATTACCCTGCAAAATATACCGCTAATCATTAAACATCCCTAAAAGCTTATTCTCATGTCTATCACATTTGTTAGATATGTGACCAAGTTAATAAAAATGTCAAATCATTAATTGCACCCATTAAAAGTGTATAAATAATATATAAAAGGGCAATTTCCAGGTTAGGAGTTTGAAAGATCTGGGTTAAAAGATGTAGGTGCCATATGTTCCTTGACAATTCATTGCAGGCACATTCACGACTACGGCAGCAAAATCTATAAATCTGCCACTGCTTCAGGCAAAAATCTCATAATTAATGTTGTGTCTCATTGATGGCAGTGCAGCAGCTAAATGATACACTTGGCTTCAGAGAGAAGAAACAGAACTGGGAAATAATCTGCAGGTTTTCATTAAGGCTGCCTTGTTTTTCTCTGAAAACCCATTAACTGTGTGTGTATTTTTCCTGCCATTGTTAGCAAGGTATGATTACATGCTAATTGGTCACATACTGGGATTTCTCTACTGATCCCAGTTCTGATACAAAAGGAACCTTGTAGATATTAATAGGGCTCAGATTGAAGCTTGTTTCCGGTCTGTAAGATTGCTGCCCAAAGTTTCCGAATTGGTCTTTTTTTGGTAGCAAGGAGCACTAAGTTTTCTAACCAGCGTGGACGAACTTGAAAAGGAAGATATATCTGCAAATAGATCTTTAGTTCACAGTTGTGGAGTGGGCTTCCTCCATTCAATATCTTTCACACCCTTTGTGGTTATACACGGATAAACCTTGAGCCAATAGCAGGTAACTGGCCTGTCTACACTAGCATTCCTTTAATGGGGTGGTTCACCTTTAAGTAAACGTTTAGTTATGGAATGGCTAATTCTAAGCAACTTTTTTTAAAAAAATTTCTTTTTTTTTTTTTTTTTTAATTTTGCCTTCTTCTCAGGGGCGTAACTATAGAGGAAGCAGACCCTCCTGGGGGCCCAGGAGTGTAGGGGGCCCAGTGAGACCCTAATTAATTAGCAATTTTAATATATCTTGGTAAAATAGGTCAATTTTGGGGCCCTAAATTGAATTTGCTATGGGGCCCAGTAACAACTAGTTACGCCACTGCTTCTTCTTCCGACTCTTTCCTGTTTTCAAACGGGGGTTTAAGAATTGCCCCAGCTTTATCATTGTATCAAGAAATTCAGGTTATTGTCTTGGGGCTTTTTGTTGTGTTTTGTCCAGGCTTTTTCCGAAGACAAACCATTAAAACATGTAAACTTGTCTCTGGGGAACATCTAGGACTGGTGCACACATCACTCCAAAAACATCTGCAAAAGCCATTAGTTTTCTCTTTTTCTTAAGTGTTTTCACTGTCTGCTGCAGTCACTTAGACCTTCCCCAAAGTCTGGCCCAGTTGCAAGTGATGTACATCGCTCATATCTAGTAGAGTTAAATCTAAGGGTCAGGGCACACAGGCAGATTCGGGGAGATTAGTTGCCCCGCGACAAATCTCCTCTTTTCGGGCAACCCTAAAATCTCCCCTAACTGCCTCCCCTGCCTTCCCGCCAGCTAAAATGTAAATCGTTGGCGGTTTGGCACTCGGAGCAACTAATTTTCCGAAGTCGCCCGAAGTTTCCTTGTCAGACAAGGTAGTCATTCCAAATAAGAAAAGATTTGTTGCCACGTGAGTAATCTCCCTGAATCTGCCTGTGTGCCCTGACCCTTAAGCGACTGGACTTCTGAAGAAGCCGCTCAGATAAGTGGTGAAGCATTTTCAAGAAAACACAGAAAGTCCAGTTACTTCAGACTTAAAGGGATACTGTCATGGGAAAAAATTTTTTTTCAAAATGAATGAGTTAATAGTGCTGCTCCAGCAGAATTCTGCACTGAAATCCATTTCTCAAAAGAGCAGACAGATTTTTTTATATTCAATTTTGAAATCTGACATGGGGCTAGACATATTGTCGATTTCCCAGCTGCCCCAAGTCATGTGACTTGTGCTCTGATAAACTTCAATCACTCTTTACTGCTGTACTGCAAGTTAGAGTGATATCACCCCTCCCTTTTTCCCCCCAGCAGCCAAACAATGGGAAGGTAACCAGATAGCAGCTCCCTAAGGTGGCCATAGACTCCAAGATCCGCTCGTTTGGCAACATCGCCAAACGAGCGGATCTTTCCCCGATATGCCACTAAACTGCATGGCTATATCGAGGGTAATTCGAACGTTCGGCCGTATGGCCGAACGATCGAATTACGATGCGCCAAGCGGCTCCGACGGGTCGGTCGGGTAAAAATCCAACCTTCCCGATCGATATCGTGGCCAGATATCGATCGGGAAGACCCGTCGGAAGCCCCCATACATGGGCAGATAAGCTGTCAAATCGGTCCAAACGACCGATATCGGCAGCTTTATCTGCCCGTGTATGGCCACCTTAACACAAGATAACAGCTGCCTGGTAGATCTAAGAACAGCACTCAATAGTAAAATCCCATGTCCCACTGAGACACATTCAATTACATTGAGAAGGAAAAACAGCAGCCTGCCAGAAAGCATTTCTCTCCTAAAGTGCAGGCACAAGTCACATGACTGGGTGCAGCTGGGAAATTGACAAAATGTCTTGCCCCATGTCAGATTTCAAAATTGAATATAAAAAAATCAGTTTGCTCTTTTGAGAATTGGATTTCAGTGCAGAATTCTGCTGGAGTAGCACTATGAACTGATGGGTTTTAAAAAAAACATGTTTTCCGATAACAGGATCCCTTTAAGGGCTATTCCACACGGGGAGATAGCGACGCGTTTGCGGTCGTGGCGACAAAGCGCCGCGACAGTCGCCGCGACCGGCGCAGGCGACAGTTTTGTATGGGCGCCTATGTAAAAACGCCTGTGCGACTGTTGAAAAGCGCATCGCCTCGTGTGGTTAGCACAGGCGTTTTTACATAGGCGCCCATACAAAACTGTCGCCTGCGCCGGTCGCGGCGACTGTCGCGGCGCTTTGTCGCCGCGACCGCAAACGCATTGCTATCTCCCCGTGTGGACTAGCCCTGACTCTACAAGATACTGTATATTGTGTCCTGGATGAATCTGATTCAGTGGCTTTCTCTCCTACTGTTACATCTTAGGAATGATCCAGCCCTGAGGGTCATTGAGACATTCAACCTCAGAAGGATATACTTGCTGAAATTGTTTCTGCATCTTGCACTCTCCATTTCTTTCCTGTGCATCGCTGTACTGTAGTTTCCTATAGCATTTGGTGTGGCATCATTCCTTATCAGTTCATTATCCCCACTATGAGTTGTACACTCCACTAGCCACACAGACCATTATCTTCCCATGCCTGGCTGTAATGAACTGACTTGGGCCATAAGAAGTAACAGCTCTATCATTTTCATTAGCCAGAAAAGTGGGATCCTGAAGTGATAATAGCTGCCTTTGTCAGCAGTGGGCAAATGCCGTTTGATTCCAAATGAAAAGACAAATAAATATATGGCAGGATTTCTTCTCCCATGGTCTCCCAAGATTCAAGACACCAAGGGAAGTGGCATGCTAGCTATGTAAATGTTTACTTTTATCATTGGTTGTGTCTGTGGTCTTGTATAATTAGGTATAATGAAGTAGCAATTCCAATACAAATAATAGTGGGGGGTCTTGTGTGCCTGGGGGTTTAGGCTGTTCTCTCTTAAAGGATAAATAAACCTTAAAAATAAGTGAGTATAACATGAATGAGGGTGCTATTCTAAGCACTTCTGCAATATACATTCATTTTTTTTTAATTACAAGATATTCAAGGATACAAGTACTGATAATATGAATGAATTTTGTTACAACAGCGCCACCTGCTGGTCATTTTCCCACCAGTCTGACCACCAAGTAGTCAAGGAAGTTGTCAGGAGAAAGAAAGAGGCTGCTCTGATGTTCTTCTGGAACAATTTGAGAAAGGTTTCTAATTTTTTTCCTAAGCAGAAGAATATCAGAGCAGCCTCTTTCTTTCTCCTGACAACTTCCTTGACTACTTGGTGGTCAGACTGGTGGGAAAATGACCAGCAAACTTCATTCATGTTAACATTACATGTATCCTTTCATATTTTGGAATTAAAGAAAAATAAATAATGAATGTACAAAGCAAAAGTGGTTAGAATAGCACCCTCATTCATTTTACATTCATTTTTTACGGTTTACGTATGCTTTAAGAACTCTTGTTTTTTCCCATAGCTAGTTTGCAGTCAGAACTGGTTACACTTTCTATGAACTGGGGCCCATCGCCATTGATCTTTCTTTTCAATTTGTGATTTCAACTGGAAGAGGTTGAAGTCTCTGGTCAAACAGTATTGTGATGGCCCCCAAATAATCTGTCTGTTTGTGTGCTGACATCTAAAATAATTGATGTGGTCAATCAGCTTCTAAAGCAATCATACCAATTTTAAAGGGGTGTCTAGTATAGGTCAATCTACAAACACACGGACTTGCTGAGTAATCATTGAAGACGTTTCACTACTCATCCGAGCAGCTTCTTCAGTACAACTGACTGGTGTGGGAAGTTTTCGGCATATAAACTCTTCCACTAATCCAATCACAATGGCACATTGTAACTCTTCAGAGAGGTGACATCTGAGATTCATAGAGGTGTTGATTCTGTGTAGTTACTGTGATAGGATTATCCAATGTGTCATGCAACTCCTAAATACAGGTGTTACTTGTGAGAGTTGCATGAATGGATGTGTGAAGTATTTGGAAACCGCCGGGGTACAGATGTTAGAACAGCATTGTATGTGGTGTTGAAAGTCCCCTGCCTCTTGCTGTCCCAGTTTTTGTCTCAGTGTGTTGCTAGGTTTGAAACCGCTGTTACCGCTAGGTTTTGTTACCGCTAGGTTTTGTTACCGCTAGGTTTTGTTACCGCTAGGTTTTGTTACCGCTAGGTTTTGTTACCGCTAGGTTTTGTTACCGCTGTAACCGCTGGTTGGGTCTTTCCTTAAGGGTTCATATGTATTGCTATCACGGAGTAGAGTGTTATCTTGCAGTCGTAGTCAGTTGTGTTGAGCACAACTGTGCATCTCCCTTTATCTGCTGACAGGATAGTGATGTTCGGGTCCTTAATATAACTATATAACCTATAACCTTTTGAGTAGTCAAAGTATATTTTTGTAAAATCGTTTGAATTGTTCGATTCGAACGATTTAATCGATCAATCAAACGATTTTTACTTCGATTGAAAACGTCCATTTTCGATCAAAAAATACTTTGACTATCGAAGAATCAAATTCGATGGTCGAATTTCGAAGTTTTTTAACTTCGAAATTCGACCCTTAGTAAATGTGCCCCTTAGTATGATGTAGAAAATGATATTCTGAAACAATTTGCAATTGGTTTTCAGTTTTTATTTGTGGTTTTTGGCTTATTTGTTTTTTTTATTTAGCAGCTCTCCAGTTTGCAATCTGGTTGCTAGGGTCCAAATTACCCTAGCAATCATGCATTGATTAAACAAGAGACTGGGATATGATTAGGAGAGGGTCTGAATAGAAATATGAGTAATAAAAATTAGCAATAACAATAGATTTGTGGCCTTACAGAGCATTTGTTTTTAGATGGGTCAGTGAAATCTGGAAAGAGTCAGAAGAAGAAGCTAAATAATTCAAAAACTATAAAAAAAAAGAATAATGAAGACCAATTGAAAAGTTGCTTAGAATGAACCATTCTATAACACATTAAAATATAGCTTAAAGGGGACCCATAACCCAAAATAAATATTCAAAATCTTATATTATCACATTAGTCAAGCAAAATGAACTTTAATTACACTATATAAAGTATTTGAATCTGGTTTCCTCCAGTCTTCGAATTCATAATTATAGCAAACAGGCAGGAGCCATTTTGTGGACACTGTTATTAAGCCTTGTATCATCTCAGAATCTTGTTTGTGCACCAGAATGGAGGACCTGATGTCCATCCCCATGCCCTGGTTACACAATTAAATGGTGAAGAGAACGGGGGAATGTGGGGAGAGCAGTGACATCTAGGAAGTGCTGAATGGAAAGTGAAAATAATTATTTGATTGACAGCTGAGATTTCTAAATGAGCTTACAACAGCTATGAATGATTTAATAAAAAATAGAAATTGGTTTTCATGTTTAATTTGAAAAGGACTTTTATTTTACAGTTTTTTGTATCTGGGTGACCACCCCTTTAAGTGAAGCATTCTGAGATTCTAGTTTTTCCTCGCTGGGACATTCTGCTTTCCTAAGGTCCTCATTATATTCATAGGATAGTTGGCATAAACCATGCCTCACAGAGCATAAGAAGGATTTCTGAATTGGCCACACACATGCAAATAAATGAACCCAATTAGGTTGATTCCGTATAAAATGTATGACCACCAGCTTCTGAAGAAGATAAAAAAAAAACCAGAAAGCTGGTTAGCCAGTTACCCTAACAGCACGTGGATGGTGTCTCCAGTCAGTCAAGAATAGAATCAGACCGTATTTCCACAATGATCTAATTAGTTAGTCCTTGAGGAGGTTGGAAGCTAGAATGGAAACTAGAGAAAGTGTGGCGAGCAAATACTGTATATGCATTATATCAGGTCCAAACCTTGACTGGCCTGTCATCAAGAGGGAAATTTAATAAATATCCGCAATAAAGCACCGGTTCTCCCAGAGATTGTGCTGACGTGGTACCATGCAAATCACTGGATGAAACTCAGTAGACATACTTTGGCTAATTATGAACCACAAAAAGAAACACAAAAACAGCATTGATTAAAAGGCCAAAAAAAAGTGAACAGATGGAAAGATTTCTATTTTAGGAGAGGACATGGAAACATCTTTTGGGAAGGCTCAAATACAAAGTTTATTTGTGTAATGGCGAATGGATCTGCCGCCAGCAGACATGGTAAAGACACATATGGACATTAATGTGCAATTAACTGACAGAAGGATGTACCTTTCTGAGAGAGGGAAGGGTAGTGGCAAGTTCTGATCCTATTAGTCACAGAAATATTATTATCTGCCAGGAGACTCGCAAATAACCACAGACCTGCAACCCGTGCTTCTGCAGCTGTTCGAATTGAAATGATGGATCATATGAAATACTGTATATTTATGTCCAAATACAACTTATCACTTGAACTTTCCCTGAGACAAATCACTAGCTCAATATATGAAATTGTCTTCATGTAAAGTCTTTGGAATGCTGGACACAGGGATACTGTAATGGTGGCTGTCTCCCTAAAATGTCTTTGTTTTGGAGAGATTGATTCATAGTTACATTACATTAACTAGTTAAGTTGGGTTGAAAAAAGACCAAAGTCTTATTGGGCAAAATCTTTTAGAGCCTGACAAACTGTCTTCTAGATAACCTGCTTCAGAAATCCAATAGGTCCTCTATACTCCTGGGCCCCTTACTAAGTCTCCTAACTGTCACTTCTTCAAAGCTGTAAAATACTATAAAGTTATAAAGATTTGCCAAAACGGGCATTAATCACACCACTGCTACCAGAAAGTGCCATTTTGCCATGGTACTGGAACACTTTTGGTCTTGCCAGATATAATCAGGTCTTCTGATTCCTTCAAGTTTTAGGGCAGGGGCACACGAAGCTACTGGGGGAGACTAATGTCCCTGAAAATCCTTCCTGACGGCTGGAATCTAAATCGCCGGTGGGATCGCTTTGTTATTATTCTGAAAAGTGAATTATTAAAGGGGAACTATCATGAAAATGTAATATAAGCTTCATCATACTGAAATAAGAAAATTTCTAAATACAATCAATTAAATATTCTCTATCATTTCTGAAATAATCAAGTTTATGTTCACCATCCCTCTCTCAGCATCTGTTTCTCTTTATTCTGTCTTCTTGCAGCAGCTGGGTGTCAGAAAATAATTACCTTTAGCACAAATTCTGCATGTAGAGAGACATGATGTCTGGTGATTTTAATAAAGTGAGCTCTGATACATCTTCTAGGCAAAAGGAGCCCCCCTATAAGATATTTTGGATCTAACCGTCAATGAATATCTGACACCCAACTCCTGCATAAAGATAGAATGAAGACAAACAGATGCTGTGAGAGGAATAGTGAAAATAAACTTAATTATTTCAGAATTTTTAATTGATTATATTTAGAAAGTTTCTTATTTCAGTATACTAGAGCTTATATTAAATTTTCATTTTCGCGATAGATCCCCTTTAATCAAAAAGGCCTTTCATTAATCTCCACCTCACATTTTGCTTGCAAAAATAGGTGACAATGTAATTAACCTTTAGCAGCCAATCAGCAGGTAGCATCTACTGGTCATGGTTGCTTGCCATGGGTAAGTAGACCTAGTTGTATCTGTTACTAGGTTACCACCATAATGTATGTGGGTGCTGTAATTGCTATACAGGTTTAATTTTGTTTTACATTACTTAGGTCTTGCTATCTGGATAAATAAAAATCAACATGTTGGGTTTTAGCAATTTCATGAATGTGAATAAGTCATTCTCTTCAGTGACCAATGCAACAATTTTTCATGAATATAGAACAAGCACTGGGCTTGATTCTTCTGGTCATTTACAGTATATATATATATATATATATATATATATATATATATATATATATATATATATATATATATATATATATATATGGCACACTTCTGGATCTCAGGTTAATTATTTTTGTAGGTAGGTTAATGACTCCATAAGGAAATCCATTTAAACAAAAACTTTGCAAGTCCTTAGTCCTGTGTGTTTGCATTATCACCCGAGTTCTACAAGGAGGTTACTTTTTCCTTCACCGGATAAAGATCGTATTATTTAGTTGTGTGCATTTCTTTTGTTATAAAAATACCTTTTATTTTTAGAAATGTATATTTTACCCATGGATGGCTACAATTTCCCTTTTCAAGATTTTTTTCAGACTCTAAAAATGTCTTACATTTACAGGCACATGGGTGAATGAAGTGCCTAATTCCCTTAAAGTAATTGTTTAGTGTAAAAATAAAACTGGGTAAATAGGCTGTGTGAAATAAAAAAATGTTTCTAATATAGTTAGTTAGCCAAAAATGTAATTTATAAAGGCTGGAGTGACTGGATGTCTAACATAATAGCCAGAACACTACTTCCTGCTTTTCAGCTCTCTTGGTTTCCACTGATTGGTTTCCAGGCAGTAACCAATCAGTGACTTGAGGGTGGGCCACATGGGTCATAACTGTTGCTTTTGAATCTGAGCTGAATGCTGAGGATCAATTGCAGACTCGCTGAACAGATATTTCCCATGTGGCTCCGCTTTAAATTAGTGAGCTGAAAAGCAGGAAGTAGTGTTCTGGCTATTATGTTAGACATCCAGTCACTCCAGCCTTTATACATTACATTTTTGGCTAACTAACTATTTCAGAAACATTTTTTATTTTGCTATTTACACAGTTTTTATTTTCACACTGAACTGTTCCTTTAAGGAATAAGCTACATCTCTATGCAGAGTGAGTAGGTAATAGTCAATCAGTGGGAAGGAGTGAGAATGTTGCTCTTCTGTGAGCAAGCAGGTTGTAGTCAGTCAATACTCAGGGGGGGGTGAAGTGCCTTGTTTGTATGAGGAGTAGTGATGGGCAAATAAATTTGACAGGCGCAAATTCGCAGTGAATTTCCGCCTTTTGGCGCCAGAGAATACATTTGCGAAACTGTCAAGAGAATTTGTCTGTGAAATATCCGGCACGTCAAAAAAATTGGGCACGCATCAGAATAGTCGCGGGCATGAAAATTGTCGTGCAGAAAGATTATTCCGACGCCCATTGACTTTAATGCATTTGGACCTAATAGGCATGCGTATAAAAATTGTCGCAGTAGACTAAATTGACGCACATCAAAATAATTTTGACTCCCATTGATTTCAATGCGCTTCGCAAACGGGACAAGTTCGTCCATCACTAATGAGGAGTAAGCTAAATGCTGGAGTGGGCAGGTAGTAATCATTCAGTGGGCAGGGCACATGATGGGCCTAGTTCATATGAGGAGTATATCTCTATTGAGTGGACAGGGTATAATTGATGAACGGACAAGCCAACAGATAACTGCCTGTTTCTTGGAGACTCACTCACATGGGAAGCATTACCTGCCCCTGGAAAAGATAATGGAGATATGTCTCCAGATGTACAGGCTTGTGTCTCAGCTAATATTTGTTTGTGTATTTGCTCTTTTTATTCATTTACACTTTAAACTACATTTTACTACTAAAAACATGTACAATCCACAGCAATATTTCCATCCCCTTGTGCCTACAACCCTTAGATTTTCTTTGCACGGAAATATATTTTTTCTAAACCCGTGTGATGTGTTTGGAAATTTTATCCAGCAGCTTTTGCTTATGTAACATGTAACAATAGGAAGGGTAAAGGTCAGAATTACAGAACCACAAACAAGTAACAATTTCCAGGGTTTGCAGACCTTAAGCAGATGGTCATTAAAGCCCACTTCTGTTCCAACAAGTTCTTAATCCGTTCCCTACAGCGGCTTCACTGAACGAAAACCTCAACTGACATTTTCCTCTATAAAACCTGCTGAGAATAACTGTTATAGCAACTAGGCATTTAAGTGCCTTGTGAGAACTTCTGATGTGATCCATGTATAATCTCTGTAAAGCTCTGGGTAAATGTGTCGGTGCAATATACTTGATGCATACATAATAGTAGTAGCAGTAGTAAACCCAAAACGACCACCATAATTATCTTATAAGTACATGGAAGGTATCAATGTTCTTCAAGATAGGCCTTGATTCTAAGTAATGTTGTTCTTCAATACGGCGTTGGCTACCTTTCAATCACTTTCTCCACCACATTTAGTCTTGCTTCTCCCACTCACTATTACACAGTCCCATTTTATTTTTAAATGTGTTTGTTCATGTACCGTCCCATAGTTAATAAAGAGGGGTGCTGTTGATAAATGTGTCCCCTGCATAGCCAGCCTTGGCTTTAGTCTTGTCCTTCTTCATTCTAGAGACAAGAAACCAGCAGCTTCCCCTACACGATATAATAGAAGATGTGCAGAATGTTTTCCTACTCTTAGGAAAATTCTTTTTTTAATACAGTAATGTATACTCTACACCCTTCCCTATTCCCGTTAGAAATTAGCAGAAAAGTCTCAATAATATATATATATCAGGTAATTTCCAAAACCCAAATGTTTCCATTTTGCATTTAAATTACATCCAGCACCAGCTGCTCCCATATTGTTGGTCTATTGATTTCATAGGTTATGTAACGTCTTGGGATGAAATAAACATTTAACCACTAATAAGAATTCTGTTTCTTCTCATACAAAAAGGATGTTATGGCCACAACCCTAGCAGTCTTATTATAATAAGTAATCCCAAGGAACAGTGGGGGGAAATTGTTTTGTGTAGCTTCATTTTGGAGTCAAGCTGCATAACCGCCCTTCATGACAGATGAGAAGTGCAATAATATCCAGATGCATTGCAAGATTGGAGCATGGGATGCTCTCCTGCATTTAGAAACTGTGCGAATGGGAGGTAGTAATGGAAAAATTAATTTGCTAAAGCTCAAGAGGACAGAAGTCATCAGAGAAAGTGGAAAAATAGAGGAAGTGGTCATTTTTTATGGAATTAATTTCTGCAGATGGATGGGCAGTATGGGACATGTATGCAAGTAGTGATGAGGAACTGCTTGGAAAAACAAATTTGTTATCCCCAGAGCGAGTGCTTTACATTAAATGCGTCGAGCAGAGGTAAGTAGACTGTATGGCTACCCCTTGAACTGTAGCAGTAGCAGGGGATCAAGCCTGAGATTTGGGGAGAATACGTATTTGCATTTGGAGATACAACAGAAAGTCTAGCTTGAAGGTCGATTGAGATTTGGGGAAGGCACTTTTTCGCTGTCCTAGATATTCTTGGAACTTTGACTAAATAGCTGATATTCTAATGTGTTTCTATATCTGTAACCTTATTATGAGCATAGAGGGGCCATAACCAAGAAACGCTGGCTTTGATTAATGAAAGATTCTCAAGTGTGAGGTTTAGAGAAAGCACAATACAAGTATGGGACCTGTTAACCAGAATGCTCAATCTCCATAGAAAATCATTTAAGCATTTAATAAACCCAATAGGCTGGTTGTGCTTCCAAATTAGGATTAATTATATTTTAGTTGGGAACAAGTACAAGGTACTGTTTTATTAATACAAAGGAAAATCATTTTTAAAAATGTGGATTATTTGGCTAATATGAAGTCTATGGGCCTTTACATGATTCTGAGCTTTCTGGATAATGGGTTTCCAGATAATGTATCCCATACCTGTGTATATATATGAAGCTTTTCTAGGTCATTATAACAATGGGGTTGACATTTCTATCAGATGTGTTGCTCAAAAGTCTTTTATGTTCATTTATTTTCCTTTGATTGTACCACATTTAACCTGTTTTAGCTAATGAGCACTTGGAGGCAACAACAGAGTGCTGGTACTTCAAGTAAATGATTGATGGTTAAAACTGTTAAATAAATGTTGAAGAAAGCAGACTACAATTTTATTTAGTAGAAAGATCTCCTTTGCACATTGTTTTTTTTCATTCAATGATGGCAATATAGACAGTGTCTTTCCCATTTAAGTGAATGGGACGTGGTTGTAGGTAAGGAAATGCATTCACTCAAAGAGGATGGCAACGACCAATACAAACTGTGTTCCATAGCCCTTCTGGGATAGATTCTAGAGAAAATGCCTTACAGGACACAGAGCAGCATCAGTAATTCCCTTACTGAAAGTCTCAGGTACATTCACTGCATTGAGAAACTGAATAAGAACTCTTATTGGAGTCAGAGCAGTGGAAAACACTGCACATTTAAAAATATGAAAATAGATGAAATTTTAGGTATGGGATACATTAAAAACCCGTTATCCAGAAAACTATGAATTACGGGAAGGTCATCTTACATAGACTCCATTTTAAGAAAATAATTCAAAATTTGAAAAGTTATTTCCTTTTTCTCTGCAATAATAAAACAATACCTTGTACTTGATCCCAACTAAGATATAATGAATCATTGTTGGGAGCAAAACCAGCTTACTGGATTTATTTAGGAGGTTATTTACTAAACCTTGAATTTATCTGGTTGGGCTTTTTGGGGCAAAAACTCAAGTTTTTCGCGAAAAAACCTCAAGATTTATTATGCCCGGTGCTGCAAAAACCCTGAATCTGAAAAGCCACCATCTCAGACCTGTCAAGGTCATGTATAAGTCAATGGGAGAGGCACCTATCCCTATTTGAAGATATTATGGTTTGTGCTCGGTTTAAAACCCAAAAAATTAAGAAAAAATATCAGAAGAAATTAGAAGATTCAGGTTTTCCCTCGATTTTAGCGGGTTTTTTCCCAATCTGATTAATTTGAGTTTTTTAAAGAATAAATAAGGTCAAATTGGGTATGGGCGTTTGGTCATTTTTTTAAAATAAAATAATGAGGTCAATTTTGAGTTAAGTAAATAACCCCCGTAATGTTTATATGATTTTTTAGTAGATTTAAGATATGAAGATCCAAATTATGGAAACATCCCTTATCCAAAAAAGCCAACGCCCCGAGCATTTTGGATAACAAGTCCCATACCTGTACACCTATACATATGGGGAATCCTGGTTTTTAATTTACAGGAGAAAGTGGTTTCTAATGAACATGAGAAAACTGACAGCTGTGGTGGATTTAATATCATGTTATTTCATATCCGTGTATCAGTCAGCATCTCCTGATAAGCGAGGAAATCCTTTCTGAGCTAAAGCAGGGGAAACTGGAGGCCATCGTCTACTTTAGGATCAATATGCCTCTCTGTGAAAGTTTATAAAGGCTCTTGTTGTTGTTAAGGCTTCTGAAATCCTTTAGCCATCTACTCTGATACTTTGATCCCCTCAGAACAAATAACTGTGTCCAGGATATTTTTGTAGTAAAGTGATACTATAGAAATGTACCTGGCAGCTATTGATTCTTGTGAAGTGTACAAGAGCAATTGGCACAGACATCAGACCAGTCTAATAATCCCTCTACTCTGGGGATACTTCACTTAGTCCTGAATTGAGCTGATACTGGGTAAAAGGGATATTATACTGACCTGTTATGGATTTTGGAAATAGAGAATGGGTTACCTCTTAACTACAACAAAGGTAGTTTCATGCTTCAAAGGTCTTTGGATCGTAAGGTATTGCTCAATAAAAACAAGCATTTTACCGCTGTTACTGACAAAGTGGCTCCAGTAGGATAAGGTTTCATTGGTCTGCGGCTGTTATAGTTACTTATCAGAGCAGTTAGTATGGCAACACTGGAATAAACACAAATACTGTACATATAAAATCTGTATCATTACTTATACCATTACTTAAGATTTATCAAAATCCGAAAATATCTCATTATTCTCTGAAAGCTACCCTGACCAAATCTGAATGGGGTTTTTCCCCTTATTTACAAAACTCGAAAAAATTGTGAAAAATTCGAATTGTACAAATTTTTTGGATCTTTTCCCCAAAAGCTACAAAATCTTCAGATAATTGCACGAAACCCAACACAGATCAGGATATCTTCAGGACTTCTCCCATTGACTTCTACATAAACTTTATAGGTCTTAGTTGGAGTACTTTTTTATTCTGACTTTTAATACCCTCGGGGTTTGATAAATTCCGAAAAATTGTAAGTTTTTTTGTTTGATAAATTCCGAGAAATTTTACGTTTTTTTAATAAATAACCCCCTTCTTGTTATAAACAGTTTCCTATTTCAGATTTGTTGTACGTGACATGCCACACAAGCCCAAGGCTGGGACCTGAAAGGGGTTGTTCACATTTGACTTTTTTGACTTTGATATTTTAGTAGAGAGGGATATTCTGAGACAGGTTTTAATATTTTTTAGTGCACCATTCGGTTTTTTTTGTTCATAAATTTGTTTTTTTTTAATAACGAGTTTATCCGTGGTTTCAGGTTTGAAATATTTTATTTGGTTTTCACAATAAACCATGAAAATCAATATGATAACAAATAGTATGCAGAATAAGAAGATTAATACAATGACATATTAAACAGAATGTATTGTGAGATCCCAATGATATTCTGGGTATTTGAGTTATAATAACAGATAATAAGCTTTGCAATAATAAGATTTCCTTGCAAGCTGGTAAAGTAGGCTTTAATTAGCTTTACATTTCTTTGATTTTTGCTTGGACTAATAATTATAATATCATAATAATAATATAATAATTTTTGAAACCCAGTCTTTATTAGTGTGCTACTTTCATGTTTGATTTCATGATGCCTGACTCTTTCTGTTAACCAGTTTTATAAAAGACTTGGATACAACAATAGATCAGCAGATACTGATATAATAGTGTTTTTATTCAGTCCTTTGACAGTCATTCTATGTTGTTTTTTTATCTTCTTTTTATAACCAAAGGGGTGGTTTAAAAATAATATGCATTTAAGATTGCCATTCCAGAAATTACATTAAAATTAAATTACTGATATTGAAGTAAAAACATTATTACAATAGTTTGATGTTAGCAAGATACTACTTTTACTTTTACCCCTTTACTGAAAATGAAATGAAAATTGTGGTTAAAAAATCTAGTGTTTTTTTTATAGATAATGATCCAAAATGATAAAATATATATATATATATTTATATATATATACACGTACATACAGGTGTGAGATCCGTTATCAGGAAACCAGTTATCCAGAATGCTCAGAATTACAGAAATTGTTTTACATTTTTTAATTTTAAATGTTCGTAAATAGGTCCTCTTGTGTTAAAACACATTGTCTGATCCACTCGCCAAACCCTTATTTTCAGCAACAACAGTTGACTATTCTATTAAAGTGGTTTTAATTTCCATTTATTGGAGTGGTCCCATACAGGCAAAAATCAATATGGCCGCTATGCAGAGGACATGGTTTCACAGGAGTGGAATTTGTTTCCTGCCAGATTCGGGGAGGCCAATCTATTGAAGGTTGGATTTTAGTGGCATTAGTAGGATTTTTTAAACCATGATAAATTCTATTTCTCTAAAAGCACAAATAGCATGCAATTTATTAAATGATCTGAATATAAAAAGTAAGGATGAAAAAAAAGTGTGGAAATAAAATAGGAACATCTGTAAAACCTCTAAAATTTTAGTTTTTCTGACTATTACAAGCTAAAAAAAAGTCTGAAATTCCAGTCTGGAATTTCTGCTTCCATTGACTTCCATTTGACTTTTACACTTCAGAAGCCTTACGTTTTTAGAGTTTTAGAGAAATACATGTTTATTATAAATACTTGAAAAAAAAGGTACATTCGGATGTTAGTAAATAGGCCCCGTACAGTCACATATTTTAGACTTGGTTAAATTGATTGAGATGAAGTTCAGATGGGAGAATGTGTTTAAAGGCAGACAAAGCTAGAAAAAGGGTATAAAAATTGGGGACAGCAGTGGGATATTTGAATTGACAACAATTACAACATTCCTAGTGTAGATTTTAGGAAGCCTTGGAAGAGAGAGTAGGAACAGTAGGTTATGAAGATTTTGGAAAAATAAAGAAACTAATTGAAAGATGTTTATATATTAATGTGTTGCCATAAAGCAGGAGAAAAAGAAAAGTAGAGAAGAGAAGTCAAGTAAATGGAAGAGAATGGCAAGGAGCACACTAGGAACGTCTTTCTCTATCTCTTTTAAGTGCTACCAATAGGTCTTTTCCCTACAATATTCTATATTATATATGTATATTCTTTCAGGAACAATACAAATAGCACTAATGGTAACTGATGTCATTGTCAAGGGGGATCCACATTATTTAAGGTGCATATTAATTGCTATTCACTGAAGTAGGCTTCTTACATAATGTTCACAGAAAGTGGGCAGAGGAGGACATTTAAGGAGCTACTCTACAAGACATCTATTGATTAATCTATTGATCCTTAGATGTCCTACTAGAGTAGCTTCTTATTGTCCTCCTGCCGCCCACCTACATTCTAATTCAATAGGCACTTCCAAGTGGCACTTTACTGGGACTGAGCACTGATTTTACCCTTGATTTCTGATTGATAGCCATAGGAGTGATGGGACAGAAAACAAGCAAAATACACTGCATGGCAAATATTGAGCATATGGTGTTTATCTTAGAACTGAGAGTGGTGACAACAGCAATAGCTCGTGCCCTAAACCTGAAGAAGGTCACTGCAAAAACTTAATGTTTCTTCCATTTATTAAACTTCCATGATTTTGATGCTGCAGTTGGAACAGCCAGGCAGAAGAATATTGATTAAAGCCATCTACTTGTAGATTTGGCTCAGCTGGTCTAATTTCCCATATAATTGAGCAATTTATTTTAATATTAAACTGTAAACTATATAATATATACTATATGCCAAGTGTATATTTAATGTTATATTAAGGGATTAAAATATACAATATTAAGGGCAAATATACTAATAGTACTAATAGTCAAGGTCAGAGGCTTGATTAGTGAGTCTCATAACTGGCACGGCCATGGGAAGTAGTTATGTGCGGGTCAGGAAAAACTCAACCAGCACCTGAGCTGCAAAACCTTAACCCGCCGCTAACTCGCAAAATGACGCTGTTGTAGGACCCATGCCCAACCCATAACCACATTTTTCATGCTCTGTACACTACTTCTGTGTGTGCCCCTGGTCCTGGTTAAAAGGAATTTAATATTCGTGAGCAGAGGGAAAAAGTTCTTCCCCAGTCTGGCCAGCATCCAGCCCTAACCTGCAATGGTTGGCTAAATTTCACCCCAAACCCACAAATCTGGCTGTAAACCCGTGGGTCACCACGTGTTTTGAGTTAACCCACACATCATTAATGGGAACTACTGCACTGGTCATATAACTGGGTTTAGAGGGAATCTAGGATGGTGGTGATTAGAGCTTGCTATGTTAATTTTGTACTTAATAAAGAGTTTCTATAAACACGCCTTCCAAAACCATGCAAAATATGCAAGTATTTAATAAAAATGAATATATTATCATTGATTCTGAAACAACCTTTAATGAGCAAATAATATTTGTATTGTGTTTTTTTGGATCTCCATTTCCCCCCCAGTTCATTAGTATGGCTACAGTCTTGTGATTGCTGATGTTATCGCAATTGCTATTTCCTTAAATTGGCATTTATTTGCTTGTTTTCACCATTTCCATTCTGTTTTTTCTTAAACAGTTACTGTAATAGCGTGAGTGATGTGTACAGACATTACACCACCAGAATTTTCTTATCTGTCAGCGCCCATAACAAACAATACCATCATGGTTCACATTACAGTAAAACAGAGTATCACTCACTAAGGTTGTTTGAGATTTGCTATTTGCTTGAAGTGTTCTGATGTTGTGACCTCTGAGCTGATAATGGGCGTTATGTGGGAAATGGCTTGCTTGTTGTTTTGCTAATTGGATTTATTTGGGGGACGCTAAACCATTTCTTTTGACTGGTAAAATAAATCATCTTTTTCTCTGTGTTTTGCCAGTGGAAGCAAGTAAAATCCAAAGAAATAAACAAGTAATCAGTGGATCTGCCCTACATAATTAGGTCATTCTTATAGTCTAAAGTTAACAAGACTTAAGCTCAATAAACATGTTCATATCCATCGCGTTTTGATTTGAAGATTGAATTTTCCTCCCAGCAATACCTATGGCTTGCATGCAGCTGCCTTCTTCACTTTGGAGCTGTTTGTTTGTGTCAAAACAATCATGAATTCTTAAAAGCTCTAGAGATGTCTGAACTCACACAACCGGCACCAGGCAATTTTTGAATATGTGTTCCTTTTATTGGTTAACAACAAAGCAATATCACAATAAACAATCCTGTAAATAATAGCTGCTAGTATTATGGCAGCAATCTGCCCCAACCATGGACCCATTCGATTTCAGACTTTGTACTATTAAATAGGTCCTTGTGTATACTTTGTGGTTGTGTGTGCTTCCAACGTGGTACACGTTTAGTGGTTCTAAACCAAGACAATAATGTATATTCTCTATACAGTGCTATACAAATTAATATGGTGGATTTAGTAATTAAACTAGATTAATTAATTACACTTACCATCTGAATTAACATAATTAATATGGTGGATGAAATTAATATGGTTGTTGGCATACCTTCATGGCACTGATGACAACCCTTTAGGTTTCCCAGCTGCATAAGCCTATCAAAACTAGACCTGACACTCATGGATTCACATGGGTTGAACATGCTTATTTATATTCTTGGATATCCCCAGGTGGGCTATTTTTTCATATATCTACTGCTTTGTTATGGGTTTAGATAAAGGTAAATGTTGGCCCTCAAAGACAACCCAAGCATAACAAGTCTAATAGGAGAACTCTTCTAGTTTCTGCAGTTTTATATTATTAAAAGTAACGCTCTGTTCCAAAGATATTGTACATCTTTATCTGGAATGCTGGGGACCTGCATAAGAGGTCTTTCTAATATGGAGCACTGCGAGAATCTTAAAGGACAAGGAAAGCCTTATTGTGAATAATGGCCATCTGTAAGGCTCACACAATGTATTCCATAGGCTCTTATCCAGTATCTGAATAGTGCAGCTCAAATGCGAACTTTTAACAGACACTTTCAGCATATAAAGTTCTCTTAACCTAGTCTTATAGGCCATTTCCTTAAGGTCAAATTTTAGTGGTATTAGAGTTTTTTGAAACCACAATTAAACTCTCTTTCTGTAATATCACAAATGCCATGAACGTTATTAAAAGATCCGAATAAAAAAGTACAAACGAAAATTGCTGTTGAAAACAATCTGGAAACCCCAAATTTTTCTTGAAGGATTTAATAATTTGTACGACAACAGACGTTTTGATCTCTGAAAACCTCTAAACCTCAAATGAAAGGTGGATCTTTGCAAGAAACGAAAGGCAATTTCTATTGACTTGTGGATTAAGGAACTACCGTATATACTCGTGTATAAGCCGACCCGTGTATAAGCCGAGGTACCTAATTTACCTAAGAAAACTGGAAAAATGTATTGACTCGTGTATAAGCCTAGGGGCCCCATGTCAGATTTCAAAATGTGAATGTGACCCAGCCGCAACAATTGGGGGACACTGGGCAGGTACCTGTTACTGTCTGTGACTGACTGTGTCGCCGACCGGATTTCATGTTTGCTTCCCTCTGCCACCCCTATTTCATGTTTGCTTCCCTCTGCCACTTCCCCCCCCATCTGTCGCTCTCCCCACCCTGGCTGCTCTTCCCTCTGTCCTTCCCTCTGTCACCTCTGCTCTTCCCTCTGTCCTTCCCTCTGTCACCTCTGCTCTTCCCTCTGTCCTTCCCTCTGTCACCTCTGCCCCAGCCGGACTGCCTGTGACTGCCTGTGTCGCCGCCCGGAGCAGGTCCAGGAGCTCCGGGCGGCGCGTCCTTCCCTGCCGGCGTTCGCTTTCAAAATGGCGGCGCCCATGGCCGCCACGTGGGTAGCGGCCGGCGCCGCTACCCACGTGGCGGCCATGGGCGCCGCCATTTTGAAAGCGAACGCCGGCAGGGAAGGACGCGCCGCCCGGAGCTCCTGGACCTGCTCCGGGCGGCGACACAGGCAGTCACAGGCAGTCCGGCTGGGGCAGAGGTGACAGAGGGAAGAGCAGAGGTATGACCCGCGTATAAGCCGAGTTTGAGTTTTTCAGCACATTTTGGGTGCTGAAAAACTCGGCTTATACGCGAGTATATACGGTATACGAAAACTGTGTTAATTTACACTAAAAAGTACAATTCTGAGAAACGAACATTTTGCATACTTTCATAAATCTGCCCCTTAGACTTGGTATAAGAGGAGGAGTGCCAGGGTAAGAAAGAAGTGCTCCAGATAAATACGTTTCTGCAAAATAGATTGCATAGCTGTAGTTGCGTAGACCATATGTTTTTCCCACTAGACAGCAATAGAATGGTTCCAACATTGACATGCAACATAAAATATGATTGTTAAAATCTAAAAAAGTTTGGGTTTTTTTCACAAAAAAACGCAAAATTTTCATGGAAAAAAACGAAATTTATTCACTAAATGTATTATACCACGATGCTGCAAAAAGCCCAAATCTGAAAATCCACCATCTCAGACCTGTTGAGGTCATGTATAAGTCAATGGGAGAGGCACCTATCTCAATTTGATGTTTTTCAGGGTTTACGGGCAAAAACTCGAAAAATTCAAGCAATTTGAGAAAAAAGTCTGAAAAATTCAAGCAATTTGGGAAAATGTACGAAATGGGTGTTTGCTCAATTTTATTAAGTTTTTGCCGCAATTCAATTATATTAGTTATGTTAGTTTTTTTTATTAATAAATAAGTTAAAATTGGGCATGGGAGTTTGGTTGTGGTTTTGTAATAAAATAGGAGATGAATTCAGAGTTTAGTAAATAACCCCCAAAAATGTAATGGAGCGGTTTTCAGAAGTGTCTCACACATAAAATGCTTATGATTTGGGAATAATTTCATATGAAATTCCTTTCCTAATCCAGCCAAACACTAAAGCAGAGGTGTAGGGAACTGACCAATTACCATTCCCCTGCCACATCTTCCTATACCAGTTAATTATATGCCATTTCAGAACATTAAGAGGCCTATTTACTAACATTTGGATTTCCTTTTTTTCACGTATCGTAAGGGTTTTTTTTTAAAAAAAATTCTCTAAAACTCAAAAAA
This sequence comes from Xenopus laevis, assembly GCF_017654675.1. Taxonomy (NCBI): domain Eukaryota; kingdom Metazoa; phylum Chordata; class Amphibia; order Anura; family Pipidae; genus Xenopus; species Xenopus laevis. The sequence continues at coordinate 212,656,157 of NC_054371.1, read as the reverse complement.
TTAGAAATGTATTAAGTCTAAAAACCATGAAAAACTAAGTAAAAGTAGTTGAGGTCCTATAGAAGTCAATGGGAGTGTTGCTGATCCTGTTGAAACTTATTTTAACCATTCAGACTTTTAGAGGTTTCCAGATTTGTTTGCCCTTGTAATTGTCCGGAAAACGCAAATTCTTTGAGGGTTTTAGACGTATTCATTTTTTTCGGATTGTTCAGTGCTTTTTTATAATTGTACTTTTTATATTCAGCTCTTTTAATAACTTTCAAAGCATTCATGGTTTTATAGAAATAGAATTTAATTGTGGTTTCTGATACCACTAAAATTCGACCTTTAATAAATGGGCCTCTAAATTATATGATTCTGTATTTTTGCATTAGATATATTTAAAATTGCTTGGCAATGGGGACAGTGGTGGATTTCATCTAGTTCAATTGCTCATAATTTTTATTTATAGAAGAGTTACACTCGGCGTTACAGTGTAATAATCTGTTTCCGCTTCACAAAAGGCACAGCAGATATCTGCCTTCCGACTGGGAAAGAGCAAGCACCGTGCAGGCGAAGGCTGGACATTAGAAAGTCATTTCGGAAATGCAGTTTAATAAGTTGGCTCATTACATTTTGCATTTTAGCCTGTAAACAAATTGTAGAAGAAGTCAAAGGGGATGTAACCCTAATGAAAGAAAATTTAATTCTAAGCAACTTTGTACTATACATTTAAAGCAAATTTTCAATGCTTATTTGTAAACATAATTTCTATTGAAATCAGCTGTCCTTGTCCTTTCTCTTACTCTGAATACATTGATAAGCCATTAAGCATTGCCATCCCAGCCATAACCAGTCCATAAAAGATTGCAACTTTCTGATTGGCTCCTTGGTCTGTACCACATAGCACACAAAGGTTTAAAGGCCACCTCTGATAGATATAAAGGAAAACAGCATGACCCACTCTTCTCCCTAGACACCTCAATTGCGTATTATTTTCACCAGCTACAATTATTAATCTTGGACTTCAGTGATGCTGGTCCCTTGGACAGAGGATTAAAGGGCACCAATCATGACCAAAATCATTTACTAAGTAAATACACTATGTGAAAGTTCAAGAAATCCGATTTTTAAAACAGTTAGAATTGTTTGTATAATGTAAATGATCAGCTCACTATACCTTCTGCAAGATCTCCCCTATCTCCACTGCAGTTCTAGCTGAGGCAGGCATCTTGGATTTCACTGGCTCCTCCTACCTATATCTTCCCAGCCAACTGTAGCTCTGAAATCTCGCACATGCTCAGTTCAAATTCCTTGTTTGCTTATCAACCCTTCTAAGCTATTTTCAAATCAGCCAAACCTGTGTGTTAGCTGCTGTACAGTAGTGCTGCCACCTGCTGGAAGTTAGCAGGTGGCAGCACTTCTAGTGGATACTTCTAGTGGAGGAGTTTACTAAAACAAGGCATTCTGGGTAGAATACTCAAAGCAGTGTTACAATCTGAGCATGCTCCTGAAATTTGCACATTAGAGTCTCTGTTAGAGTCTCAATATGGCCTCCCTCAGTGAAAGAACCCATTTGACAAAGTAAGGGATTTTTTTAAAACCTGCAGTTTTTTCAAAAAACTATATATGTAGTTTGATTAAACGTGTTTAGCTTGTACTGGTCAGATTGTTAATATGTGTTTGATTTTGGCTGTGATAGGTGCCCTTTAAGATAGATCTGTCTGCACGATGGAGGCTGGAGTCTTACCTTCAGATACTACACTTGTCCTTAGTCAAAAGGCCAAGAATGGTAATTTCAGGGACTGGAATGAGTCAGAGAGAGTAATAGTTACATGCAGCCTCATAAAGAATGAGCTTATTGAACAACCATTGTTCCCACACACATAGACACACCCTTTTTTGCTGTTAAAATGCATAATGTGCTGTTCCCATTGTATATACAGCGCATTGTTGGCCTTGAACTCCATCTTGGTCTTGCTGCTCCTTTTCCTCCTTCCCTTCAGTCAAGTTTCGTGGTAGTTTGTTATGTTAAATTCAAATAAAAAAACCTACTTTGATGTTTTTCGTTCTCTTCCTAAAGTATCTTATAACCCAGAAGCACACGAACCGCAAGACTTTTTCCAGAATGTCCTGTCTGCTTGATACATTTGCTGTAGACCTTCTTATATAAAGTTTCTTTGTACTTAGATTTCCTGCATGTAGAGTCAACTTGATTAATGAGCAAAGCCCTCTATGCTCTGATTGATTTCCATTATTTAAACAGCTGTACCGTGTGTTTTAATTGCAGGTTCTAGAGGTATGGCTTACTGGCTATTCTGGGTTACTGTGATCCTCCTCTACATAGATGGTTCCACAGCGGCCACTGATGGTGAGTCTTTATATAGTTCTACAACATATATTTAAATGTGATTATATTTAAAATATATATATTTAAAAAGACTCTGAAGCTGAGAAATCTTGGCTTGATTTTATGAACCGTTGATATGGGGTTTAAACAGAGACAGCTAGGGGCAGTGCAAAATAGGCATTTATCCATCACGACCATCAACGGAGGGAGTTAAAAGTAACAAATTAATTTTTCTTTAATTTTTGATCATTTTGGTCTATACTGTATACAACAACCTTTGGCCGTATATGAGGCCACAATTTACAGTTGAACAACAGTTGGAAGGCTGCAGTTTGGGCATGGCTGATCTATTCAAATCCACCCTCCACCCCGATTTGGGCCTCAGTGTTTGTTCATTTCTTGGACCATTTTTTTCTAACTCTGACCAGGGCTCTACAATTATGGATGCAAGCTGTAGGAACCTGGCCTTATCTGCAGGCAATATTATTGGTAAAGTCCATGTGTTCTTGGCCAGAGCGGTCTTCAGAGAAGCCCATGCAGTAGAAGATCCCCTGGGCCCTTTAATATAAGAGTCCTACATAGTTATATGTGGAAACAGTTTGCTTCAGCTTAATAACACACTTGCGATGTTCCCCTTTATTGTGTAGGAAGCATATCAACCTCTGTCGTACTTGTGAGGCATGGAGGAATTGTGTGAGAAGAGGGTTTGGTGACAGCAAAAATTAATATCAGTTTTGCTCATCCTGGTCTTGGCTAGTTCATTGACATGAGGCTCCAGAATTCAGATGTTGCACTCTTTCCTTGATGATTTAATTGCATATAAAAACCGAGAAGGAAATAATGAAATTCCATTGTCTCCCACAATCACACACTCATTCTCCTTCTATAGCCTCTATATTACTCACATAAAGACTCTCTCTTTCTCTCTCTCTCTCTCTCTCTCTCTCTCTCTCGCTGTTGATCAGTGTTCTGCACTGGGTTTTAGCTGCAAAGAATTGTTAATGTTGGTTGACACTAAATGAGATGTTACAGATACAGCACAGAGTATTAGCATTCCTCTCCCATAGAAAAATGACACCTTGGGTGCCATGGTGGGGCCTCTTCTGGGTACATAAGGTAATCAGAAATAATAAACATTGATATTTTTGGCAAATATGAAAATAAAATATAGCAGCAGCCTTTCCTACAATAATACATAATTATGGGTGGAAAAAAAGTATATTGTGTCAGTGTGGTAAAACTATTTCCATGAAATTTTGAGTCACATAAATTTAAATTGACACTTAAAAAGAGGTTTTAATACTATAGGGCACAGTTCCATTATCAAAATTATGCAAACTCAGAGTATAGTTGGTGTAAATCTCGAGGGGTCAGGAAATTCCAGGGCCACATCTGTGCATAAGGACCCAACTGCAAAAAAAAAAACAACTATGGGGTCTATTTACTAATAATTGAATTTCTATTTTTTCCACAAATCTCTAAAAATGTGTGGTTTTTCTATATATCTGTGGCCCATTTATTAATCCTTGAATTTTTCTGATCTAGTATTTATAGTAGAAAACTCAAATTTTTAGAGGGAATTTTTTTTTTAATTTTCAGATTTTGGTTTTTATATTTAATATACCCCAAAGCTGCTAAAAAATTAAATCCAAAAATATTCCATCTCAAACCTATCAAGGTCATGTAGAAGTCAGTGTCAGATGTCCCAGAAGATGTTTCTTGACATTGTGATCCACGCTGGTTTTTGCCTGATAATCCTATAAATACAAGTTTTTGTGGTGACAATTAAATAAAGTTGAGTTTTCGGAGTGTCGATCATACGATTCAAATTGCTCAGAATTTTTAAAAGAAATATTCAATAAAATCATTGAAATTTATTGAAACTCATGGATGGGAGTTAGGTCAGCTTTGTTTTAATGAAAGAATTAGACAAACTCGAGTTTTAGTAAATAACCCCCTTAAATTTGAGACTTATTAAGTGTAAAAATCATGAAAAACTTGAATTTAAAAATTCTCCAGGTTTAAGTTAGCGAGGTCCTATAGAAGTCAATGGGATCCTATTAGACTATTTTTAATCAATTTTGCCTTTTAGAGGTTTTCTCGTTTTTTTTTTTTTTCAATAGGAATTGTCAGAAAGAAATTGTTTTGGATCATTCAGCATTTTTTTTTCATTCATGCTTTTCAAATTCAGATATTTTAATAGATTTCATGACATTCGTGGTTTTAGTGAGTTTAGTTTCAAAAACTTCTAAAACTACTAAAATGAGACTGTTGATAAATACTCCTCCACATCTAATCTTCCTTTTTTGTTTTTATGAACTCATGTACTATAAATATCACAATGATTAGCGAGTGTATTGGGCGAGTGGGAAAATATTGTATTTGTTGATTTATAAAGATTGGATGCATTGGAATTTGGGGCCAAAGGCCATCCAATCAACTAATAGGTGAAATTGGATCAGATAAAAGTTATAAAATGAAAAAAAGACCCACCTCTGTGTGATGGAACATATGACATACAGGGACATTGAACCGAGGTTTAGTGATGGGCGAATTTGTCCTGTTCGCCATGAAATTCGCGAATTTCCAGCGAAATTCGCAAAACGGACACGAAACGCGGAAAAGGTTTTTTTGTTGCCGGCGACAATTCAGACGCCGTTGACGCACATTTAAGTCTGGGGGCGTCCGTTTAATTGTTGCCGGTGTCAAAAAAAATTTGCTGCCGAATTTTCGCGGCAATTTTGCTCATTTATTTGCCACTGGCAAAACGCAGAAATTCACTGCGAATTCGTGGCCGCCGAATAAATTCGCCCATCACTACCATGGTTATTATCTTACTTGTAAAGTGTTTGGGAGGTCATAAGTGGATAGGAGGGAATAAACACTGTTCAATAAGTGACATGTAAGATGCAAACAGCCCATCTATGAACTATTTTCTCAGAGCAGCTAGAGAATCCGTTGCAAGTCAGAGAAACAGAATAATGGGTAATGGAGAGAATTGGAGCAGAGATATAAATAATGAGAATGCTAGCAATTTTTGCCGGCAGTCTCCTGTCTGACATTTCCATCTAAATATCTGATGTCTCTGGAAACCACATAAGGCTTTGCCAAACCATCATGGCTCCAGCCAGGGCAAGTACTTAACCAGATTCCATCTGCGGATGGCAGTTTCTCGCATGTCAGTGCTGAATGGGTTTTCTAATCAGCAATTCTGAAGCCAATACTGTGACGCAGTTGTTGTCACTTTGCTTCATATATTCCATTTGCCTGGGGGCCCTTTAATCTTATGTCAACTCAAAAAGGGCTTGAAAGACAGCAAAGTCATGTGCTGAACCAGACTCCATCTGTAGGCAAGTTTTACTATTCTTACTACGCGCCGAGACAGAATTTCTAGACTGACATTTTATTCTCAGTGATATTTATGTTTCAAAGCAATGAAGCTCAAAATGAGTTTGTTAGTTGTGATAATGATTTATTTAATTAAAAAAATGAACCATGTGCAAACTGCTCTTTGTATTCAATTACATTTCATTTAAATTTTTTTTAGAGTAAGTACATACCAGTATTGTACACTGTTCACATATGGCAGTGATCCCCAACCAGTGGCTCGTGAGTAACATGTTGCTTTCCAACCCCTTGGATGTTGCTCCCAGTTGCCTAAAAGCAGGAGCTTATTTTCAGGCTTGGAGACAAGTTGTGGTTGTATAAAAACCAGGTGTACTGCCAAACAGAGTCTCAATGTAGGTTGACCATCCACATGGGGGCTACTAAACAGCCAATCACAGGCCTTATTTGGCGCCAACATTTTCATGCTAGTGTTGCTCCCCAACTCCTTTCACTTCTGAATGTTGCTCACGGGTTCAAAAGGTTGGGGATCCCTGACATATGGTGTTGGCCCAGATTTTTCAGTAGTCCAAATGAAAAAAATGTAAGCACATAACATGGGGAATCTCTGTAGAGTAACTCACCACAATAGACCAGTGGACCAGGTGCTCCTGCCCCAGGCCCTCAGCTCAGGGGGGCGGACAATCCGTATGCAGACAAAGAAGTATTGGTGTAAGGCACTCCGTTAAGCCACATACAGATGAAGCCACTTGGATTTGTGAGTTAAATGCGTCATGACTCAGAGTTAATTGAAGAAACTGTGTTATCTAAAGTTATCTTAACTCATTTAATGCATTTAACCTTTTCATTAGCATACCAAAGCACCATTGTTCACAATGGTGAATGCTTTAATTAGATGGGATGTTGTGACACAGTTTTCTGTGTTAAATGAGATAAATGGGATATCTGTGTTTAGTTATTCTGTGTCAAACAGACAAACCAAAGTGGCTGCATCTGTATAGATCAGACCAAAAAGTTGATAGATAAAAATGGAAAGCCTTTATTTATACAAACATCTCTCGCCTAATGCGTTTCGTGTCAGTGAGACACTTAGTCATATTCCCCGATTTTACAACAATGGTAGAGTGCTTCCACCCCTGATCATGTACCCTTTGTGGTATCAGGTGCTACACTGGGGGACCCTCTCCTGCTATACAGGTCATACAGGTACATAGAAAATTTCCAGTGGCTTGATAAATTCTATATGTGGATTACATGATTGTTGCACCAGGCTTGATAAAGGTTCGAGTGGTCCGAAACGTTGCCTTTTTTCTGTATGTGTTTGGGGTGAATTTATTTTACACTTTTTCAGCATTCAGCGTGCCACTGGAATTTTTCTATATTCCCCGATTCTACAGTCATGGATAGTGATGGGTGAATAAATTCGGCAGCCATGGATTCGCGGCAACAAAAAAAATTGTCGCTTATATAAACTGACGCGAGTCAAAATTATTCGGACACCCATTGACTTTAATACATTTTGACAAAATATTCACGCATATAAAAATAGCTGATCGCGTCAAAATTTACGCGATTTTTATATGATTTTGACGCCTATTGACTTTGCGAATTTTTCGACATTTTCTGGAGAAGCGAAACGGGACAGATTCGCCCATCACTAGTCATGGAAAGCATTTGCTACAGGCTGCTTAGGTTAATGATATGATGCTTGTACACCCCAATTTCCAAATAGCACCACAGATTGCCAATTGGATTCAAATGATCAAAAAATATTTTTTTTATTTTCATTAGCACACAGGCAGCACAGGGTACTCTGTTTTATTGTAAAACCTCCAGCTTTATTTAGCAGGGTTTTGTTGTTTCAGGGCTGCCGTTGATATTCTCTAGTAGTATATACATGCTCATTAGTGTAAGGGAAAGAAAACTAGCAGAGCCCAGTTAAATGAGCCTTTGTGCACAGATTTTATGCTCTTAGTGAGTAGGAAGAACTAAACAGCAGAATTTTACATCTCATTACAGATATTACCATTAGAAATGAACAACGTAGAAAACTGTCCGCTCTTCATGTACTGCCGCCTTCTACATTGTTGTTTTGCTGTAAATCTTGATGCACTTTGAAAATATGGCCGATACTCCTACTGGGTAATAACACCCCTTGCTGAACCGACCATAATCTTGTTCCACATACATTTACAGTATATTGTAGCTACCCGCTGGGTGCTCTTTCTGAAGTATTCATGAAGGAAAAAGGCTAATTATTTCACTCAAAACTCAACGTTTTTTAAAATTTGTGTTTTGGCCAAAATGCTTTCATACTGACACATTTCTGATGTAATCACTTAGGTTTCAGCCAAATCCCAAACCTACAAAAAGTGCTATTTCAGTTCTGTATAAAATCAGCAAAGTGGTTGAACTTATTTATAATATTAAAATAGGGTTGCCATTTTTCTGTGTTTTTGATGGGCCGTTTAGGTCAAAACTGCCTGCTTGGTTTTCCAAATTAGGAAAACCGGGCAGGATTTCCTGAGGTTGCTGTGGCAATCAGCCAAGTCATAGCCTCACCCCTAACATCACTGGCCCAACCCAAAATGGCACCTCTCTGCCCCTGCTAAAACATCAGTCCTGCCCCCCACACAGAATTAGCGGCAGGGAAAGGTGGCAACCCCATATTAAAATGCTATTTAAAATTAAAATTATATATCAGTGACATTTTATATTTCATTGACAATCCCAGATTAAATTGGGTCAAAACTTAGAATGGAGTTTAAAACAAAACAATGTGTATATATTTCTCAAATGTGATAAGCCATAGCAATCAGATATAAATCATGGTTGGTTGCTACTACCACTTACCCCTGTTCATCCTGTATTCAAACCCACCCCTTTAAAACATGTATTGAATCTAGGGATGCAGCGAATCCACTATTTGGGATTCGGGCAAATCCTCGAATCCTTCGTGAAAGATTCGGCTGAATATCAAACCAAATTTTTTACTTCCTTATTTTGTGATGAAAAGTCACATGATTTCCCTTCCTGTCCCTAATTTACATAAGCAAATTAGGATTCGGATTCGATTCTGCCACGCAATTGGATTCAGCCAAATCCAAATCCTGTTGTAAAAAAATCCCAAAGTGAACCCTGAATTCAGGGCATCCCTAATTGAATCTTTCATAGCTGTTTTGAACTTAATTTAATATGTTCCTGTAGCCTCTGTTATCTATAGTTTACTACAAGTATAGGATACATTATCAGGAAACTCGTTATCCAGAAAGCTCCGAACTAGGGGACGTTTCAAATAATTAAAATTTTAAAAATGATTTCCTTTTTCTCTGTAATAATAAAGCAGTAACTTGTACTTGATCCCAACTAAGACATAATTAATCCTTATTGGAAGCAAAACCAGCCTATTGGGTTTATTTAATGTTTACATGATTTTTTAGTAAACAACGGTATGGAGATTCAAATTATGGAAAGACCCCTTATCCGGAAAACCTCAGGTCCCAAACATTCTGGATAACAGGTTCCTTTTATATTGCTTGCAAATTAGCCATGCAGCATGTGGGTATAGTATATCACAAGGTAAATTGGTAAGTGTCAAAAATGCTACTATTAAATCTCAGCTCAATCTAATAAAGTGTCACACTAACAATGAGCTACAGTTCTCTTACTTGATTGAGAGGGTCACTACCCAGTGTAGCTGTAGAATGTGATTTTAATTTGGAGCTGTCACTTGACAGTGGGTTGGAAGCAAGAATTATCAGATTGTGGTGAGTGGCTGGATTCTGTTACATTGACAGTTTACTGTGTTACAGCTCATTTCTGTCAAAAATGGTAAGATACTGAAATATAGCACTTTTATTTTCTTTAAAAAAAACACATTGTGCATGTGTTAGAAAGAGCCGGTTAAAGTATAAGACAGGAGGGAGAATTGTATTTTTGTATATTGATCAGGTATGTCCTATCTTCAGGAGACATTTATCCAAAAAGTTATCACCTTACTTCCCACACACTTCACATGACACTGCACTGGTGCTGCAGAATTCCTCACACAACCCGGCACAGTTCATTTATACTTTTAAGGGATTCTGTTATGGTTTTTATGGTGCAGTTTTTATTACTAAATGACATTGTGTACATTACACGTAATTTATTCTATTTAAAATTTTATTCTTGAATCAATAAGTGTATTTTATTTAGTTGGAATATTGGTGTGTAGGCGCCATCTCAGATAATTTGCCTGGTCATGTGCTTTCAGAAAAAGCCAGCACTTCACAATGGAATTGCTTTCAGATAAGCTATTGTTTCTCCTACTCTATGTAAGTGGAGGAGTCGCAGTGGGACTTGGATTTTTACTATTAAGTGCTATTCTCAGATGTACCAGGAAGTTGTCTTGTGGCAGGCAGCTGTTATCTTGTGTTAGGGGGCTATTATCTACTTACCTTCCCATTGTTCTGTTATTAGGCTGCTGGGCTGGAGGGAAAGGGAGGGGGTAATATCACTCCAACTTGCAGTGCAGCATTAAAGAGTGACTGAAGTTTAGCAGAGCACAAGTCACATGACTGAGTGCACCTGGGAAACTAACAACATATCTAGCCACAGGTCAAATTTCAAAATGAAATATAACAAAATATTTGCTCTTTTGAAAAATGGATTTCAAAAGGAGGAGCACTGTTAACTGATATGTTGTAAACAAAACAAAAAACAAAAAAAAAAACATGATTTCCCATGAAAAAAACCCTTAAAGGAGCCACACACACTATTTTTCAGAGTTGGGGAGCTTACCCAATTTATTATGATCACCTGTGCATCAAGATTTCAGGGTGTGCAACCCTGAGAAAAGAAACATTTAAAGCACAAAACTCCACCTCCCATTCCCAGAGTCCCAGATTATTGGACCCAGATTTTGTTCATGTGTTAAGCACTGGTTTCAGCTCCTGTGGGTACAGGCCTGCAGGGCAGAGTGAGATCATACCTCCCAACAACTGTCCCAGTTTTTGCTGGACAGTCCCAATTTTGACAGCCCCGGGTTGTTACAGAAATGTCTCGACTTTCTCTTTGATCTCCTTCACTGAACAGCCAAAGTAAGATACAAAGTTTCTAACTTAATTGGCTTTTGTCTGAGAGCCCAGAATATGTGGCAGGTGCTTTTAGTAACAATTTAAAATAAGCAAAGAACAATTGTAACAATTCAAGATAAGCAGGTCTCTTGGGGAAACTGTGACCTGCAGCTTAAATGGCAATTCACCTTCACTAACAAAACTGTAATAACATATGAAAAACCGCAGAAATATGTTCACACTTTCATAACCTGACACATTTTGTAAAATGAATATGGTAATTAGTGTGGCCACAAAAATGGGTGTGGTCAAAAATTTCGCTGCAAATCTTTTTTTGTCTCTCTTTCTGTTTCCAAAATTTTGGGAGGCATGGTGAGATCAGTTCACATAAGTGCTAAGTATCCACCATAGTTCCATTTGGCACTGCTGTTACTGTAGTTCACATTAAAACAATGTGCTTTGTTGGTGGTAGAAACATACTCCTGGACATTCGAGGCTGCTGCTATTGCCGGGAGCTCAGGTTACAAGTGGCAATACTAATCACAACAACCGCTATGAAAAAAAAAAGCAAAGGCATTAAGTAAAATGTCAGGTTCATCATTTCATTACTCTGTCCTCTTTCAGTAAAATTGATGTAATAGTTGGAACAACGGTGTAATTGTGGTCACACCTTGAGATAAATTGAATACATGCCGCCTCCATCTGTGTACTGATTTCCTTTTATTTTATCAGCCGAGGGAAGAGGATTTTGTTAGTAGCACCTCTGGGCTTAGATATCAGCAAAACGACATCAATAACTTCATTTCCCCAGAGACACTGCAGTCCTAATCATTTTATTGAATGTACCACACGCTATCATAAGAAAGGAGGCCTAAACCTCTTTTAGATTTCAAGGGATCTGCTATTAAAGGAAAACTATACCCCCAAAATGAATACTTAAGCAACAGATAGTTTATATCAAATTGAATGACATATTAAAGAATCTTACCAAACTGGAATATATATTTACATAAATATTGCCCTTTTACATCTCTTGCCTTGAACCACCATTTCGTGACTCTATCTGTGCTGCCTCAGAGATCACCTGACCAGAAATACTACAACACTAACTGTAACAGGAAGAAGTGAGGAAGCAAAAGGCAGAACTCTGTCTGTTAATTGGCTCATGTGACCTTACATGTGGTTTGTATGTGTGCACAGTGAATCGTACGATCTCAGGGGGCGGCCCTTATTTTTTAAAATGGCAATTTTCTATTTATGATTACCCAATGGCACATACTACTAAAAAAGTATATTATTATGATAATGGTTCATTTACATGAAGCAGGATTTTACATATGAGCTGTTTTATGCAATATCTTTTAATAGAGACCTACATTGATTGGGAGGTATAGTTTTCCTTTAATTAATTCATTTTCATTCAACATTCTGCATGGCATAATTGGATGAATGCTGCCAAGCTGATTGCATTCTGTGCAACCCTGAAGTTATTTATCAAGCTCAAATATCCAAACCTCGAATAATTCGTCGTTTTCGGAGCAAAAAAAAAAAAAAAACAAACAACGAATTATTCAAGATTTATTAATGTCCGATAGTCTAAAAACTCAGAATCCCAAACCCCAGCATGTATAAGTCAATGGGGAAGGTCCCAGTGTCTGCGCTCATGTCCGTACCAATATCCGATGATTTTGGGGATTCAGAGCAAAAAACTCAGGAAAAAACCTAGTTTTTGGGGAAGCGCCAACGTTTTCTGCGTTTTGCCCAACCCTAATTTTTCAGGCTTTTTTCATCATAAATAAGGTCCATTCTGGAATTCGGAGTTGCTTGAAGTTGAATATTAGAAATACTGAGATAAATTCAGACCTTGATAAATAACCCTATAAGTGTCTGAATTAGCCATGCAGGATTTGCAATTAATATGTGTTCATTTACACCAGATCCCATCCTTTATACTTAATAATGGCGCAATTCAAAAGAATATAGAAATGGACAGCAGAGGAGTCAAAGTAAATTGGCCACAGATGATCACTAATTTGCCTGAGCAGTGGGCCAAAAATGTCTCATCCATTTGTTCAACCAACTATGCAACGTTTAGATCACAATGGAAGACCTTTTATCTCAGGACCATATCTCAAGCTTCCCTTTCAGGATTTTTCAGGTCTATCAGTATCTGATCGAGCCCCTTTGAATTAACTTTTAGTACGATGTAGAGAGTGATATTCTGAGACAATTTGCAGCTCTCCAATGTGCAATTTCAGCAATCAGGTTGCTGGGGTTCAAATTACCCTAGCAACCATGTACTCATTTGAATAAGACACGGGAATATGAATAGAAGAGGGGCTGAATAGAAAGATGAGTAATAAAAAGTAGCAATGACAAAAACAAATGCTCGGCAAGCCTACACATTTATTAAGATGAAAAGAGTCAGAAGAAAAACCTTAATAATGCAAAAACTAAAAAAAAAAAGAAAAAAATGAAGGCCATTTGAAAAGTTGCTTAGAATTAGCCTATAACATACTAAAAGTTAATTTAAAGGTGAACCACTCCTTTAATCCTATATCAGTCAAGGATGCCATTATTTCAATCATATGTCATTAGGAAGACATTGGTCCTAATTTAATTGCTAATGAATCTTGCAGGATGAGAAATTTATATGTGCTCAGTTTTGGGACAAATTTGCTAATATAGATATTGTGCTGATATCTGTGAATCAGTAGACGAAACCTTGGAACATAACTGCTATTGTGGAAAAGTACATACAAGCAAGCAGTCAGTGGGGGTCATTTATCAACACTGGGCAGTAACCCAGAGCAACCAATCAGATTGCTGCATTCATTGTTGTACTTGCAGCTGGCTTTAAAAAGTTAATCACTGATTGGTTGCTATAGGTAACTGCCCATGGGCAAATTTGCCCAGTGTTGATAAATGAGCCCCACTGACTGTATCTGTCCAATGGCCCATGGCTACGAATGTTGATTTATACCTCTGCACTTGAGGGGTTATTTATCAAGGTCCGAATATATCTCAATATCGGCTGCTACAAACTCCGATATAACCCGCTCGGGTTTTTAACACTTATTTATTATTACATTTTCCCGAAAATTTGCTTTGCTGGAAAAGCTCAGATTTTCATGATTTTTTCGTGAATTTTTCCGGAAATCTCAGAATTTTTCATAGTTTTCACCTGAGAGCTCCGAAAACATTGTGTAATTGCCGAAACCCCAGACACAACAGAAAATCAATGGGACTGTTCCCATTGACTTTTATGCAACCTCGACAGGTTTGAGATGCCGTGGTTTTATATTCGGGCTTTTTATATTTTTAAAAGTCCGATTTTATAAAAAAAAAAAAACAAGATTCTTTCGGATTTCGGGGAATTTCGGGTATTCGGAGCTTAGTAAATAACCCCCTAAGTGTGTCTCCCTGGTATCCATAGTAAAATATCTTTTGTGTCTGGGAATAGCTGTTTATTCACAAAACCTTAAAGTGTCTCTCACTGTGCAATATATACTGTATATACTGTATCTACATTGAACACTGGTGGAGTTAAAATACCAGCAATTCATAAAGCTCGGCATACACAGAGGGAATTTATAATGAGAAAATAAGTGCTCGTTTAGGTGAGAAATACAAATTGCTCGTGATATGCCTAACATCTTTCTGTTATGTGCATATTTGCATAATTGCTGGAGAGACTGTCGGGTTCTATTGGCTCACAAAACGCCTGATAATAATCACTGCTCTAAAGAGCTCAGTGTAGCTCATAGAAAAGATGGATAAATAACGCTGATTATTTTATCAGCTAATAACCAAATACAGCTGTCATCTCCCTTTCTTTCGACAAAGACAAAGACCATGGAGAAGAAACTGTTTATGGAACTGGCACACCTATATGCAGTATATTTCCATTTAAACGACAAAATCCAAGTAATTAGGTCTCTTACACACGGGCGGTTTTTACTGCACTTTCTTCCGTTCAGCCGCAGGGGAGCGCAGGGGTAGACGCACTCAATTATTGTGAAGGGGGTTGTACTCACACAGACACATGTAAGTGCCAAATGCAGGTGGGCCACAGCCAGTGGCGTAACTACCAGGGGTGCAGCAGGTGCGATCGCACCTGGGCCGCACCCAGCTGGGGCCCGCCGGAGCCGCGATAAATCTTATCGCAGCTGGCACAGTAGGGGGACTTTATGGCACGCAAGCCCGCAGCTCGCTAGTCGCTGATGCATAAATTTGGAGAGGGGAGCCCGGGTGCACATGCTGCTGCAGCTGCCAATGGCGTAACTACCAGGTGGGGCCCGTCGGTGTCCTCATCCAAGGGAACAGCTGTTGTAGTTGTTACTGCACCGGCATTACATAAATGAGTTCAGAGCCCTGCCGTCTATAGGACAGCGTCAGCCTCCCTCTCTCATGACCTACTGCGATCTCCGCCCACTCGTAGGCGGAAGCGTTGCTGTAAAGTGCCATCTGAGACTGTAGGACAGCGCCGTCAGTCTCCCTCTCTCATCACCCACTACGATCCGCGCCCACTCGTAGGTGAAAGCGTTGCAGTTGCAGCATGGCCGACCCTTTGCTCCCTGTACTGCAGCCAGGGCCGGATTTACATAGTGGGTGCCCCTAGGCCCACTGCCATTCGTCGCCCCGGTCCCCTCCCCCCATCCCTTTATAAGTGCCAATTTTCATCATCTGGACTGGAGCAATGGGGATTGGTGCACGAGAAATTAAAACAATTATTTTATCTCCAGCGCATCCCCAGTGTTTTTGAATCAATGTGGGTGTGGTTGGGCAGCATGCCGCCCCCCTAAAATCCTGCCACCCTAGGCCCGGGCCTAGATGGCCTTTCCACAAATCCGGGCCTGACCGCAGCAGTTCAGATCTCACTCTGCAGCATCACTGAGGACTGCCCAGGAGCATGAGAAGAGGGACCCAGTGGTGACATATTACTGTGAGTGCTCCTTATCTACTGTGATGCCTAGGTTACACTAAACACTCACACACCTCCTGTACCTCTTATTCACCTTCTGTACCCCTCACCCACCTCCTGTCACTCTCACTCGCCCTCCTGTCCCTCTCATTCACCTTCTGTACTACTCTCTCACCTAGTGTACCTTTTACTATTCTCCTGTACATTTCTCTTACTCCCTGTACCACTCACCCATCACCTGTAGCTCTTGCTCTCCTCCTGTACCTTTCTCTCTCCTCCTGTAACTCTCATTCACCTCCTCACTCTCCTCCTGTCCCTCTCACTCGCCTCCTGTCCCTCTCACTCTCCTCCTGTACCTCACACTCGCCTCCTGTCCCCCTCACTCACCTCCTGTCCCTCTCACTCACCTCCTGTCCCTCTCACTCGCCTCCATACCCTCCCACTCACCTCCACACCCTCTCACTCGCCTCCTGTCCCTCTCACTCACCTCCTGACCCTCTCACTCACCTCCAGCCCCCTCACTCACCTCCAGCACCCTCACTCACCTCCAGCCCCCTCACTCACTTCCTGCCCCCTCACTCTCCTCCTGTCCCTCTCACTCAACTCCTGTCCCTCTCACTCAACTCCTGTCCCTCTCACTCACCTCCATCCCCTCTCACTCACCTCCTGTCCCTCTCACTCACCTCCTGTCCCTCTCACTCACTCACCTCCAGCCCCTCTCACATGGAATTGTGACTGTGCCATCCTTCTATTAGTTTTGGGGTATTTATACATGGAATTGCGACTCTGCCATCCCTCTATTAATTTTGGGGTATTTATACATGAAAATGCAACCGCGCCATCCTTCTATGAGTTTTGGGGTATTTATACATGGAATTTCCACTGTGCCATCCATAGTTTTTATGTCTGTATACATGGTTGTGGCCCTGGTCTGCTTTTTGCCTATTGTTTCTGGTATTATACATGAAATTAATGTGTAACAATATTTGGACTGTATACAAGAATACCAAATAGAGTAAAACCTCAGTTTTACATACCCTTATTCCCAGGCTTATTTCACATTGTGAGTAATAGGCGAGTTGTAAAAATGTTTAGTTGTGCCTTGTCATAAAAGTAACTGAGAATTAATATCTGGCCACCACTAAAAGTGTTTACAGACTGTCCCTGCTTCCATGATTTTTTTATCACTGCAGTCTGTACCAGATTATTTTGACAATACCGTTTAATTTTAGTTGTACAGCACTTTGCCCTTAAAAAGTGTACCAGTTTCAGTAATTAAAATAACTTTTTAAATTCAGTTCTAGGACATTAGGTCAGTAAATGTTGGGAACTGCCCACAATCCGGGCTGGGGGGGGCCCAGTTTCAAATTTTCGCACCAGGGCCCCTAGGTGTCTAGTTACGCCACTGGCCACAGCATGTTGCATTTCACCTTCATTCGGCACATACATTCGTCTGTGTGAGTACAGCCCCCTTGACAATAATTAAATGCGTCTACTCCTGCGCTCCCCTGGGGCTGAACAGAAGATAGCACAATGCAGGGGAGCGCAGGAAAAAACACCCATGTGTAAGAGCCCTAAGGGTAGGACTACATGGACGTTTTCGGCGCAATCCGACAAAAATAAGGTAAGTGAATGCTTGTCACGCTACACGACTGTCGGATGTAGACACTGCACGCTGCGCGTCGGCTCGTGCCGAAAACGTGTATCCATGTAGCCCTACCCTAATACAGCAGCAATGGAACAGGCAGTTGTAGCATTCTGTCAGCACCCTCGTGGAAGAACAGAATTGAAATCAGAGCAAAGTAAGCAAGCATCAATGATAATAATATAGGATTAAAGGGATTGTTCACCTTTAAATTACGTTTTATATAATGAAGGGAATGTTATTCTGAGACAAATTGCAATTGGTTTTCATTTCATATTATGTGGTATTTGAGTTATTTCCCTTTTTATTCAGCAGCTCCCTATAGCAATTTCAGCAATCTAGTTGCTAGGGCCCAAACTATTCTAGTAACCATGCATTGATTTAAATAAGAGACGGGAATATGAATAGGAGAGGGTATGAAAAGAAAAAACGAGTAATATAAAGGAGCAATAACAATACATGTATTGCCTTACAGAACATTTATTTTTAGATGGGGTCAGTGACCTCCATTTCAAAGCTGGAAAGAGTCACAAGAGAAAAGGGCAAATATTTTTAAAAAAAAACTATAAAGAAAAAATGAAGGCCAATTGAAAAGTTGCTTAGAATTAGCCATTCTATAACATACCAAAAGTTAACTGAAAGAAACAGTTCAGTGTAAAAATAAAAACTGGTTTAATAGGCTATACAAAATAAAACATGTTTCTAAAATAGTTAGTTAGCCAAAAATGTAATGTAGAAATGCTGGCGTGAGCGGATATCTAACTTAACAGAACAGAACTCTACTTCCTGCTTTTCAGCTCTCTAACTCTGAGTTAGTCAGCGACTTGATGGGGGGCCACATGGGACATAACTGTTCAGTGAGTTTGCTTTTGATTCTTAGCATGCAACTCAGATTTAAGAGCAAAGTTATGACCCATATGCCCCCTCTTAAGTCATTGATTGGTTACTGCCAATAAGAGAGCTGCAATGCAGGAAGTAGTGTTCTGGCTATTATGTTAGACATCTAGCCCACTTTATGGAAAACGTTTTCGGCTAACTAACTATATTGAAAATATTTTCTATTTTGCACAGGCTTTCTATTTACCCAGTTTTTATTTTTATACTGACCAATTCCTTTAAAGGTGAACCACCCCCTTAGCACAATGGCAATTCTGTTATTGGGGACCTGGAGCTTGTACCCCCTTTCTTGTGCTTTTTATTATGAATACACAACCAAAATCCAGACAGGTTCCTTAATAAAGCCAAATCTTTGATTGTTTGGTGGAGCTGTGCCCATAATGCTGAGTATTGTGAGTTTGAGTATAAAGTATATCAGGGATGCCCATTTATTGAAGGCTGTTTCATAAGTGTCCCTTAACCAGACAACCAAAATCCAGGATCCATCATCCATTTGATATAAAATATTCTAAAAAAAATGTTTTTGGTACTATATCAAACCCTGGCTTGACTATAATAGGGTCATATGTCATTGTCCAATATTGTTATTGCCCTAGGAGATACTGTAGGGTTGTTGGGAAGACTCTGCACTCTTGAGGGATGACCAATTCCTTTTGCATTAGTGCAACATGACAGGTTGTTGAAATCTAAGCCCTGGATAGCCTTCTTGCCATATTTTCTTCCAGAAGGATTGAAAGCAATAGTGATAGTCTGTCACGTGAAGAATACTAAAGTCTCTTCAGGCTGGTCTTGTGAGATAATAGCGCTGTTTGATAGATATCCTTCTATACAGAGCTGGATGCTATGAGACTTCCCGAGCGTGGTCAGTGAAAGGCTTTGCAGTATTTTGATTAATGGTGCTTCTGTCCTTTTCCCTTATGTATACCCTTATTTATCCATTAAAGGGCAGAGCATGTATGAAATGGCATTAAAGCCAGCTATGTTGATCTGGATAAAGTCCATTCACAAAGAAACTTCACTTTGCATAGGAGCCAATCAGTGGTCGCATAATCTGACAACATTTGAAGTTGGCTGGGAAACACTACTTGAAGTCAGTTGAACATTCTGTAACAACCTTTAAAAACCCAGTGGTCCAAACAAACACAAAAATGAATGCTTCCAGCGCTATACTCTGGCTTATTGTTCAGTTATGTATATATTCCAACTCACGCATACAACCACGAAGTATATGTATATATATATATATATAATACACAAAAGCCATGAATATCCTGTAAATTATATCCTTATAAACTGTGAGTTCTGATGTCATCAGTTATAAACGGTGAGGTCTGATGTCATTTCTGTCACATGACTCACTGAAATTTGTGTATTATAATAAATAAAGTACCCCCAGTTGCAAAATATGAGGATATTAGAAGTTACCTCGGAGTTCCATGACCTGTATAAAAACACTCGGCCTTCGGCCACGTGTTTTTATATGGTCATGAAACTCCTTGGTAACTTATAATATCCTTATATTTTACAAGAGGGGGTACTTTATTCACTATATATTTGCAAAAAGAGCGACACTCACAAGGTTGTTTTCAATGCAAGCAAACTGTTTATTCCACTCAACGTTTCGATCCCCCACAGGGATCTTCGTCAGGAGATTACAGACAAACAACCAGAAACCCGTTACCATCCCAGAAGTTACACTCACTGGCGCCAAAATTTGTTGCTAAGCAACCACCATATGGTGTGGGGAAGTGTAGGAATCAGCATAAGACAGTGTGGGAGGTGAGAGTATCATACAGAACATCAGCCAGTGGGTTTAAATTCTGGGATGGTACAACCCTGTGAGTTTCGCTCTATTTGCAAATATTTACCAAATGGTCTAAGGGTCTCTTGCCCTGGACCCTGCGCTCAAACTTTAGAATAATCCTGCTCTGAATGGTCACCCCCCTACATGTGAAATACAATTGAAGCAAATCTTACCGAGTTGGCATAGTGATCCGGGTGCCGCCGCCCTGAGCCCGTCACTAAGAAGAGCGTTGCTAGCACACACCAACCATCACAGCACATCACTCTGTCAAGGAATCACTTAATTCACAATCATAGGTAAAAAACAGCAATCTTTATTTCCATATCCGATTCACAAGAGACCATGGGGTATACTTATCAAAGAGTGAAGTTAATAGTGAAGTTCCGCCACTAGAGTGAAATTCCGCCACTTTCCATTCATTTCTATGGGATTTTTAAAGGCGTATTTATCAAAGGGTGAACTTTCACATTCACCCATTGATAAATACACCTTTCAAAATCCCATAGAAATGAATTGTGAGCTGCGGAATTTCACTCTAGTGGCGGAACTTCACTCTTTGACAAATTTACCCCAATGTCTGAGGTCTGTCGCGTTTCATGTCTGCACACTTCCTCAGAGAGTGCGCTGCTGACATGGTTGGTGTGTTGTAAAAACCAATGGGACTGGAACATAGTGACAAATAAATGTAAGTTTAGTTGGAGTGGCTGCAGGAAATCCCTTATAAATTCATGATTTGCTTAAAATGATTTAAACTATTTAAATGAATGTATCATTCAGACATATTATTACTTTATAAATTTAAACTATTTAAACTACTTAAATGAATGTATCATTCACACATATAATTACTTCGGCCTTGTGCTTTTATATGGTCATGAAACCCATCGGGAACTTATAATATCCTTATATTTTACAAGAGTGGATACTTTATTCACTATATAAATTCAAACGATTTAAATGAATGTATCATTCAGACATATTATTACTTTGTAAATATTTACAGTAAATAAATGTATTTACCGTTCAGGGTTCTACTTTTTGCTGGTAACAATGGCAAGATGTGGCATAGGAACCCTGACATAAAGGTTTAATTTAACAACAAGGTCTCATTTAACATCTGTGTGTATTTATCATTGGTTATGGGTGCCTCTATGACAGGTATTACAATATGGGTGGGTTTAAAGGGACAGCACTGTGTAATTGCCCCTGTAGATTTCTAAAGCCAGGTAATGAAGACTCGGTGTTGACTCTCTGCAGCCTAGTCCTTAAAACCTAAAAGTGTAGGGGATACATATGTATTGTATGACTAGAAGTCTGCGGATACCTGCCGATCCAACATCTCATTTCAAATCCAAGAGTTTTAAAATAAAATAGATCCTCTCTTTGCAGTTAAAGTGGCCTTCACCATCTACTCTCCTGGGAAGGCCTTCCATTACATGTTGGTGGAATTTGTTTCCAGTCATATGCAAGAAATTGGGCACTGACTTGGCCTGAATTGGCCTGGCTTACATGGGTATTCCAGTGCTCAGTTGGGTTGAGGTCAGGGCTCTGAGCAGATCAGTCAGGTGCTTCCACTCCTAAAACCAACTGAGTAGGGAAATTATTGTGCACAAAATTATCACCCCGTTGACAAGGAAAGGCCAACCCCCAAGCTCTTGCCTCAAAGTAGGAAGCTTGAAATTGTCATTGTAGTAGCATCAATGCCTACTAAAATGGATCTGTCTTAAATAGAAATTAGAAGGGGTGTCCACAGAGTTTTTATCATATATAATGTAGCTAGAATACTGATGGTTCTCAGCACTTATGACAATGGCACAGGGAGAGGTTTGGGGGCATTTGGCACACTATCAAGCAATGGTAATTCCAAATTCCCCAAATTTAGGGGCTGAATTGTCAAAGTGTGAACTTAGAGCTGATCACAGTAAAATTCCCCATCACTGTATTTAATCCTATAGGATTTAATAGAGCCATATTTATCAAATAGTGAATACGCCTCTAAAAATCCAATAGGAGGAATTTTACTGCGGTGAGCTCTAATTTCACACTTTGATAAATCTGCCTCCAGGGTGTCATGATAACTCATATTTAATAAGTATGGATAAAATAAATACACATTCAAAATTGAGAATCTTATATACACTGAATTTGATATAAATATAGTGATTAAAAAAAAAACGTAGAGCAAGGTATAGTATGTAAATTACCCTCATGACACCATAGCAGTATTAATATTATATTCTCCCCTTCCCCCCCAGTAGTGCTATATATATATATATATATATATATATATATATATATATATATATATATATATATATATTATGAATGAATACCGGACTTCCATAGTAATACAGCAGACCATGAAATCAGTGCCATGCAAAGACAGATTCAACAGCCTTCCTATAGTAAAACTATATAGAAAAAAGTCCACACTAGTATGTGGGGTGCAAAAACAGCCTTCCCTATTCCCTAATAAGAAAATTAGCTTTTCACCAGCTGACAGACCTTAAACACTGAATTAGAAGTGTGTCAGAGCTGCCATCTGCTGCCAGCAATGTTCTTTACCCTGGTAGGACCCCTCAGGGCCAGTAAATATCACTGAGCTAGTTTTGTTGTTAATCTGATATTTGACAGAAGGCCAAGGGAACTGAGCTGTGGGAAGTATAATTTTAATTCCTGACCTGAGAGCTATGTAAATGCACTTACTTTCCTATCTTTATGTACCTTCTGCCAGTAATAAATGTATCTGCCCGTCTTTGGTTTCTTGGCACGGTAAAGAAATGTGTGCAGACAGTTTTTTCTGGCTTTCATTGCTGCCAATATTCTGATTATTAATATTATTTATATTGCACTGATATATTCCAAACCACTTTTAGCTAGAACCTTTGAGCTAAAGTGCCTTAGGACACCATAGACCACATAGCATCATTATTCAAAGTCTATAGATTGGTCCTTCTACAATTTGTCATGCAGTGTTCTAGACATCAACTCTTTCACATGTACTTAGGCAACAATATTATGAATGAATGTCAAGTAAACATAGTCAGGTGAGTCCTTGATCAGGCTGAGGGCCATATTAAAACTGACAGAGAGCCAAATCTAGTCCTCTGATCAACCATCTGAAAATTCTGCTATTGCATCTAACACCTATGGAGAAGAAATCAGACATGCAGCATGACAGTTAATAGATATAGCTAAAGACAATGAATGTTGATCAGGCTGAGGACCATACAAAAACTCATGGAGGTCCAAATGTACTTCCCAACTGAGCAACTCAGCTGAAAATTGTGATGCTGCTTCTAAACCTTCTGGAGAATAACTCCGACAAGTCAGGCAGCATGATAGCCAATAGATATAGTAGCTCAAGTGAATGAATGTTGGTCAGGCTGAGGGCCATACCAAAACTCACAGAGGGCCAATTCTATTTCCCAGCATCCCAGCCTGAGGTTGTGCTGTTGCTTCCAAAACTATATGCATTTTAGATATGATAGATCAATTTCCATTTGAAGAAGAATAATCGGATATAGCATTTCCCCTTAAAATGATATGATATATAGAGAAAGTACCGGAGTTATGTCCTTTGTAACTGTTCTAGGCAGCCTGTACTTTCCAGATGTTACAGAACTAGTTTGGCTAGGAAATGGGAACATCAGATAGAAAGCCAGCCCACTCCCTGGCTGTGGCTGAAGCACAATTCCAAGTGGCCTGAATCAGGATAAGGGATCAGATCAGATATGTTTTACTGCAGGGATTAAGTGTACTTGCCACGAGTGCTGGGGGATGTAGTTAAAACCAGCCAGTAACATTTAAACAGCTTAGATGACTACTTATTATAAGAAAAAGTATAGGCTGTGCTACCATAAACTGCTAAACTAGGCAGACACAGAGAAGTTGGGGTATCCTGGAAACACCTGTAAGGAAAGTGGTTAAACACTGTTTCCTGTTAGTCAGCAACCCTATGCTGCTGACATTTATGCCCCATTTACCCCAAATTTACCATTCAAACGCCTCTCTTTTTCTTCCCGTTGCAAATGTGTGCTCCTAAAGATGTAGTGCAGCAACCCTATACATTTCAAAATGGGTGCTTTTAACAAAGGCTTTAGTTGCCCTTTAATATAAACATGGCTGCTGTCCACGTACAGCTCTATGCACTGTGTAAACTAAATTAGGGCCATTGTATGAGCTTTTCATTGCAGTTCTTACCATTGACATTTTCATGAGACATTCCCTCTTGAGTGCACCACTGGTCACCACAGAAGGACTGGTCTTTGCCCCCTGTTTGTATATGAATTCCTCAGTGAGGGCTGAACAATGCAATATGCAAAAAGGCTCATACTAGTGCAAGTGTGGAATTGCACCATTGCCATACTATACTGAAAGGTAGCTTCATCAATACATGCGCCTCTGTACTAGACTCTTGAACCTAAATGCTACTTTGCTGCATAAGGTGCACATGGAAGCAACAGAGCCGTTTAACATCTACCTTTACTTGATGCAATTAGCAGCTGACCTAATGAATTGCACAATGGCCCGCTGAATTGTGGGTAAAATACGTGGATATGTGCATCTATTTTCCCTTTGTACCTTGAACTTGCATTAGTTCATAAGGTCTAAAATATCAAAAAAAAAATGGACATGGATGGAAATTTCAATGAGCAGATCACCAGTTGGATTTTGGTGAAATTCCATTAGTTTGAGGTGGTGTTTTTCCTGTGCTCATTTTT
The DNA here is from genome assembly GCF_017654675.1 of Xenopus laevis. Taxonomy (NCBI): domain Eukaryota; kingdom Metazoa; phylum Chordata; class Amphibia; order Anura; family Pipidae; genus Xenopus; species Xenopus laevis. The sequence goes on along the minus strand of NC_054371.1, from coordinate 212,631,432 downwards.
GTACTTTTAGAGCAACGCAGCATTTTTATAACCCTAATAAACACAAACCTACTCCGTTTTTTCTTTTATAACCCTACCAGTTTCCATAAACATAATGGTGCTGTCTGATAGTATTTCTGATTGATTGGCTTTCTGTTGCTATTCTTAGTTCTCCCTTTCAGTAGCATCTCTACATGGGGATGGTGGGGTTGTTTATTAAAGTTGCAGAACACTAAAATCCAGCAAAATTCTGGCATGCCATATTTAATGTAGCATAGTCCTTCCTTTCCCCCCATCATGTTAAGTATTAAATAACTGAGCAAATAGCTGAAATTAAAGGTAGGAATGTCTTGGGCAGCTCATTTGAACTGTGGTCTCTGGCTGTATGTCAATCTCCAGCCCTCTTGCTATTCTTAAACTGCAGCAAATAAATGCAGATATAACTATCTGGGATAGCTGGATATATCTGGCAAGATGAGCCTTTATTTTTTCTTCTTATGTAGGTTGGTTCCGGCTCTGTGACATCACAGCCCTGTTTCAAAATTGCATAGTTTAATATGGTAAATATTCTCAGAGTGAAGTAAAGCATGGTTTCTACATCACTTCTTATATTCGTTGTTCTGCCACATTTCTCTTCTGTTCATTATTAAATGTTTTCCCAGTTGCTTATAACTTGGATGGCAGATGCTTGAAGTATGTGCAACGTGACCTCTTGGTCTTCTGGAGCCATCCAACCTGGCCGGTACCAAGGCTTATGTGTGGATTTCTTCTCACTTTATTGTTACCTTTGGGCATTGTTTCGGAACTTGGTTTGCGTTCACTGGGTGACTCATCTTCTGGTTACAGAAGGAAATTGCCAACAATTTGATGATTAATCCCTAAAACAGGTGGCAAACATATTTATGAGGTATAAGCGAAGCATGAACAGAAAATTAAACATTTGGAAAACCAACTAAGGGCAAAGATGAAAATTGATATGGGAGTGCTGTGTACAGCCCTTTATTGATCAAATCACAGACAGAATAATAAAGGCAATAATAAAGGCAAATGTGTTATTATAACAATGCATTAAGCAATCCCTTTGAAAGAGAATATAATTCTGTGTATGCAGATTCCCCCAGGAGCCCACTGACTTGGATGTATACTGTTCTCAAACTAGACTTGGTCACTAGTACCCTGGCCTTGAGGACAGAGCCACCTTCTTGGCTGTAAGAGCAGTTCTTTGTTTTTCTGTGCTGTGGAGAGATTTCTCTATGCTCGCCCACAGATAGATCTCTTTTACTCCTATATGTTCTCATGTCATATGTTTCCAAGTCTATAAAACTCTAAAACTCTTTGTTTGGGAGTTTTACCTCAAGTGATATCCAGTTCCTGAATTTCCGCAACACTTTCAACTGTCATTACTTCTTTAGTAGAGTAACTACTGGGTGGAAGGGAGGGTGGCTGGCCTATCCCCTCTGTATACCACTGGGGATTCTACAGCATGATCTAAGCAGGCTTTTCATTATGGAGCATGGCAGGTATGAGTCTGGGCATGGATTCAGACTTTGCAAGTAAGAAGTCTTGAGTACTGCTTCTTGCATTCTTTTTCCAATCTCAACTTGAGAATTCTCATGAAAGAAATAGCTGGTTTGCCCACTACATAAAATCATGTTACCTTGAACTCCTGAGATGTTTATGGGAGATATCAGCTGATCAAAAATTCTCAATCAGTAGAAGAAATATTCTTTTAAGAGGGTGCCCTTGATATGCTCCAGAGCAGAGAATTGAGAATGCATGGAGAAGTATCTAGAGAGCCTGGGAGCATCCTTCTATCAAGACTCCAATGCTGACTTTAGTTTATGGATTTAATGGACAACTAATTCAGATTTAGAAAATGATTTACTTTTCTGTTTCTTTTCTGTAACTTTTTGGTTATATTTGAATATATCTTATGTTGCAGGGTGTGATCTGTTTGGATATGGGAATAAATGGGAAGTTGCCCTGCTGGCTGTACAGGGGATAGGTCCTCCCATAGCTAAAGAATGTAATGATGAAGTGAATTTCCTTTGCTTTACAGGCAATAACTGTTGCAGGAACCATCTCCAAGATATGAAAAAAGTCATATAGAACATTAACAGCTGTATTCTGTCCATTCAAACTAGACTTCTTATGCTGGTTGTCTGGTTTTATGCAAACTTGTTGGCTAGTCATATTGAATATTTAATCTGGTACTACAGGGTGGTAAACCATTTAGCAGTTTTCCATTTTTTGAAAGATGGAATAAATAATGCATAGACTTTTAAAAATAACCAACATTGCAGTGCCTATCGCTGGCTCGGTGCGCACGTTTTGTATATTTAGGGACTGAGCAAGCCAGACTGGGTCAGATGAGGACAGGGACAGAATAAACTAGGAGGACGTCCAAGAAAATGAAACAACTTAAAAGTGAGAAAAGCTGCTCTGAACCCAATTTTACTCAGTGGAAAAGTAATGTAGAACATCAGGCTTTGTTTTTGTGTGTGTTTCTTCTCAGTTTTCACTTGTTTTGTATTATGCTTTGGTCACCAGGGCACGTCATGTCTGTGCAAATTAATTTCCAGTTGAATGTACTCCACTAACATCTTCTGACAGTGTTCTTAAATTAAGCGACTATTGCGGGGAGTAATTGAAGCATTTTGCTCATAATTAATACAACTTTCTTGACCAACATATCATCCACAAATCCATACTCAACCCTCTGACACCTGGCTTTCTCCCAAAATAATAACAGAGGCTGCCAATATCCTCCTGCTTACAAAACCTAAAGGTTACTGTTCTATACTCAACATTTTAGATCTTTCAAAAGCCTTTGACACAGCTGAACACCGTTTCTTCCCAGATACAATTGTTCCCCATTGACAGTTAAGGCATTGTTCTTTCCTGGTTTAAATCTTTCTTTTATGACCATTCTATTCGAGTTCTACCTCTTCCTCCTTCTCCTCGCTCTCTTTGTTGTCGTTCCTCATGTGCCTAATTCTTGGTCTGCATCACATCAAGGAAAATTAATCTAATTTGAATTTCAGAACAGGTATCGGATCCGTTATCTGAAAACCCATTGTCCAGAAAGTTCTGAATTACAGGAAGGCCATCTACCATAGACTCTATTTTCAGTAAACCTTTCTTATTTTAAAAAATGATTTCCTTTTTCTCAATAATAATAATACTAATAATAATAATAATAATAATAAAACAGTACCTTGTACTTGATCCCAACTAAGATGTAATGCTCCTTATTGAAGGCAAAACAATCCTATTGGGTTTATTTCATTCTTAAATGATTTTAAACAGACTTAAAATATGGAGATCCAAATTATGGAAAGATCCCTTATCCGGAAAGCCCCAGGTCCCAAGCATTCAAGGATAAAATCTCCCAGTTCTACCTATCTACACACTCTCTCCTTCTGTCCTTTCTAATCACAAATCGCCTTCTCCCTATTCAAATCCCTTAATTGATCCTACGATCGCCCCTTAAATTAAATTCAAGCTATAAACATTTACATTCAAGGCCCTTTTTAATAAGAAGTAGAGTTATAAAAGCTAATGTGAGAAATGGACAGCCAGTAAGTGGGCAGCAAAGGGAAACTTTGCAAGATGTGAAATGTCTCAGAACAGGTTTAAAAACAGCAGCATGGAATAATCTGAATTTGTAAGTGTTTTAATGATGAGCTGGGGATGATTAAGTGCAGCTGAAGATGCTATACAACAGACTTTGTAACCAGTTAGAAGTGTTAAGGCTGCGGGACACTCAATGGATAAGAAACAGTATGTATTTAAAGGATAAGTAAACCTTAAAAATAAGTGACTGTCAAATTGATGAGGGTACTATTCTAAGAACTCTTGCAATGTACATTCATTATTTATTTATTTTTAATTCCAAGATATTAAGGGATACATGTACTGTTAATATGAATTAATTTTCTTAACAGCACCACCATCTGGTCATTTTCCCACCAGCCTGACCACCAAGTAGTCAAAGAAGTTGTCAGGAGAAAGAAAGAGGCTGCTCTGATGTTCTTCTGCTTAGGAAAGATTTGAGAAAGGTTCCTAATTTTTTTCCTAAGCAGAAGATCATTAGAGCAGCCTCTTTCTTTCTCCTGACAACTTCCTTGACTACTTGGTGGTCAGACTGGTGGGAAAATGATCAGCAGGTGGCGCAAAATTACAAAATTAATTCATATTAACAGTACATGTATCCCTTAATATCTTGGAATTAAAAATAAATAATTAATGAATTTATACTGCAAAAGTGCTTAGAAAAGCACTCTCATTAATTTTACATTCACTTATTTTTAAGCTTTACTTATCCTTTACAGGGTTGTTCATCTTTAAAGTACCTTTTAGTATGACATAGAGAGCGATATTCTGGCACATTTGTAGTTGGTTTTAATTTTTTTTTTTCTTATTTGTGCTTTTTATTTAGTTATTTATTTAGCTTTTTATTCAACAGCTCTCCAGTTTGCAGCTTTTATCAATCTAGTTTCTAGGGCCCAAATTACCTTAGCAACCATGCATTGATTTGAATAAGGGAATGGCTTGAATAGAAAGATGATTCATAAAAGTAGCAATAACAATAGATTTTTTCTAGATGGGGTCAGTGACCCCCATTTGAAAGCTGCAAAGAGTCAGAAGAAGAAGGCAAATAATGCAAAAACTATAAAAAAAAGAAAAATGGAAGACCAGTTGAAAAGTTGCTTAGAATAAACCATTCTATAACATATTAAATTTAACTTAAAGCTGAGCCACCCCTTTAATATTAACTGCAATCAATATATATAAAATGTTTTTTACCTTCTGTACAAATTGAGAATTCGTATAATAAAATATGATATTTTTTTAGCTAAAATTAAGGCTAAATGTGGGAAATATGTTTTGATTGAGGTGTAACGTTACAGTTGTCAGGTTACATATGTCCCCCCCCCAACAAAATTGATTTGATTCGTAATTCGGTTTAAGCATAAAGTATTTCCCCTCCCTGACAGCAAGGCCTGGTTTCAGGATATTCAAACAATTGCACAGCTGGAGCTCTCAGAAGTGCTCATTTATTTCTTTGTTTCCCAGGCCTCCAATTAGGATATCCTGGGAACAAACCCTGGGCAGATGTGCTGCAACTGAACTATAACATTAGTATTCCTGCCTTGTATTCATGTTAACCTCTGACATTCCACAGATAACCTTTGCCTATATTCTGTCTGCCCTGTACCTGAGCTCCTGAACTCTCTCCTTCCTGTTATAATAATAATAGTGAAATAATAGTGGAATTGTCTTCCCTTGTAACTTTCCAGCATTCATACTTAAGCCTTAGATAAAAACACAGACATCGGAATGATGAATAAGTCTGAATACCTCCAAGGCCTACACAGCAGGTCTTCTTGCATTACTTAAATGCTTTGCCGTAAAAAGAGTATCATATTCTAATATATATTTTTGGCAGGGAAAGACAAATGTTAATCTAGTTATAGGAAGGTCTAGAAAAGAAGACTGAGATTAATAAAGGGGGTATAGATTGCCTTGAGGGGTAGAGGGAGTAATTCTACCCTTCTATGAAAGACTTGCAAGTTTTGAGGCTTAATCTAGTTTAATGTGTATAGTGTGGCAATTCCAAGTTCACTAAATGATCATATGGAACAGGAGAGTTCAGTGAAGTCTTTCTATGGTAATAAAGAGGATATTGAATACATGTTGTGAAGACAGGAAGGATGAAAATACATTTTATAAATACATTGCGTAAATACATTTGTAATACAGGTATAGGACCTGTTATCCAGAATGCTCGGGACCTGGGTTTTTTTCCTGTAATTTAGATCTTCATATCTTAAGTCTACTAGAAAATCAAGTAAACATGAAATAAACCCAATAGACTGGTTTTGCTTCCAATAAGGATTAATTATATCTTAGTTGGGATCAAGTACAGGTATAGGATCCCTTATCCGGAACCCCGATATCCAGAAAGCTCCGAATTACGGAATGGCTGTCTCCCATAGACTCTATTTTATCCAAATAATCCAAATTTTTAAAAATGATTTCCTTTTTCTCCGTAATAATAAAACAGTAGCTTGCACTTGATCCAACCTAAGCTATCATAAATGCTTATTGCAAGCAAAACCAGCCTATTGGGTTTATTTAATGTTTAACTGAATTTCTAGTAGACTTAAGTCATGAAGGCCCAAATTACGGAAAGATCCGTTATCCGGAATACCCCAGGTCCCGAGCATTCTGGATAACAGGTCCCATACCTGTACAAGGTGTTTTATTATTAAAGAGAAAAAGGAAATCATTTTTAAAAATTTGGATTATTTGATTACAATAGAATCTATGGAAGACGGCCTTCCCATACCTGTATTATTTAAAATATTATTTATGTCTAGCTAATTATTATTAGTAGTAGTAGTAGTAGTAGTAGTAGTAGTAGTACAGGTATAGGATCTGTTATTCTAAACCCTATTATCCAGAAAGCTCAGAATTACCATTTTATAGACTTCATTTTAATTAAACAATTCTAAATTTTAAAAATTTAATTAATACAGGTATCGGAAGGCCGTCTTCCATAGATTCCATTGTATTCAAATAAATTTTTTAAAATGATTTCCTTTTTCTCTGTAATAATAAAAGAGTACATTGTACTTGATCCCAACTAAGATATAATTAATCCTTATTGGAAGCAAAACCAGCCTATTGGGTTTATTTAATGTTTAAATGATTTTCTAATTTACTTAAGGTATGAAGATCCAAATTTCGGAAAGATCCGTTATTCGGAAAACCCCAGGTCCTGAGCATCCTGGATAACAGGTCCCATACCTGTATTATTATTATTTACACTTATTACACATTCCTTAGCTCTATACAGCAGAAGGTAGTGTATATCAAATATACAAAAATGCAGTAACCAATAAAAGAGCTAAATAAGGCCCTGTTCATTAGAGCTTACAATCTAATTAGGATAGGGTCTGTATGTTGTGTATATCCATTAGACTTCAGTAGCAGAAAGGAGGTTTTCTCTTCTGGTTGGGGAAGTGTTTTTTTTTCTCTAAGAATAATTCTCTTCCTAAATTATTTGGCCTGGTGGCTACAGTAGATATATTTAAGAAAGAGCTGTATGTATTTTTATCAAACTAAACAAAGGATACTGGCATGAATATACACAGAAGGATCTTCTTATGGGTTCCTTTAATGCCTATGGCAGGGCATGTTGCTCAAAAACATATACTGAGTTCCGAAAATGATTGTGTCTAGCCAGCAAGCTGCTTCTGTGTTTATATTGTTTTGTGCTTAAGCCTGTGTTTAGCATCCAAGGAGATATATATCAAGCAAGTTGTCAGTGCAATAAAATTGTTGTTTACAAGCAAAGCAATATTTTTCTCTGCCAAATCCACAATTACTACTTTTGGGACCCATTTTGGCAACAGAGTTGTAAGTTCCAGAAAACAAAACCTCCAATAATTTCTTAGATTTGTGCATCCAATGACCCATGGTCTGTCACACACACAAAAGGAAAAGCTGCCAAAAATATATTTTAGAATGTGATATTGTTTTTACCACCAACATCATCACAAATAGGAAATAGCAGAAAGAAGATTCAGCTGACAGTTGCCGCTTTTCTCTTGTAAGCAAAGGAAACGACTGAACTGTATGAAGAAAACGAAACATTCAACCAGGTTTGCTTTTGGGGAGATGGCCTTAAAGCTGTAGTTCACCTTTAAATTAAATTTTGGTATACTAAAGGATCACTCATTCTAGGCAACTTTTCAATTGGCATTCATTGTTTATTTTGTATAGTTTTTGAATTATTTGCCTTTTTCTTCTTCTTTTTCTAGCTTTCAAAAGGGGGTCGCTAAACCCCATCTAACAAATGCTCTGTAAAGGTGGCCATACACTATTAGATCCGCTCGTTTGACGAGGTCGCCAAATGAGCGGATCTTAACTCAATATGCCCACTAACGGCTGGGTGATATGGGGTGAATCTGAACGTTTGGCCCTGGGGCTGAACGATCGATTACAATGCTGCGAATGGGCACCGATGGGTCGCTGGATCGCAGCAACTAGCCGATTCGGTCCTGGATTGCAGAAAAAAAATCAAACTTGACCAATCGATATCTGGTCGTTTTTTGGCCTGGTATCGATCGGGAGGACATGTCGGGAGCCTCCACACACTGGCACAAAAGCTGCCGAATAGGTCTCTAGGACCCATATGGGCAGCTTTAATTTGCCTGCGTACAGCCACCTTTAAGCTACAAATGTATTGTTATTGCTACTTTTTATTACCATCTATTCAGGCTTCTCCTATTCATATTCCAGTCTCTTATTCAGTGCATGGTTGCTAGGGTAATCTGGACCCTAGCAACCAGATTGCTGAAATTGAAAAATGGAGTGCTGCTGAATAAAAAGCGAAATATCTCAAAAACCACAAATAATAAAAAAAAATTTAATCCAATTAATAAATCACTCTCTGCATGATACTAAAAGTTAATTTAAAGGTGAACAACCCTTTTAAACCTGTTAATGTCCAGACGTTAAACAAGGACTGGGTTTAGGTGATGAATAATAAATATCTTTTTATATATAGAGAAAGAGTTTTGGTTTCAAGGTGGCTAAATATAGATGCCATTTGCAAGCCATAAAAGTGTCACAACATAGCTGCATTAACCTTTATAATTTGTTGAGATAATAGTACAAGCCAGTGCATGGCAATGTGAAACTAAAGAAGTGGGGCTGCTATTAATGTGTTCCATGGAATACAACAAGGGAAAGAGAATAGTTTCACATTGCACTGCATTCGCCTAGGAGCCCGTCTGGCCTGGCTGACTGATTCTAGGCTTATCTCTAGCCAGGCGGGCAGCCATGTGAATATTTTGTCCAGATGCCACATATAAATCTACCCACCTGTACTTTGTCTGAGCGAGCAAGTAAACAGCATAAAGTAAATTGTCTAGCATGGGAATGTGGCTTGTATTTTTCTTATATTAAGGGGCAGATTTGTTAAGGGTCAAATAGAAAATTCAAATTTACATTTTTTTATGGTCAAAACTGTCAAATTCGACTAGGGAATTATTCAAATTCGACTTGAGGTTTTTTTTTAAATTCAAATTCGATGTACGAGATTTATCATACTCTGGCCCTTTACGAATTCAAATGTGACTATTCACCACCTAAAACTTGGCAAATTGGTGTTTAAAGGAGAAGGAAAGCTACGGAGGCATTTTATTGCCAATAGATGCAATAGTGCAAGCTAGAATGCTATATTTATTCTGTAGAATGTTTTACCATACCTGAGTTAAAAGCTCTAGAAGCTCTCTGTTTGTTTAGGATAGCAGCTGCAGTATTAGCTTGGTGTGACATCATTTCCTGCGTGAGTCTCTCCCTGCTCACTTATAGCTCTGGGCTCAGATTACAGCAGAGAAGGGGGGGGTAAGAGGAGCAAACTGAGCATGCTCACACCCGGGGCAAGGAGGTTTAAGCTGAAAACAGGAAGTCTGATCCAGAAGCCCATGAGTACACAATAAAAGGAAAGAAATGCTGTGGTTTCTTTTGACAGAGGACTTTGAGGGTTTACTGGTATATTTATATAGACCTTTCTGATAAAGCTTACTTAGTTTTAACCTTTCCTTCTCCTTTGAGTTAATGGGAGAAGTCCAGGGATCAACTTGGAGCTGTTTGCAGCCTTCCTTTTTCGACTCAATGCGAGTCTGATCGAGTCTGATATATTCAATTCGAATCTTCCGGTTGTTTCAATGCATCCACATTTTAAAAAATTGATTTTAATAATGAATTTAGATTGGTCAAATTTCTAATTTATGGGAGTTTTAATAAAACTCACATAAATTCGACATTTAATAAATGTGCCTCCTTGTGCGCCATTTATATCGATATTCGATATTCAAAGTCAAAGGATTTACATTAAGCAGGCGAATATTGAAGGTTAATTAACCTTCGATATTCCACCCTATGTAAATCAGCCCCATAGTGTTTCTCTGCTAACAGCACTACTGGTTTCACCTCAGTAACAATATCTGAGAATCCGTGTCCCAACATACATTCCATCAATCACTTTTTCCCAGGAAACTGGGGACCTTTTTGTCACCATACCACACATACTAAAAGTTAACTTAAAGGTGGACTACGCCATTAAAATGGACATACATGCACAAATAATCTGACACAAAACAAAGGGGCAGATTTATTAAAGATTCGCCAGCGTTACAGTTTGTCAGGGACTTCGCCAATTTGCAAATAGTTGCGAATGGACGTTACTCCACAAATTCACTAAGATGCGGATTTTACTGAACGTTACCTCTTCGCCCGCTCAGACCAGGCAAAGTGCACTGGAGTGCATAGATCTTCTTCAATCTTCTGTTACTTGCATCATATTTTTTAGTGGAAAAAGTTTCTAAGTCCCAAAAAACGCTGGCGTCTTTTCCTTTTTTCAGAGTCATAGCCTGCAAAAGTCCTTAAAATTTTTTTCAGGTAATCGGGTGGGTAATCGAGTTCCCCCTACATTTTCTTACATATGGAACATAAACTATACACTGGGCTCATGTGTAGGGCAATATAACAACTCTATTTTCTTTATTAAGGTTCCCTGGGCTTGTGTAGTGTAATGTATTTGCTGCAACATATACGTCCATTCCACTTAAAATTTCCCACCGTATGCAAATTAACCTGAGCGCAAGACCTCTAACGAAATTGCAGTAGGCAGAATTGAACGCTAGCGCATCTTCGCTTTGATCTGCTGCTCGTCAGCGTTCGGCACCCTGGACGCAACTTTGCATTTTAGTAAATTAATGTTGTCTGAAATATATTTTCGCCTTGCGAAGTGTTTCGATGGCTGCAAAGTCGTCGCTGGTGAATTTTCGCCGCTTAGTAAATTTACCCCCATGAATGATAATCTGCGTTTTTCCGACCAATATTCCTGTAAAATAGATGGTAAGAAAATGTCATCTGTAAATTCAGCCAGTATGAGAAACAGGAGGAATCAGAGGAGTCACAACATCTCTTTAGCATTGAATGAAAGATTTATTTTTGTTTTGCAGGGTTGGTTTGAACAATTACTGGGGTTACTTGAACTCAACAGCCGTGTACTAGAATATCAGTATTTTTAGCATAATTGCATAAAATTTCATTACTAAAAAGACATTACCCAGAAGTTGTCTGTTTTTTCTCTTCTTCATGCAGAGCCACTTATTGAAATAGCCTTTGCTTCTGCAGCCTTTCCCCCCCCCCCAACAATTATGTTATTTTTACAGCGCTACTTAATGCCAAGGACTTCTTAACGTTAAAGAGATCTTGGGAATTTTAGGGGCCTATTTATAACTGGTGTAAATGTCAGTAAAATCTAAATGGCATATTTTAAAACCTCTGTTCTTGTACTTATGCGTGAGTGACAGGACCGTCTCTCTCCAGCCCATACAAGTTGTGCCTATTCAGAGTGTCAGTAGAGGTAAGTAGATTCATTTCAAGTAATAATAAATAGAAACGTGTCAAACGAGCCAATTTTTTCGCAAGCCATGGATTTGCTGCAACAAAAAAGTAGCTGAGAAGAAAAAACGCCCATAAGAAAAAAAACACACATCGCCATAAAAAAAAAGAAGCCCATTGACTTTTGGAGGGAGATACATTTTCACGGGTAAAAATAATTTTGATGCCCATTGACAAATTTTTCGCCGTTTTGTGATTTTTTTTTTTTCCTGTATTTTCTCAGATTTTCCAGAGAAGCCAAACAGGACAGATTCTCTCATCAGTAATTATCACTCTAATGCCATGCATCACAATTAGATCTAATTAAAAAGACCACTATTTTGTGTCCGCCAGGCTAATGCCAATCATTGCTTCATTATTTTACAGCACACTAGACCTAGATTAAATTCTTAAATCAAAGGAATATATAATTACTCAGAGCACGCTTCTGAGCTCTTTTGCAATTTACATAATTTTTTTTTCTAGTTTTCAAGATATTTGTAGATTTTACGTTGCTAATAGAATGAAGTTAAACAACAGCGCCAGTCGGCTGTCCATTTTCAAATACAGTTACGGCCGGAAAATTAAGTTAGTGAGAAGAGGAAAGCTGTTTTAGCAGTTTAAGGGCCAAATTCATTAAGCGACGAAAATACGCTAGCAACGCCTTCGCCACGCCAGGAGAATTTTCGCCAGGGCTCCGCTAATACACCAAAATCCGAAGTTGCGCTCAGGGAGGCGAAAGGTAGCGAAGTTCTGCTAGCGCTAATTGATCAGTCAAAGCGAAGTTACGCTAGCAATGCCTAATTTGCATATGGCGCCAAGTTAAAGTTGAATGGACGTATATGTAGCAGCAAATACATTACACTACACAAGCCTGGGAAAGCTTCATAAAATAAAATAGAGTTGTTATTTTGCCCTATACATGTGCCCACTGTATAGTTTATGTGCCATATGTTAGGAAATGTAGGGGGGAAGGAGAAAAATTACGATCTTTTTCAGCCTATCACCCTTAAAAAAGTAAAAGACGCCAGCGTTTTTTGGGACTTAGAAAAAATTTCAACTTTTTTTGAAGCAATGCCTATCTACTCTATTGCACTTCGCCTGGTCTGGCGCAAGAGGTAACGTTCAGTAAAATGAGCAAGTTAGTGAATTAGCGTAATTACGTTCCTTCGCCGTAGCCCAACTTCGCCTGGCCTAAGGGTGCGAAGTAGCACTAGAGTAGGTCCACTTCGCTGGCAAATTACACCAGCACCCGTTAGTAAATCGGCGAAGTAACGAAAAGACGTCACGCTGGTGAATTTGCGCTAGCTTTAGCTACTTCGCGCTTTAGTAAATTTGCCCCTAAAAATTACAAATATCTACTACTGTACTATGCAAAAACTATTGTAAATTGAAATAGTAGCAATTTTACGTTCATTTAGTTTGAGGGTTTACATTTCCTTTAACCCACTAAACTTAGTGGGCCAAATTGAAATAGCAAATCTTTTTTTGATTTGAATAGTTATGTAAAATGCCCATTACCATTCACAAAGCTTGTGCTTAGCGTTGGTAATTGAGAATTTATATCTTTCTCCAGAAATATTTATTCCGGAGACCCATTATTCTGATAGCTTCCGAATTACGGGAAGGCCATCTTCCATAGACTCCATTTTAATCAAATAATTTAGATTTTTAAAAATGATTTCCAGTACAGTACCTTGTACTTGATCCCAACTAAGATATAATTAATACCTGCTAAAGGCAAAACAATCCTATTGGGGTTTATAAAGGGGGTAATTTATTAAAATCCGAATTTATTAACTCATATTAAAAAAAACACAACCAGACTCCCATGCCTGATTTTAGCTTATTTATTAATTAAAAAAAACGACATTTAATCGGATTGCAGAAAAACTTGATAAAATTGACGTAAAACCGCGAAATCTAAAATTTTTCGAACTTTCCTGAGTTTGTTAATTTTTTGCATGAAAACCCAGAAAAAGTCGAATTTTCAGGCTAAACCCAGCTTGTACCACAAAAACTTCAAATTGAGATAGGTGCCTCTCCCATTGCCTTATTCAAGGCCTCAACGGGTATAAGATGGCGTATTTTCGAATTAGGGCTTTTTGCAGCATCAGGGTATAATAAATCTCGAAACATCATTTTTTTCCTCTAAAAATTTCGTTTTCTACTGAAAAAAGCAATTTTTTTTTGAGATTTCGCAGTTCGACCTTTAATAAATAACCCCCTTAACGTTTAAATTAAAGTAAGCTTAATGTGTGGGGATCCAAATTATGGAAAGACCTCTTATCTAGAATACCTCAAGTCCTGAGCATTCTGGGTAACTGGTCCCATATATCTATATATTTATATTTTTCAGGCACAGATAAAAATATTGTGTTCTTTTTATCATATGGTTTGTTTAATAATATATTGGCACACTTGGATCACTTGTCCTATTATAGATACAGATAACTTCTATTCTGTTTGTAGTTTGTATAACTTAGACATATTCACACATGGAGAATAATCCTGGTCAGATTGCAGAGCACAAGCACATGTTGTTGCCAGACACATTTTTTCATTCGCATATTAGTCATGAGATGGAGGCCTAAAATATGGCAAATATGTGATGAAATCATCTGGGAATCATGTAATATGTTCATATAGTTAGTTAGTCAGGGTTCTTAAGTGATAGATGTTATATGCTAATATGACGTCTGTTCATTTAAAGGGGTAGAACCAGCGGCTTCTGTCTCGGTGCTAAGTGTGTATAAACGAATGCAAAAAAGCACCCTTTCTTTTTTCTAAAGCACCTTTTTTATTTTGTTAATGTTCTTGCTGCTTCTTCCACCATCTGCCCACAAATAAATGCCATAACGTGCACTGAAGCATGTGTAATTGCTGGGGTTTGGTTCCGGCGAGGGCACTGTGTGCAAGGAATCTTTATGTTCTTACCATGCTTGCGTGGGTTCCCTCTGGTTACTCTGGTTTCTTCCCCAGAAACGTTGATTAAACAGGGTCAGACTGAACTGGGAGAAAACCCGGTGGGCCTGGCCCTCCCGAGACCCAAGTCTGCTCCCTCTGAAAAAAAGGTCCCCTTCAACGGGAACTGTGGACACTGGTGCTCCCCTCCCCTTCCTGCTGAAAAGAGGAAGTGCAGTAAGTGGTGTTCAGAGAGGGGGTGGGCTTTAGAAGAGCTGGAGCTCTTGACTGGTGTGACAGGTGGCAGCTCTGATTGGCCCCAACAGCCCAGTCCAACACTGCTGATAATTGTAACCATTATGGTTGTGTGTGTGATATGATGGATTTTTAATCCTTTATTAAAAGGTATTTTATGTATAATTTCAGTGAATAAAAGATTTGTGAGCAGTTTTAAACGGAACTTAAATGGTCTCGCTCTGCATATTGCGTTGACTTGTCCTCCCTCTCCTGCTATCCAGTCCTTGTTCCGTCTGCTCCAGTCTCCTTCTGCTCTTGTCCTCCCTCTATCCTGTCCTCCCGCTATCATGTCCTCCCACTATCCTGTCTTCTCGCTTTCCTGTCCTCCCTCTATCCTGCACTCCCGCTATCCTGTCCTCCCGTAATCCTGTCCTCCCGCTATCCTGTCTTCTCGCTTTCCTGTCCTCCCTCTAGCCTGTACTCCTGCTATCCTGTCCTCCCGTTAGCCTGTCCTCCCGCTATCCTGTCTTCTCGCTCTCCTGTCCTCCCGCAATCCTGTCCTCTCCTGCTATCCAGCTTTCCAGTCCTCTTTTGCTCCAGCTCTCTTGCTACTCTGTCCCCAGTCTGATCCGATCTTCACCTGCACTGTGCTGTACTATCCTTTCAGTCAGCTCCCAATCTACGCGCGCACCATCCTGTCCCATCCAGTTTGATCCTGTCCTTATCTTTGCCCTCCCCATCCTGTTCTGCTCTGTACCTGTTCCAGTCTGACTCATGGCCCTCGTTACCCCATTTCTGCCTTTCCTTGTCGTGTTCCCTTTGGCTCATGCAACCCCTGCCTCAAGGATTCGCACTTCCCTCATCATCCTCCGCAGCACCCCCCTACCTTATCCTTGAGACCGTCTCATTACAGTTGGTTTAAAAACAGCAGCATGAAGTTCAAAAAACGTATGTCAGGAGGAAATAACTAACGATCCGCAAGCTTTAATCCATGTAATGGTGGTAATAGTGACTACTAAAGGGAAGACTATGTATACTGTATGTTGTTAGGAAAGCAGCAACAAAACTAGAACTTTGTTAATGTTCTATAAAAGGTCTTTGTTAGGTTATAACAGACCAAATGGAGGACATTAGCTTTGCCTGCCTTTGAACTCTCTCCATAAAGATAATCCACTCCGGATATTTGTGTGATCTCATTACATGTTCCTATTTAGAATAAAGAGGAAAAACATTTACACATTAAATAAACCCAGTGGGATGGTTTTGCCACCAATATGAATTTATAAAGCTTGGTTACCATCAAGTACAATATACTGTTTCATCATTACAGAGAATGTAAAACATTAGAATTATTAGATTAAAAAAAAAAAAATTGAGTTTTCTGAATAATGGGTTTCTGGATAAAGGATCCCATTACAGAGCACACTTATTTACACTTTATAAAATGTATTGTTCACCTTTAAATAAACTTTTAGGGTCAGAGGACATGTTTAGATTCAGGGAGATTTGTCGCCCATCGATTTACATTTTAGCGGGCGAGAAGGTGGTTCGGGAGATTAGTCGCCCGAATAAGAGGAGATATGTCGCCGGGCGACCCTTAGGATGATGTAGGGAGTGATATTCTAATATTCTAATATTCTAATACAATTTGCAATTGGTTTTCATTTTTTATTATTTGTGAGGTTTTTTTAGCTTTTTATTCAGCAGCTTTCCAGTTTTCAATTTCAGCAATCTGGTTGTTAGGGTCCAGATTACCCTAGTAACAATGCATAGATTTGTTTGAGACACTGGAATATGAATAGGAAAGGCCTGAATAGAAAGATGAATAATAAAAAGTATCAATAACAATAAAGTTGTAGCCTTACAGAGTATTTGTTTTTAGATGGGGTCAGTTACCCCGATTTGAAAGCTGGAAACAATCAGAAGAAGGAGGCTAATAATTTAAAACTATAAAAAAAGAAAACACGAAGTCCAATTCAAAGTTGATTAGAATTAGCCTTTCTATAACATACTAAAACTTAACTTAAAGATGAACCATCCCTTAAAATACATTTTAGCTTGACAGTATCTTTAGTAAACACACTGGTGTATGAAGTGTCCCTTTCCATTTTATTTTCCAGCTATATTATATTCCAGGGCAAAATGCATTGTCTAACCACACCCACCCGTGACTAATACATATAATACCCATTTAATAACAGGCTCACATTTATAAAGGCAAAATCTGCCAAACATTGTTTGCACTGTGTTTTTATAGTGTTATTTCCAGAGTGGAACATCCCTAATTGGCTGAATGTATTCATACAGGAGCAAACACAGTCATGATGTTCCGATGAACTGTTGACTTGAACAGAAGTACAATTACTAGAACCCATTCTGTGTAATTGTATGAATCTATCTCATCAACTGTTGTGTCGATTTGTCTCCAGCTATCTCTATCATACACACATCATGTACATATCATTTACATTTCACTGGGGATCCAAGGCAGAAGTAGGTCTTCAAATAGTCACCGCGAGCCTCTACCAGATATGACTGTTCTTCAGTGAGATGAGAAAGGAAATATTTTATTTCTGCTATATTTTTATAATATTTTTGTTTTCAATTCAAACCCCATTCAGGGACCACAAAACCTTATTTTTTTGTTAATTCTTATTCTTCTTAATTTGCACTCCATGGGGTAGATTCACTAACGGGCAAATTATCGTCGGGTTCACACACATGGCACCAGTTCGCCAGGTGCAAATGCGATACGATTCACTAATAAGCGGAGTTTCATCCTGGGCGCCGACCGCTGGTGACTTTTCGCTAGCATTACTTCGGCAGTGCGAGCATTTCTTAGCGAAGATGGGCTAGCGTACTGTTTGTGCCTAGCAAAACTTCGCTAGTGATCTTGCGCTTAGGTCAATTTGCATAGGGCGGGAAATTTAAAGTTGTATGGACGTCTTTATTATAAATGTTGGTGCAAATGCTTGAAGTTACCACTTTTTATAACAAATGTCCAGGGAACCTTAATAAAGACAAGAGAGTTAATATAATGGCCTACACATGAGCCCACTGTAAACTGAATGTTCTGTATGTTATGAAATGTCTGGAGAAAACCGGTTACCCAAACCGGACTTTTGCAGGCAATCCGGCTTCAAAAAAGGAAAAGTCGACAGCATTTTTGGAACTTAAATGTTTTTCGGCAGACAGGATATTATGTGACAGAAGATTGAGGAAGATCTAGCTGCTTTTTAGCACTTTGCCTGGTCTGAGGTGGTGAAGTCAACTCTGGTGAAGTCAAATCCGTAGTTTGAATTTGTGGAGTAACAACCTTTTGCCAGATCAAAAAGTCGCCTGACGAGTGTGAATGAACATTAGTGACAGTTTCTTTCGCTAGTGAATTGGCACCTGCGCTTGTTAGTTAATTGGCAATGTCCCTGTGGGTGGCAACGCAGGCAAATTGGCGGTAGCGTTAGCCACTTTGTCCTTTAGTGAATCTACCCCTATATATTTATTTTTATCCACAGTTTTCTCCCTTTCCTCACCATGCGCTTTCCCTGCTGGGGAAATTCAGTTACCGGAGATCACTTAAAGTGGAAGACAAAGTTTATTTGACACAAGCTCTGTGGATTTTGAACTCACAAAGAGCCAGAACCCCAAAAAAAGGAATCACAGAGTTGCCAGTGGGAGACCATAGAGATATCTCTTCACAGCAAAAAAAACAAAGAACTGCTCTTACAGCCAAACAGGTGGCCTTGCCCCCAAGGCCAGGGTACTAGTGACCAAGACTAGCTTGAGAACAGAATCCATCCAAGTTAGGGGGACTCCTGGGGGTATCTCCATACCCAACATTTTATTCTCTCAGTTGTCATAAGCCATTTTGCTATTCTTATCCTCCTTTTCCATTACCTTTTTCAACACTTTACTTTCTTCCTCTACTTTGTTCTTCGCTAGGGTCCACTGAGTAATGCTTTGCCCGCCCCTTTCACTCCTCCCAAGCAGTCCCTTGCCTATGACCTTGTATTTCTTCAAAAACTTTCTAGAGGTCATTTATTACACACAAGACAGGATGCAGAGTGCCAACAATGAGCGCAATTGGCCATGTTTTTGCACTTTGAGTGCTGCCTTGCTCTGTAGATGAATTGCTTGCTCCACTGGATACAGAACTGCCTTTGTTTGGCTTTGCTAGATTTATAAGGGTTGGGGGGAGGCATGTAGGCATCCCCTATCCCACTCCCTACCTGTCCCCTAGTTATGTGCCTGAGCGCAGAACAACCTCAGATAGAAGGGCTTTCTGTTTGCCCACTAAGGGGTGTGCTTTTGTGACCATTAGTGCTTGTACACATCTATCGGGGGTCTTAGTAAATGACCCTTGCATTTTTTTCACAATCTGCTTTTCACTTCTCACTTCCTTACTTTAATACTGCACTTCCTTCCAGTTCCTTCTCTTTTCCTCTGCAATGTCTTCATTATTTAGTCTTTATATTTTTGAGTTATTTGGATTTGTTAACTTGTATTACTTCTCTTCATATTCGGTCCCTCTCCTATACTTATTTCGGGCTCTCACTCTAACTATTGCCTGGTTGCTAGGGAAAATAAGACCCTAGCAACCAGATCCCTGCTGAAATACTGAAGAGCTGCTTAACAAAAATATAAATAATTGAGAAACCATAAGAGTTGAAAAATTAAAATCAATTGCTTATTGTCTCTAACAGCCTATGTCAGTGATCCCCAACTAGTGGCTCGGGAGTAACATGTTGCTCACTATCCCCTTGGATGTTGCTCTCAGTGGCCCCAAAGTAGGTGCTTATTTGTGAAATTTTGGCTCGAAGGCAAGTTTTAGTTGCATAAAACTAGATGTACTGCCAAACAGAACCTCCTGTAGGCTGCCAGTTTGCATAAGGAATACCAAATAGCCAATCACAGCACTTATTTTGCACCCAGGGACTATTTCATACTAGTGTTGCTCCTCAAAGTTTACATTTGAATGTGGCTCACGGGTAAAAAAAAAAAAAAAAAGGGGGACCCCTGGTCTGTGTCATACTTAAGTTAATTTAAAAATAAAATTAAACTACCACTCTAACTTAAAACAGTTCATTGGGGAACTTAAAACAACATGGAAAAGGGATTTATTGACTTTTATTTAATACAATAGAATTGAAACTTGACATATAAAGCGAACACTAAAATTAATTGGAAGCCTCTGTGATAATAAACTCTGCAGAAATGCTGGTAAGAATGCTCGGCAATCTGATGCAGCCCGTCCCACCCTGTTTTTAATGAATATCTTATTCTGCCAGTTGCATATAATCCAGCTGTCTGCAACTGCTGCTAAAAGGAAAATGTCAAACATTCTCCTGATTTCATGCGGCAACAACGAGATCCTTTTTAACCTCTATGGGAAAAGTATATTGTGGCGTTAATTTCAGTTTCCTTGGATTGTTTTTTTGTCTCTCCTTTTAGATGTTTTGCTCAGTTAACTTTTACGGAGTTTTATGGCGGGGTGTTACGCTTGTTGCTTAGTTATTTTCCATATTTCTAAATTGTTAAACAGGATGGGAGTATTTATCCATAAAAGGAATCTTAAAGTGATACTGACACTAAAAAAACTACTTTTTAAAAAATGAATGTACATTAAAAGTTACCTATAGGTCGTGCTGATTGGCATTGGGCAAATACTTTATGGCAAAATTATAAGAAGAAGGCAAAGTAAATTTTATGGTAGATGTAAAAAAAGGTTCAATTTCTGGTGTCACTGGGGCTCATTTATCAACACTGGGCAAATTTGCCCATGGGCAGTAACCCATGGAAACCAATCAGATTGCTGCATTCATTGTTCTTCTTGCAGCTGGTTTCAAAAAGCTAATCACTGATTGGATGCTAAAAGTAACTTCCCGTGGGCAAATTTGCTCAGTGTTGATAAATGAGCCCCAGTGTCTCTTTAATGGTGATGTTTTAATTTATCTTTACTAATGGCTCTAAGAAATATTAAGAGGGCGATGTATATGTAGGGGCACATTTACTAAGGGTCGAATATCGAGGGTTAATTAACCCTCAATATTCGACCCTCTAAGTAAAATCCTTTGACTTGGAATATCGAAGGATTTACCGCAAATATGATCAATCGAAGGATTCAGCGAATTTTAATCCATCGATCTTAGTAAAGTAATGGGATGGTCCCCATAGGCTAACATTGTAGCTCGGTAGGTTTAAAGTGGCGAAGTATGTAGTCGAAGTTTTTTTTAAAGAGACAGTACTTCGACTATTGAATGGTCGAATAGTCGAACGATTTTTAGTTCGAATCGAAGTCAAAGTAGTAGTCGATGGTCGAAGTACCCAAAAAAACCTTCGAAATTCAAAGTTTTTTTTACTTTGAATCCTTCACTCGAGCTTAGTAAATGTGCCCCTAATACTTTCATTGGTTTGTTGTCCTTATTAAGCGGGAATTCCTGGCTCACATTGCAATTTCACTCTTGACTAAATGGGAATTTTGACACATTTTACTGAGCTTTCACTGAATTCTTCTTGTTGGCCATTCACCTGCCTCTTATTTTGATGGGAGTCAATGGCTGCCAAACATCTAATAGTGATCCATTGAGTTAAAGGGGTGGTTCACCTTTAAGTTAAATTTGAGTATGTTATAGAATGGCCACTTCTAAACAACTTTTCAATTTGTCTTCGTTATTTTTTTATAGTTTTTTTAATTTATTTGCCTATTACTTCTGACTCATTAAATCTTTCAAATGGGGGTCACTGACCCCATCTTGAAAACAAATACTCTGTAAGGCTACAAATATATAGCTGTTGCTACTTTTTATTACTCATCTCATCTTTTCTATTCCAGTCTTTTGTTCAAATCAGTGCATGGTTACTAGGGTAATCTGGACCCTAGCAACCTGACTGAAAACTGAAAAACTGCTGAATAAAAAGCTAAATAACTCAAAAACCCCAAATAATGAAACCCAAATTGTCTCAGAATATCACACTCTACGTCATAATAAAGGTTAACTCAAAGGGGAAGAACCCCTTTAAGGCTGGGGTGTAGAATATGTTGCTGGGTAAAGAGTGTCACCACTGGGATCAGAAGAGTCGGGCAATTGTCACTGAATGGTTCAATGAATAGTAATTAAGACTAATGATTAACAATAAGTTAGAAAAATGTGGGTGACTGGCATATAAAATGTACAGTGTAGTCCAGTGATTTCTGTGAAATGTGTTGGGTTACTTTAAGTGGTTGAACTTGATAGACTTAAGGGATATAGATTTGTAGGAAGTCAAGAAAAGCTTGCACTTGGCCAACTTACATTTTTCAAGCTTTACTTCTTCCACGCTTCCCTTTCTGCGGAAAATTGAAGACAACTTCTCTGCATAAGGAGATTGGCGTGCGACATTTTTGACCACAACCATTTTTGGGGCCACACCCCCTAATTACCATGTTAATTTTACAAAATTTGGCAGGTTATGAAAGTTTGAACATATTTCTGTGGGTTTTTTTCAGTTATTACAGCTAATGAAGGTGAATTTCCCTTTAAGCCGTCTAACTTCTCCCAAGGGACCTGTTATCTTATATTGTTACAATTACTTATTTGCTTATCTCAAAATTGTTACAAAAGTATCTTTTCTGCAGCTGTGGTTGTTCTGGGCTCTCTGCCAAAAGCCAATTAAGTTAGAAACATTTGGGGCTCATTTATTAAAGCAGCGCAGCGCATAAGTGGACGCAAAAGGTTGTCTGCGCCATCACAAGCGTGATCGCTAATATATTTGCGTGATATTGCGCATAACACAGAGCTTTTGCGATGGTTTTGTTTTTGCGCATTGCGCAAAAGATTGGGCATTTATGTCGCAAACGATGCCGTGGTTGTTAGGGGCGTGGCTACAATGCGCTTGCACTGCGGCCGTCGCAGATTTGCGTCTGTATATGTGCAAAACTGCACCCGGGCAACAGCACCACAATTTTTACGCCTGCCTCTTCGTGGCGTAATAGTAACGCTCTTCAAAATGCGCATTCCTGCCCAGCTGCGCTAGTATATTCAAGATGAACAACCCTTGTAAAGTGCATATTAACCACGCCTTCCACCCAACATGTTTATATTGACCAAGGTTCCTTTAAGGGTATCAGGTAGGCTAAACACCTTTGCAACCAAACAAATATTAGCACAGAAACAAATGCAGATGCGTCTAAGTGAACGCAATATGCGCAATATGTGACGCAACTAATTAAAGCAGCGCATTCATACATGAGCACAACTAATCCTTACCTTTGCGGTATCTTCCTGTGCGCACAATTTATTATAAGCACTGCGACAGCTGATACGCAGTTTCACACGTCGCACCTGTCTTGTGTCTACATTAGCGCACAAATCGCACTGTTAAGGTATCGTGCGCTACATTATTAAATACTCGCATGCGCTGGGCAAATGTCTGGCCACTGCGCTCTTTTTAGCGCTGCGCTGCGTTAATAAATGAGCCCCATTGTTTCTTTTTGTGGCTGTTCAGTGCAGAGAAAAAATGGACTTTCCAGTATAAATGCGGGGCTGTGGGTTGAGCTTTCAAAAGCGGAACAACGGGACAGTTGGAAGGTATGTATTTAGCAGGCTTCTAAAGTTGGCCACAGACGCAAAGATCCAATCATACGAATCAATGTCGGCAATACACGCAGAGATATTACCCGCAGCCGACAGAAATTTTCTAACCTGTCCGATCGACCAAACGACCGATCTCCGCCGGACGAAAAATGACGGGACTCTCCACACACGTTCTGAAAATCGTACAAATCGAGGATCTTTGCGTCTGGCCAGCTTAAGCCTAACCACAAACACTAGTAACTATTGACTCACCACCTCACCCACACGGACATAAAAACCACACCTCCTTCTGGCTTCTCTTAAAGGGATCCTGTCATCGGAAAACATGTTTTTTTCAAAACGCATCATTTAACAGTGCTACTCCAGCAGGATTCTGCACTGAAATCCATTTCTCAAAAGATCAAACAGGTTTTTTTATATTAAATTTTGAAATCTGACATGGGGCTAGACATTTTGTCAATTTCCCAGCTGCCCCTGGCCATGTGACTTGTGCCTGCACTTTAGGAGAGAAATGCTTTCTGGCAGGCTGCTGTTTTTCCTTCTCAATGTAACTGAATGTGTCTCAGTGGGACATGGGTTTTTACTATTGAGTGTTGTTCTTAGATCTACCAGGCAGCTGTTATCTTGTGTTAGGGAGCTGCTATCTGGTTACCTTCCCATTGTTCTTTTGTTTTGTTGCTGGGGGGGAAAGGGAGTGGGGCGATATCACTCCAACGTGCAGTACAGCAGTAAAGAGTGATTGAAGTCTATCAGAGCACAAGTCACATGACTTGGGGCAGCTGGGAAATTGACAAAATGTCAGATTTCAAAATTGAATATGAAAAAATCTGTTTGCTCTTTTGAGAAATGATTTTCAGTGCAGAATTCTGCTGGAGCAGCACTATTAGCTGGTTCATTTTGAAAAAAAAATTTTTTCCCATGACAGTATCCCTTTAACGATATTATGGCACTATAAAAAATAGTCCAAAAAGACTGATAATAACTAAAGTGCATATTCATTTGAAACTGTAAGTAGAGTATGTAATACTTTTCAGCCAGACCAGTGATCCCCAACCAGTACTTCATGAGCAACATGTTTCTCACCAACCCTTTGGATGTTGCTCCCAGTGGCCTCAAAGCAGGAGCTTATTTTTGAATTCCAGGCAAGTTTTGGTTGTATAAAAACTATTCATACTGCCAAACAGAGTCTCCTGTAGTCAGTCAATATAGAGGCTCCCAAATATCCAATCACAGCCCCTATTTGGACTCCTCTGGGACTTTGCTCTCCGACTCTTTTTACATGTGAATCACTGGTAAAAAAAAGGTTGGGAAGCCCTAAGGTAGAGAAAGTAAAACCAGATGGAAATTAATTCAGTTCTTGTTGTTTAGATGAGACTTACAAAGGGCAAAAATGAAGGTATAATGGCCAGATTATAAGAAGAGGTGTGACAGGCTGGGAGTAGCCGGCAACTCAAATGAAACAACGTCTGTTCTCCCCGCACGGCTGAATAGATGCTTCTTGTTGCACTGTGGGCAACGACTCTCACACACAGCATTCCCACTGTTAATCTGAGCTAAAAACCTCTTTACACTTGCACTGTGCTGGTCAAAACAATTTCCATGCACTTTGTATGGATAAAAAAAGAATAAATTCACAACACGACACTCAAGACAAGTAAGAGGATTTCTTCCATGTAACCTCACTGTGAAACCTTTTGATTTACCAACATACTGTATTTATCAAGCAACTGCATAATCTCAAGCGTGTAAATACTTAGCTTCCTTTTCTGTTAGGAACAGAATTAGATTTGGCACTTTCAAATATTGTTTATGACTAAGAAAAGTACTCGGTGAACTTTTTCACCTGGTGCAGATTTGCATTTTCACCAGTGAAAAATGTATTCATGAATTCGCACTATTCTGCCGTATGGTCGATTTCACTGGAAAAAAAGTGGCCTGACTCTACTGCATTTCAGCAACATTTTGTGGTTTTGCTAATTTTTCTGTGGTTTTGCAAATTTTCCATCAAAGCAAAATGGGCAGATTTGCTTGAAAAAAAAATTTGAATTTGATTTCAAGATACATGCCCCTTCTGTCTGTCTGCCCCTAGCCCAAGTCTAGACTGACAATCTGTGGGTTCTGGCAAATGCCAAAGGGGCTGCTGTAAGTTGCCATTGACACTCACTATTTATTGGGCTGGTGGGGTGGGGGACTGTGTGGGCCTCTGTGCCAGGTCCTATTGTGAGTCTCAGTCCAAAGCTGCTCATCTTCCCATTGCCCAATTGTCACTTTGGGGGTTATTTATTAATAATACGTTTTCTGGTCTGGCTTTTTGGGGCAAAACTTATTCTAGGAAATATTTGAGATTTATTATACTCCGATACTGCAAAAAGCCCAAATCCAAATATCCGCCATCTCAGACCTGTTGAGGTCCTGTATAAATACACACTTTTTTCGGCACACCACTTACTCTTTGGGTGCATTCAACTCCTCAGGCTACTTCCAGGCCAATCTTCATACTCAATTTACAGCACACCAAAAACGTTGGCATTGCCTTTAAATCATTTATTTCAGCAGAAAATGGCACAAGCTTTCGGAGCCAACCCCTTTCTCGGGTGCAGGTCCTGTATAAGTCAACGGGAGAGGCACCTATTCCAAATTGACGTTATTCTGTTCTTCGGTGGGTTTAGCCCTTTTCCGACATTTTCTGTTTTTTGGGGAAATTCGAGGAAAAGGGCCAAAAAAATTTGTATGATTGAGGTTTTCGCTTGATTTTATCAAGTTTTTTCAAACTGATTTCGTGCTCCATTTTCCAGGCTCCTGGATCAGGGAGACTAGCCTTCATAGGGAAAATCCAGAGAGAATTGAAGTTTTTTCCGTGGATGTTTTTTCTGTCTCCATTAAGTGCTACATTATCTCTTGCCTTCAATGATAAACAAATCTTTAGGCAGCTGATGTATATTAATGGAAAAAAAAGCAGGTGCCAAAAGCCAATATGGGCACTACCACAATAAATAGAGTTATTACAATAAAGCAAAAATTAGGGGAGGATAAACTCACTGTTCACCCCAATCCACAGGTGCGTATCCATGAGAAAAACAACATCAATTGTGAGTCCCTCCAAAAATCAGTCAAAGATTGTAAAAAGTACAAAATATTTATTAGGACATAGTAGACATTGGCCTAACGCATTTCGTGCCTGTTAGAGCACTTAATCATATAAGTAATTCAGGTCCAGACTGAGAATAAAAATAGGCCCTGGCATTTCAGGTACACAGGACAATTCAGCCCACACAGAGGCCCAAACAGCCCCCACCAGCCCACTAAATACTGACTTTCTATGGCACCTTATTGCAGCCCCTCTGGCATTTGCCAGAACCCACAGATTGCCAGTCCGGGCCTGAGTAAGTGCCCTAACAGGCACGAAACGCGTTAGGCCGCTGTCTACTATGTCCTATTAAATATTTTGTACTTTTTACTACCTTTGACTGATTTTTGGAGGGACTCACAATTGATGTTGTTTTTCTCAGCTGATGTGTATCTGTAGAGCCATAAGCATCATATACTATACTAGTCTGCATAAGTAGAGCAGCTCAATGGCAGGTAAAGACGCTTGTTGGGAATCCAGTCAGGAACTTTATTCTTTGCCATGATAATTCTATCAACTGTGCAAAGAAATGGCTGATATCCATTGTGTGAGGAATGATGTCTGATCATTTCTTGGGCACGCACATCCTAAAATCATACAAATTCCCTTATGCCTAGCGACAAGATCTATATGTCCAGCATAAATTGGGCAAAGGAGCTCACAGAGTGTTCACCTAAGCTTTGTGTGGTAAGTGTTGTGGTCCATCTGCAGAACAAGATGATATGTTCATGTTCTGTTTGTTTATTTACTTCTTAATTCTGTTTGACTACATCAGATACTAAACATGTCCTTTCTTGTTAGTGAAATCAGACACCCACTATGAGTGTTAGTTTAGCTGTGGGCCCCCAATTCACAATGTTTCCTTCGCTGCTCACCGCTTTCTCTAAAAAAATTAACTTGGCAGGTTCCCTTAAGCAGAAGCCAAGCAGACTAAACCAGTGAGTCACAAACCTCAGATTTCTATGCTGGCAGGCCAGAAACCACAAACTTCTCCATCAAAGGACCTATTATACTGACCTATTAGCACTTACAGTTTAACAAAAAAGTATAAAAAAAAATCTTACATTTAAAGGCTTCGACAATAATATTTATATTTATATATATATACAGGTATGGGACCTGTTATCCAGAATGCTCGGGATATGGGGTTTTCCCGAGAATGGATCTTTATGTAATTTGGATCTTTATACCTTAAGTCTTCTAGAAAATCATGTAAACATTAAATAAACCCAATAGGCTGGTTTTGCTTCCAATAAGGATTAATTATATCTTAGTTGGGATCAAGTACAAGGTAATGTTTTATTATTACAGAGAAAAAGGAAATAGTTTTTGTACACTGTGATGTACATTAATGTAAAAAGCCCAGGATCAAGACTGAACTGTTGATGGGTCCTTTGCTTCATTAAAGAGTCTTGCCTAGAGGCAATCAATTGTTCAGGCAATTCCGTGTACTAAACACTCTATCAATAAAGTGGCCACAACTCTGCTACTATTTCACTGTGGTATTCCTGGGATGTTTGCGATTAACTGGGTAACAACTGCGGCCACTGGTTATGTGGTACTTGCGGTGTATCTCATTAACTCATTCATTAGGTTGTGGGACGACATGGGGAAGGAATATGTTCCCATCTCTCTAGCCTGATATTGTTCAAGCCATGAACCTCCAATTCTGTCATTGGGAGGGAAAGGGCCGCCAGTAGTGGGCAGTTCTTTACCTGGAGTATACTGGCAGACAAAATAGGCTGAGTGTATTCAGCTTTAAAGGTGCAGAGTTAATGAAAAGTTTTAATCCCCCAAGGCAGAGTCGCACTGGGCTGGCCCACTACATGGCTGATGTGTTGTACATGCCAGTGGGGGGTGTGGAGGAAGCACACTGGTGGATGGAGGAGTTCACTATTGGGGTGGGGTCCCCAAGTTTGCAGCCCAGTTGGACCTCAGACACCCCAGTCTGACACTGGCCCAAGGTGTCCCTATGATTGTCATGAGACTAAGGGGTAAATTTACTTAGCGTTGAAAATTCACCAGCGATGGCTTTGCAGCAAGTGCAACACATCGCCAGGCAAAAATTCGCTCAGACAACGCTAATTTAGTAAAATGTGAAGCTGCATCCGAACGCTGTCGAATTTATGCTAGAGTTACTTCGCCAATCACAGCGAAGATGTTCCATATGTAAGAAAATGTACGAGGGAACCCGGTTACTCAAAAAAAACTTAACAATAAATGACCCCTAAGGCCTCAGTTAAAAAAAATGCCACAAAAATGCAAAGTGCATAACGAACAGAAGTAAACTGCAGAAACGAAAGAAGTACAACTGCACTTGTGCATTATTTTTTAGTACATTTATTCACAATGCAAAAAAAAGGGATACTATAGCATTAAATATACTCTAAGGAACAGTCAGTGAAAACATTCAGATAAATAAGGCTAATTTTGCCAAAAAAACATGCCAATATGTCTCAAGTAACATATGAAATAGTCTATAAAGGGAAAAAAATGATTTAGGATTACAGGAACTGAAAAAAATTCTTTATCTCCACTTTCACAACCTCTTCCCACTCAAGAGCAATGTTCTCCACATGGCACTATGGTTTCTAAATCTTTACAATGTGCTAAACCTACAGATGACCTATAGAACCATCCCCTTTGGATCTTGGATTCTTTCCTAATATCTTGCACAAATCATTTACTAACCGCTGGATTTTAGATAATGTTGGTCCCCCAGCAAAGCAAAAATGCTTACACAGCAAAGTAGTTCAAGTGCAACAATTAATGTACCGTAGGCAGCATCTCCTGAGTACCATGTTCCAGCTGCCTTAATAATAATTGACCCCCCCTGTTAATGTTAATGGGGGCTTGTGCTTTTCAAGCGTATCCTAGGTGTCCTGCTACAGGCTCAAACCCATCCCCTTTTAGCTTTATTTGTCCATACTGAAGAAGAAGCTGACTTGGCAGTTATTTTCCTTAACCAGCAATCAGAGATGCAGTAACTCAGTGCTATCACACACAGAGAGCTGAAACTAACCAAAAAGCTCAGTATGAAATATTTTAGTTTAGGACAGATCACATTTGGGTTATTTACTGAGTGAGGAAATGTAGAAGGTTAATTAGCCAACCAATTCTTCATTTGCACAAAACATTGTTGGGAAAAAAATGGTGGGTTAATAGTTCTGTAAATAGAAAATGTTCATTACACTCTATGGGTTGTGGAAGTTCTAAAGACCATGGCATTCAGCACCAAGCATACCACTTATTAGAAATGGGAGAAAGTGGTCAGAAATACAAACAAAACAATTTAGTGGACCACTTAGTAGATTTTACTTAGAGATAGGCTTGTTTAGAGGAGAGTATAGAAGTCAAAAAAGCTGTGCCCTTTTAACTGGAAATAACTCCTACAGAAAAATAGTGGACCATGGCAGGAGAAAGGTATAATTTCCTTCCAATTTTACTTCCCTGTATAACAAACTAAACATTATATACCTTATTGCACAGAGCTCCTTATATGACCATGTGCTGGATGGGAGTCTGGTGTTCGCACCAACCCAGTAGATGGTTGGGGTGGTCTTGTTAGTGTAAATTTGTCTGTCTTTCACTTATCAATTATCAAAAAGATAGGAATGTTAATATTTTTACAACCATGAGTCCTTACAAATTGTGCTCAGGTTTTGAGTAGTATAAAGGATGTTCCATATTGGTTAACTCTGTACAGCAACACTATGATAGGTACAAACTAATCTTCTCTGTACATAAGAATCCATTCTTTTTAACCCAAACGGTATAGAGGGCACATAGTATCGCTACTGCCAAGGAGTAAATATCTGTCAACCTTTCCTTTATTTCTCTTTTTTTTTTTTGGCGCTTGTGCATTCCAAACAAAATCCCATTCATCATAAACCAGAACATTAGCCTCTAAGATATTTGATTAATGGACGTTAGGAACAAAAACAGCATGATGAATGTTTAGGTTCTGATGTGAACATTTCTCTAATGTATGGAGCTGATGTTTTTTATGGGCTTCATTAATGCATATTTTTTTGGACAAACTGCTCTTAATATCTTGTGTCACGTGACCCAGGTATTGCCCAGCACTCACCCACCACCAAAGGTCTAGAAGACCTTTTTGTTCTTCCTCCACTCCAGTGTTACTTTGGTCTTGTCCTTCAGGTCATTGTCTTGCTGAAAGATGAACTTCATGTTTTTAGGAGTTGAAATAGTTTATATATTTTGCAACATACATTCTTTCTTCTGTATTAACAAGATTCCCAGTCCCTGCTAGAGGAAAGCAGCCTCACAACTTGATGCCACCTCTGTACTTTACTGTAGATTTGGATCAACAACATAATGACTTTGGGATAACATTGTTGCAGGAACCATGTGGGTGATAGTGTGCCTAGATATTGCCAACAAGCATGGGATGAGCCAGTTGTGATATGGAAAAGGTTTTATGGTCAGATGAGACCAAGAGTAAATTGGCCAAAGCAATGTGTGTGGTACAAATCTAACACTGCCCACATTTCAAAAGACACCAAACATACAGGGCAGTAGTCAACGCAATGATCTCAATCCAACTGAGAATCTGAGGCTCCATTTGACAGTTGAGTTGCACAAGTATCAACAGACTAACCTGAACAACCTGTAGTAAAAAATATCGAAAAATTTGAATTCAAAATCGATTGTGTGTTCTAGTGCTTTGAAATAAAAACTTCAGCGCAGGATTTCTTATTTAGCAATACGAGAGTCAATCAAGGGTCAGAATTCTTCTTAGAGGCACAATATAGTGAAGTAATAATAAACATCCTTTCCATATTGCCAGGGACCCCCTTTTGTCAGTTTATTGCAATATTGTATAATATATGCATTAGTGTATATACTGTATAAATATTCTAACAATATAAATATTTTAGGAACATGACACGTTAAGACACAATTGGTTTCCATTAGTAATGTAACTGTATATGTATTCTTGTTACTGCTTTTTTGAGGTGGTCCATGGCTTCATACATTTCTTTAAAGGGATACTGTCATGGGAAAAAAAAAATGTTTTCAAAATGAATCAGTTAATAGTGCTGATCCAGCAGAATTTTGCACTGAAATCCATTTCTCAAAAGAGCAAACAGATTTTTTTATATTAAATTTTGAAATCTGACATGGGGCTAGACATATTGTCAATTTCCCAGCTGCCCCAAGTCATGTGACTTGTGCTCTGATAAACTTCAATCACTCTTTACTGCTGTACTGCAAGTTGGAGTGATATCACCCCCTCCCTTTCCCCCCCCCCAGCAGCCAAACAACAGAACAATGGGAAGGTAACCAGATAACAGCTCCCTAACACAAGATAACAGCTGCCTGGCAGATCTAAGAACAACACTCAATAGTAAAAACCCATGTCCCACTGAGACACATTCAGTTACATTGAGAAGGAAAAACAGCAGCCTGCCAGAAAGCATTTCTCTCCTAAAGTGCAGGCACAAGTCACATGACCAGGGGCAGCTGGGAAATTGACAAAATGTCTAGCCCCATGTCAGATTTCAAAATTGAATATAAAAAAATCTGTTTGCTCTTTTGAGAAATGGATTTCAGTGCAGAATTCTGCTGGAGTAGCAATATTAACTGATGCATTTTGAAAAAAAACATGTTTTCCGATGACAGGATCCCTTTAAGGAGACTTATGACATGCATTTTTTTGAAAAGAGACCTGCGGAATCATTCATGTAATTTATTCAACAAAATAAAAAACTTGTTATGCATTTTTAGCATTTCTTAGTGGTTCTTTGATCAAATAAAGGTTTAGTCTCATTTTCCGTGGACCTTCTCAAAAAGACCCACCACTCAACATGTATGTAAGATATTCTACAGCTGCCTTTGATTTCTAGAAACTAAGGTGCCAACAGCACACTGTCCTTTTAACGTATAAAGTAAAAAGAACCAATGGCTTTCACACTGCTTTCTGATATAGTTAAGGTCAACTCAAGGTTTTACAAACAGGTCCTTAAACTTAGCTCATTACTTCTGTAGTGGAAATATCTGTAATGTGTATTTTGTTTCCTAGAACGAGTACAGTGCACAGAGGTCTTTAGCTCTTGGGTCTTTTTTAACTGTTTGAAGGGGTCAAAAAATAAATCCATTATGGTTTGATCCAAGCTGCACATTTCCAACTGTTACTAAACATATCATATGTTATTGTTTCTGTTTGGGCTTCAGCATTGTAGGTCTTTGACCTAAAGTTCTGAATACCTAGAGGTTTATCTAGAGGTGCCCATACATGAACAGTCACTAACAGTTGATTTGCTCTTCCTTGACCAAATTAGCAGCACAGTGGTCCATGCATGGCATAATGATTCTCTTTTCTGGTCTTTCACTTTCGGATATTGCTGACGCCAGGTAGAAAACTCCATAAACCATGGCAGATCATGTGATCTCCACCCCTATCTCATGATATGGTTTTTGGCTTGAGGCTGTACATTCAGCAAACCAAGTTTTTCCTACCACATGAGGGACCGAATCAGGTGGGGAGTGAGCATAATAAGTAGATATTTACATTTATTACATTTATGCATTCAAGTTTTAATGGTATGGTTGGGGACAAGCTGGTTGTGGCCCAAACTTCTATACATTTGATTGCATTTGGTCTCAAAAATAAAAATATGTTGTACAAAGAACACTTCTAGAGAAAAGTTATCACACCCATAGGAAGAGAATTATGAATTTTTACAGATGTTAATCATCCTCCCAAAAAAGACCTTATAAGTATACCAATGTAAGCTCTCCCATGAGAAACCATCTAATGGTAGCCTTCACACACCTAGATTTCACCCTCCCACTCAGTACTTGGGTTATTTTACAAACATGGGAGGTTTTTTTTGTAGATGTAATAAGTCTTTTTGACAGCAAGTTAGCATGGCGCAGTACTTGCAATGCTCTCTGTCTTCTAGAGTATTAGGGTTATTAACTGCGCTCCTTATTTATGTGACTTTAAAGAATGACTTATTTTGGCCCAAATACACATCTGTTAACACTCAATTCCCTGCCTATATATGAAATTAATCAAGTGGCAGGAACATAATTACCATGTTGTATAGAGCCAGAGACATAAAACCCTACTGTTTAGCCGATACATTTGTCATCTGTTCAGGGCCAATGATGCACTGTTTTCCCAACTCTTCCTATCGTCACACTGTTTAATTATAAGGTAGTTCATTGTAATGAATTGACTGCACTGTACAAAGAAGACCACCCATGTTGCAGGAAATAAGTGGCTGTTAATTATTATCACATATTTAATAGAAGAGTAACAGCCAATGAGACAGATTTCCAATTATATTCAAATGTTTTTTGGCAGCTCAGCTTTTTTTAAGATGTACACGCTAAGGGGCAAACGTTGGTGGATTTTTCTTGGCAAGATGTAATATTTTAAATCTTTTGCCTGCCAGTTAGTTTCCCATGAGCAGGATGGTGATTAGCCAGGTAACTTGCAATGCTTTATAAAAGAAGGGGGGCCATATGCTGACAGATACTGTCTTAAAATTAGTATGAAAGAGGGATTTGTATGAAAACGTCGGCATGTATGCTGGCCTGATGATCAGAACTGATATCCACGTATTATGGATATTGGTCAGTTTTGGAATCTAGCAGGTTTGAAAGCAAGTTGCAAAGAACCAAAACCTCCATGTTTTTGCACTTTGGTACCTGCCCTGCTCAAGGGAAAATTGTGCAGGTATCTGCACTCAAGAGACCTATGTTTTCCTTGTGAATACAGTGCTACCTATGTTTGTCAGCACTGTATTCTTCAAGGCCGATATAAGCATCTC
This sequence comes from Xenopus laevis, assembly GCF_017654675.1. Classification (NCBI taxonomy): domain Eukaryota; kingdom Metazoa; phylum Chordata; class Amphibia; order Anura; family Pipidae; genus Xenopus; species Xenopus laevis. The sequence continues at coordinate 212,597,341 of NC_054371.1, read as the reverse complement.
CTTTACTTTCACTACCCGTCCCTTAACTTGTGCATATCCACACTGTGCTCTGCACCTTGCACCAGATTTTTTATGCAGAGATGCATATAGGGTGCTCACCATTCCAGTACTTTCTTACTGGCCTGCAGGGGAAGGTGTTGATCAGCGATGTCATGGGGAAGGTAAGTAGGAGGATCAGGGGCATCAGGGAATGAAAACTGTGGGAATGGTGTTGAAAGTTTTAAAAGGCAGTATATTAACAGCGGAGGAAAGCATCAACGATTACAAATTTACTGGCATCTACATTGTCTGCAAATTTTTAGTTCCTGCTCTGGCTTCAGCTGGTGATTTATCGGCTAGGCCGGTAAATTCTGGCCGGGTGGCAATGCTAAATGTAGAACACAGCTAGACTCAAGACAGAAATATCCTTAGTGTAGAGTTACCATGTGTGTCGTGGACACACAACCAGAAAATCCAGGTAGAAGGGCAGCAATTTAGTTTAAATGCAACGAGTGCAGCAACAAGATTTATTAGACATGACCCATGAATTGGGCTGGTGATCTGGTGACTCTATTTAAGGGTGGCCATAGACGGACAGATTAAAGCTGCCGATATCAGTCCTTCAGACCAATTCGGCAGCTTATCTGCCTGTGTATGGGGCATTCTGATGGGTCTCCCTGATCTATATCAGGCCAAAAATCATGCAGATATCTATCGGGCAGGTTTGATTTTTTTGGCTAGTCCCGTCGGCGACTATTTCCTTCATTGTAATCCCATTGTTTGGCCCTATGGTCGAACATTTGGATTAACCCAATATCGCCCTGCCATTAGTGTGCATATGGATTTAAAATCCTCTCTTTGTTGACCTTGCCAAACGAGTGGATCTTATCGTTTTTGGCCACCTTTAGTGCCATTTTGCACTTCTGTCTGGGGTCTAAGTAAATGGTCCCTGTAAAAAAAAATGTTTTATTCATTTTAACATTAATATTAATATGACATATTATTTTCAGATTTAGATAAGAGTTTTTGGGTATACCTTTAATGAGATCCCTGTCTCTTCACAGATTGCATGCAGCAGCCCCATTCAGTTACACTGGTTTCATATTATGTCACATAAGCTGAAACTCCTCCATATAAAGACTGAAGTATAATATAATAATAATACGAAAACAAACCATTTCCCCCAAAAAAACCTACTCTACTGTATCCAACATGGCACTTAGTTCTCATTCCCAAATAAACCCCTTTTATGTGGCCGACAGTATCTTTTTTTTTTTACAATTTAACAGTTTATGCTAAATCAGTCAGCGACCTCGCCATACAAACTGTGAATGATGAGCCTGTCAGATGCTTAAACTTCTGTCAAGAGATTTGCTTTTAATGTGATATATGGAATATTTTACATCATAGCATAAATATCACAGGCTTGTTGGTTAGTTTAAGAAACCTTTTGCCTACTGGACTTAGTAAATGGCAAAGCTGAATGTCTAATTATAACCAGTCTCAGATCCTGTGTTCTTCTTTCTACATCTTGCATGTCTTGGATGTTTGTTTCACATATGGGAAGATTCCTTTACGACAGTCTGGGGGTACAACAAAAGCCAGTGATCGGTGCCACATATTTCAACAAAGAAACAACTTTGAAGTCTGTAAATAATCATTAATTTGTAAGGGCTGTCTGGAAAGCTTTTGGACTTTTTATTCAATATTGTGGGGTTAAAAAAATGACAATAAAAGTGAAAGCCGCTTGATTTATATTGGCTAATTGTCGTTTTGCTGACGATAATAGTTTATAATCAAAATGAGGGTTAGTAACGTTTATTTATCTACATGGCAGACTATATGCACAATGTATTGTTATTGAGCTGGGAGTAATGGTGTTTCGCCGAAAAATTCGTGAAAAAATTGCGAAACTCGAATTTTGACACCCGCGTCAATTTTGACACTCGGGTCAGTTTTGCGTCCGATGTTAAAGTCAATGGGTGTCCGAATAGTATTGACGCACAACAGTTTGACATGAGCAGTTTAACGGGAGTTTGGCAAATTTATTCGCCTGCGCCGAAACTTGGAAATTTGCGTCTGGCGAATTTATTCGCCTATCACTAGCTGGGAGGTATTTGCTTATAGAATGCAAATTCCGGTAAATGCACTTGAAAGTTAGTTAAAGGAAAACTATACCCCCAAAATGAACACTTAAGCAATAGATAGTTCATATCATATTAAGTGGCATATTAAAGAATCTTACCAAACTGGAATATATATTTAAGTAAATATTGCCCTTTTACATCTCTTGCCTTGAGCCACCATTTCATGATGGTCTGTGTGCTGTCTCAGAGATCACCTGACCAGAAATACTTCAACTCTAACTGTAACAGGAAGAAGTGTGGAAGCAAAAGACACAACTCTGTCTGTTAGTTGGCTCATGTGACCTAACATATATGGTTTGTTGGTGTGTTTGTGAGTACAGTGAATCCTACGATCCCAGGGGGCGGCCCTTATTTTTTAAAATGGCAATTTTCTATTTATAATTACCCAATGGCACATACTACTAGAAAAGTATATTATTGTGAAAATGGTTTATTTACATGATGCAGGATTTTACATATGAGCTGTTTTATGCAATATCTTTTTACAGAGACCTACATTGTTTGGGGGGTATAGTTTTCCTTTAATACAGGTACGGGATCTGTTATCCAGAATGTTCCGAATTAAAGAAAGGCCATCTCCCATAGTCTCTATTTTATCCATACTTTTTAAAAATGATTTCCTTTTTCTCTGTGAAAATAAAACAGTTCCTATACAAATCACGTGTCCGTTCTCCCTCTTCCTCACTTAAGGCGCACCTCCCGCTGTTGTAAATTCCTTTACACGCTGGTTTTTACTCCAGCCATTTAGCAGTCATGTATTCAGGAAAAGAAGTTCAGGAATAATTCGAGCAGCGGTTCCTTAAAATTAAAAAAGATTTATTCCAGGTTGCATTTAAAAACAGTGGACAGGGCTTCACAAGAGACATACTTCCTGTTCTATGACAGTGTGGTCACCTGACTCGTTTCATGCCTCGTTCTGGCACTTCATCAGAGGTGATGTCGGCAGTTACTCTAGCCTTTTATGTCAATTAAAAACATCAATTAAGCATAAAAACACTTTTTCTGTATACAAACACGTAATATAAGTACAAGCCAAACTACAGTACATTTATACACATCGTTAATGGGATTTCAAGGTAGGGTAGATAGTGTTAACCTTATTTTACAAAAAAAAAATAAAACAGTACCTTGTACTTGGAGGCAAAACCATCCTATTGGGTTTACTGTTTTTAATGTTTAAATGATTTTCTAGTAGACTATGGGGGTTATTTACTAAACCCCCGAATGCAAAAATCACCGAAAATTATTGATTTTTTTATAAAATTTGGACTTTTAAAATATCAAGAATTTTTCAGAATTATTAAACCCCGAGGATACAAAAGTCCGAATCAGAAAATCCAGCATCTCAGACCTGTCGAGGTTGCATATAAGGGAGAAGTCCCAATGATTTTTTGATGTGCGCTGGGCTGGGTGCAATACTCCAAAGTTTTTGTAGTTTTTGGGCAAAAATCTGAAAAAATCGGATGAAAAAAATGTGAAAATCATTTTTTTTCCCGCAAAGCAGATTTTCGGGAAAATGTAATAATAAATAAGCATAAAAAACCCGAGTGGATTTGATCGGAGTTTGTAGCAGAAAATATTGAGATAAATTCAGACCAACCCTCTAAATATATGAAGATTACAGAAAGATCTGTTATCCAGAAAACCCTAGGCCCCAAGCATTTTAGATAACAGGTCCCATACCTGTATAAAACAACAGCATGAGGACAACAGAAGGGATAAAACCTGCTTTAAGACAATTAAGAGTGGACTGTGGACATGTCTCTCCCAGTAAAAATATGTACAGTTATGGGATCTTTTATCTGGAAACCCATTATGTAGAAAGCTCTGAATTACGGAAAGTCCATCTCCCATAGACATTTAATAAAATAATTCAAAAATATGAAAATGATTCCCTTTTTCTCTGTAATAATAAAACAGTAGCTTGTACTTGATCCCAACTAAGATATAATTAATCCTTATTGGAAGTAAAACAATTATTTATTTAATTCATTATTTAAAATGAGAGGATGTTAGAAATCACCTTGGAGTTCCAAGACTTAATAAAAGCACTCTATATTACAAAGGGGTACATTATTTTTATAATAAGCAAAATTCCCAATAGGAGTGTCATCACAATGCGCTGTAATTCTTGCCAAGGGACATTGATTTTAATGACCCCAAAATAATCCATTACAAAACCCTGTTGACACTTTACTGGAATATAGCATATAAAATTAATTTTCAGCCATGCAAACATCCCGGGGGGTTAGTGCCGTTGACTAGTACAAGCCAAAGCTATCCCTTTCTCTTTTCATAACATACATACAATACTACATTTAGGGGGTTATTTATCAAAGTCTGAATTTATCTCAATATTTTCTGCTACAAACTCCGATAAAATCTGCTCTAGGTTTTTACGTTTATTTATTATTACATTTTACATATTTTCACGATTTTTTCGGATATTTCATCCGATTTTCATGTTTTTTTTTTTGATTTTTCAACGATTTTTGCCTGAAAACTTTGGAGTTTTGCACAAAACCCAGCGCACATCAAACAATCATTGAGACTTCTCCCATTGACTTATATGCAACCGCAACAGGTATGAGATGCCTGGATTTTCAGATTTGGACTTTCCTATCCTTGGGGTTTAATAAATCCTGAAAATTATTTAAAAGTCAGATTTTATTAAAAAAAAAACTTCACAATTTTTTTGTGATTTTTCCGGTCGCAGGTTTAGTAAATAACCCCCTTACTGCAGGCTACAAAATGCAAGCACATTTAGCAAAATATTTAGTTCATTTTGTGAATAAACCTAGAGCTCTTTCTTTTCTTTTTTTTTTATATTTGAAATTTTTATTGTTTTTCAATATAATAAATAAAATAGGAGGGAGAAATTGATGTTGGGAAGGGGGGAGAAAAGAGAGGGGGAAAAATGTTTAAGAAGAGAGACAGTTATCGCAACTACAATATATATTTACCTAATGACATTTTATTTATTACACTGTTCAAGTGGTTCCAGAGTTAGGGGAGTCAGACTCAGATTGGGTTTCCTCCAAATATCGGGCACACGGGTACCACTCCAGCTCCCCTTCGTAGCTCTTGTCCAGAAGTATATTTCTGATGGATTCCATCGCTCGGATCCAGTTTACTTTGGTTATCAGTGATTGTCGACCAGGTAATTGTGGTCGTTTCCAGTTAGCCGCTAGGAGAGATCTTGCTGCTGTCAGGATGTGTGTGGCTAATTTGTGGGATAGGTTAGAATTAATGGTCTCAATTTTCATACCTAGTAGAAATGTGTCTGGAGATGCCAGAATAGTGCTGTTTAGAATCTCGTTTAGAATCTCGGGAGAGCAATTCCTGGGCCTGGGCAATTCCTGGGCCACTATGCATGTCCACCATGTATGTAGAAAGGATCCTTGTTCTCCACATCCTCTAAAACAAGTGGCATGATCCGGGTTGCAACTAGATTTACTTATGCGTGTTGGGGTATAATACCAGCAATAAATGATTTTATATGCCCTTTCACTGGAGGCTGCGCATATGGATGTTTTTTTGGCATTTTCCCAGATATATGACCATGTCTTATCTGAAATTGGGAGATCAAAGTCTGTTTCCCATTTTGTCATATAAGGCTGGCGTATATCAGTGGTATCTGATGATATGAGGCAGTATAATATAGATATTAAGTGTGTCGGTTATAAGCGTTTGAAACAGGTTTTTTCAAAGTATGTCATATTCTGAGGTTTGGTAACCTAGAGCTCTTTCAAGCCCCGTTTTTTAATCATTAACGTGTCTCTTTGTTTGGCCCAACATAAAGAGCAGTACAGATTGTTCATTTTATGGTTCATGAACCTCTGAAATGTTCCAGTGTAGAATGTATAGGATAACAGGTTAATGTTTTACAGGAAATTAAAACACCCAGCAGGAGGTGAAGCTCATGCCTTGTCTCCTTTATTATTTGTACTAATTCGGGCAAAGTAAAGACAACACTGAGGGTCAGGGTTACTCATGTTTGGTGATAACAGCTTGCTTTATCTCTGCTAAGTACACTGTATTTAGTGAAAGAGATGGGGAAATGGGGCCACAGCTTATATTAACCTGCCGTACATTGTGTGCCTATATAACACTAAAACAAACAGTACATTCTATGCTTTACATTTACACTATGGCCGACCTGTCTCAATATCATACCCTGGAATTTGGACCTTTCACCATAATTGTGGATCAGTATAGTAAATTGTAAAAAAAGGAATGGAGATTATATAATACAATACACTTTCATGGTTATGGCCAATGCCCTGTACTAATGAGAAGCAAAAAATATCATGTGTCAAGTCAATTTTAATTCCATCAGCTGATTTTTTTTGGAAGAGACTGGCTCAGTAACTGTATAACCATAATTTGGTCTGTGATTTAAATGACACAGGTATGGGATCCTTATCCGGAAACCTGTTATCCAGAAAGCTCAGAATTACGGAAAGACTGTCTCCCATAGACTCCATTTTATCCAAATATTCCAATGGGGGTTATTTATCAAAGTCCGAATTTATCTCAATATTTTCTGCTACAAACTCCGATCAAATCCTCCGCTCATGTTTTCTCGCTTATTTATTATTGTTTTCCCAAAAATTTACTTTGCGGTAATAAATTCGGATTTTCAAGAATTTTTGGGATTTTTTTCATCCGATTTTCACGAATTTCAAGATTTTTCCGGAATTTTCACTTGAAAACTCAGAAAACTTCGGGGTATTGCACAAAAATCCATCGCACATCAAAAAATCATTGGGACTTCTTATGCAACCTCGACAGGTCTGAGATGTCGGATTTTCGATTTGGACTTTTTCATCCTCAGGGTTTAATAAATTCCGAAATATTCATTTTTAAAAGTCAGGTTTTATTTTTGTGATTTTTGCATTCGTAGTTTAGTAAATAACCCCCCAAGTGTTTCAAAACGGTTTCCTTTTTCTCTGTAATAATAAAACAGTACAAAACTAAGATATAAATAGTGAATAAAGTACCCCTTTTGTAAAATATAAGGATATTATAAGTTACTGAGGAGTTTCATGACCATATAAAAACACGAGGCCGAATGCCGAGTGTTTTTATACAGGTCAGGAAACTCCGAGGCTACTTCTAATATCCTCATATTTTACAACTGGGGGTACTTTATTTATTATAATACACAAGTTTCGGTGAGTCATGTGACAGAAATGACATCAGAACTCACCGTTTATAACTGATGACATCAGAACTCACCGTTTATAAGGATATAATTTACAGGATATTCATGGCTTTTGTGTATTATTATAATATAATATAATCCTTATTGGAAGCAAAACCAGCCTATTGGGTTTTTTTAATGTTTACATGATTTCCTAGTAGACTTAAGGTATGAAGATACCAATTATGGAAAGATCAATTATCTGGAAAGCCCCAGGTCAGGATTATTCTGGATAACAGGTCCCATACCTGTACGTATCATGGCAGAAAAAACCTGATCTTGAATTGAGTTTTTCTGAACATAAATTTTTTAGATTTATCAATCAAACAAAATCTTGAATATTCTACTAAAAAGATTTGGCAGCTAAAACCTGACAATGCTTCAAATTCAATATTCATGCTATCTTATTTATTTTTAGTTTTTTTGTCGAATTTGTGAAAATGAACCGAACAATATGATTTTCGTTGGAATGATCTTCTTCTGCAAAGTAACGAAAAGCCATTGAGTTTAATCAAGATTTATTTTTCATAACCAAATTAAAAAAAAACTCCAATTCCAAAATTCATAAATCTGCCTCTAAAGGGGTTATTTATCAGAGATCGAGTTTTAGAGGTTAGTGAGCTTTTTTAGACCTCGAATGAATCACAACTCAAATGGTTTCTAATTTATGAAAAAACCTGAATGAAAAAAACTCATACTTGAATTGATCGAGTTTTTGGAAAAAAATACTAGAATTTCTCTAATTAACGAGTGAAGTCCTCTGAATAAAATTTGAGCACAATGAAGACTATAAACACCTTTAAATGGTTCAAGGGACCTCTGCCATTGACTTCTACATGACCTTGACAGGTTTTATATGGTGTATATTCGGATTCGAGCTATTTTCGGAGGGTATAATGAATCTCTAAAAAATTTAGTTTTTTTTTAAAAAAAAACCTTAAAAAATAATTTTTAAACCCAAAAATTCAAGTTTTGACTTAAAAATACCCCCGAAAATGCAAATTTTCCAGGTAAAAACAACTCAACCTTTGATAAATAACCACCTAAATGTTCAGCCAAATCTATTCTGAATCATTAAAGATATGTAACCTCAATTGGAGTTTTTAAGATGTTGAAATCTGAATATCAAATTTGGGTTTGAATTCAGTATTGGAGGATGCGGTATATACTCTATACCTTATTATTGTTTATAGTTTTTACAAAATATACTAGAATTTTTATATAATCACATATCATAGAGGGTTCTTATATTATGTAATCATGTAAAAACTGTTCTTGGGTTAGAATGTAGTCATTCCTTTTAAAATAAACCAATTTTTTGTGATTTTTTATTAATTGTGTATTACATATAAATAGCATTTTCCCTTTACAAACGTTTCAGGGACTTTTAAAATGCTGATTTTTCTTTCCACAGTAATTTAATATGCCCTATGAAGGTCCTTTATGGTAAGAAACTATTTCACTCCCCAACAAACTTTTAAAGTTTAATCGACCTCTGATTTTTTTTTGGAATTTAGCTGCTGCTTTTGGTTGTGGTGGTTGTGGAATAACAAAGAACTGAAAAGCAAGGGGAATTATTTGAATCTATTTTAAGTGCTGCTTGTAACATATTCTTTTTCTCCTTTTTATATGCCTGTGTTGTTTTCTCAACATTTTCCAAAATATGTGACTTTTATTGCATTAATGGGGGATATACTGCGAAAATTAAAATTTACTATGAGCTTTATTTCATGGAAATATGGAACTTTCTAAATATAATCATTTTTACATTTCCTTAATGTTTCTGAGATAATCTAGTAAATCTTAGCTATCCCCCACTTCCCCCGCAAACTGTCTCTCTACATGCAGGAATCTGAGTCAGATTTTGATTGACAGTTAATTCAAATTCATTGGTGAGTGCTCCCTTGATTGTTATGTGATATTCCAGAAAGGTACATAATGTTTAATCGATTATATTTAGAAAGTGCCTTTTTTTGAGCACACACAGTTCAGTTTGGAAATCCGGAGCTTCCGACCCTACTGGTCAGTGTTGGACTGGCCCCCCGGGATACCAGGAAAACTCCCGGTGGGCCCAGGTGTCAGTGGGCTCTCTTGAATCTAACCATTTAGCATATTTTATGGTCATTCCCTATTTCTTGATGAGAAACAAATGCTTAATAATGGAAGAATATATTAAGTAGATATAAAAGACTGAGATAATAAAGAGGTTGAGTGAGGAGAGGAGGAATAATAGTTTGGAAAGTGAGTCCATGGTCTAAGGTGGGCCCACAGTCTAAGGTTTTCTGGTGGGCCCCTGGCATCCCAGTCTGACACTGCTCCTGGTCTTGCTCCCAGTCATGGGGTCGCCTACCCCAGCCTCAGAGGCCTCCTGCCTCTGTTGTGTTAGTCTCTGGAGTCTTTTTGTAGAGGGCACTATGCTTTGTCTGCTGAGGTCTATCATAATAACATTAGAGTACTGTTTTGGAAACCATAACACTAATCATGGTTCGCACACAAAAAAACTATTTCTTCCATGGAGATGAAAATGCTTCTGTTATGACATTTGCTGTTGAACCCAGAGCCCTGGGTTTTAGAATTACCATGGTGTCCTAATTCATCCATTTATTTTATTTTGACATGTGTATCTTTGGCAACTAGATAAGGGGGCACTTTATCTTCTCTTCATAGTCACTCAGTTTAAAGACTGGACGCAATGCTCCACTTTGCCTCATTCGAAAAGGGACATGTAACTCATGGAAAATTACACTTTCTAAATGTAATCAGTAAAAGATTCTGTACCATTTCGGAAATAATCAAGACACTCTTCAATATCCCCGTCTCAGCAGTATGTCTTTCTCTTCACCCAGCTTTGTTTTCAGAGTCGGTTATTTCGGAAGACGGTTAGCTTGAGAATACATTTAATTGATACGTCCTTGAAGCAGTGGAGCTGTAGAAAGTAGGCAGAATCTTTGTTTTTGAAGTGTCCTGATCAGTGGTGAGCTGCATGCTCCTCTAGAGTCTGAGTGTTGAGCAGAATTATCTACAATATGGAATGCATTAGCAGACTTGGAATTATCTATTTTTTGAAGACATCTCAAAATAAGATAATTAAAAAGTGATGCACAGTAAGACATTACCAAGCCAATGATTCATTACTGCGCACTTTTCATGTATGATACTAAAGGTCACACTCACTTTTTAATAAAGTTCCTGTGACCAAGGATTTTCTTGGAAAACTGTACCAGCATTAAAAAAGTTCTAGATTCTGGTTCTGGACCTAACACTTGGCGAGGTTTCGCTTGGCTTATTACAAGGTAACAAACTTATAGAGCCACAATGTACTGTATATGCCATTGAGCCATAGTGTCAAGAATATCTTGGATATTAAATAAGTGTTCACCTCCAAGATAGGCTTCCAGGAGTATCTAAAAGAGCAAATCAGCATTCTGGCCAAACCTGCCTCTAAATGACCTATAGACCAAGTCCCATGAAAAAAATCTCTGAACCCCTCTAGGGGGGCTGCCCCACTGTTACTGTTACAGTAACTGCAGTTATACGTTTCCATTTAAAGTAGAGGCCTATCTCTGTGTGGAGAATAAAAACTGATGTGTGTGTGGCCTCCTACAGCAACTCAGAAACGTAGATAAGGATCCCTGCATGGCTAACAGACGAGTGCAAGCACAAACGTAGTATTAAGTGATGGGCGAATAAATTCAGCAGGCATGGATTTGCTACGAACTTCCGCGTTCCTGCGAATTTATCCATGAAACTGCGCCGAAAATTTGCGCTAAATTGTCTCGCCCATAAAAATTATTTGGACGCCCATTGACTTTAGTGCATTTGGACAAAATAGTGGCATAAAAATTGGCACGCGTCAAAATTATTTTTTTTACTTCAATGCGTTTCGCGAATTTTCGCAGTTTCGTGAATTATTCAAAAGATTTGCCCATCACTAGTAGCATTAAGTCCCCTCTTAAAAAGATTTTGTGAACACCCTAATTCTTCCTCCCACTGAGAATATTCCAGCCGATATATCTCCTCGACACCGTCATATTTTATCTCAGTCATGGAAATGTATGTAGACTGAAGCATGTCATTTAAAACTGAATTTCATTAGGGCTCATTTACATCCACAAATGCAATGTGCAACTTGCGCTTTACCCCACATTGAGTTGCACCTAAAACCACTTTCATTAAAGGTATTCATGTCAACAGGGGCACAACTACAGAGGAAGGACCCTGGGGCTGCAGAGGCGCAGTTATAGGGGCCCGAGGAGGTAAAGGGGTCCCATGAAGCCATAATTAATGAGGAATTTAAACATATATTGGTGAAACAGGACAACCTCTGGACATGTTGGGAACCCTAAAATGAATTTGGTGTGGGGCCCAGTAATATCTAGGTATGCCATTGTCTGTCCAAATGCACTCAAAACTGCAATTGGCTACCACTGCTGAACAGCCGGTAGCTAGGGCTGCCACCTTTCAGAGAGGGGCTGGCGTCATGTTACTGGATGGGACACTGATGTCATGAGGAGGGATGATTACATCATGGGCGTGGCTATGACATGCTGAACGGCTATTGGCCTGCCTGATTTTCCAAACTTGGTAAATTGGGCGGGCAGTTTGAACTGGCAGGATTTTCAGAATGGCTGCCCAGGTCAAAACTGGACAGGTCTTTGCGCCCTCCATCAATTGGCTCAGAACCCTTGTACCTAAATAAGCAGCGCGGACGTCACTCACATACTATTTTATCGAATTACGATTGTGGAAATTGCAATGCAGTCGCTCCAGGCAAATCGCAATGCTTGCTAGAATAATGAGGAAAAACACTGAATTGTGGGAATAAAACATGGCGATTGCACTCAGAATTGCACTTTGCTTATTGTCTATTAATTATCCACATGTACAGAAGCTTTGCCAGGAAATATAAACACTGGTACCTTGGACAACATAACGAATTGCAGCGAATATGAGTCTGGTAACCTTTTATGTTATTATATATCTTGCAATATAAGTGCTGTATATGCGGCTATAATGGCACTTTAGGTTAATAATACAGCACAATGAAATCCTGAGAGAACCCCAAAACGTTTTTTTTTTTCAATGTTATATTGTATTTTTTCCTCAAAGAACTGGAAGCAATTGTAGTGAAGCTTTACACATAAAGAACATGTCAGTTCCTTAGAACCAGTTGTGCACTTGATAGAAAATGCGACACGTAAGTGCAGATAATAGGGTAAATGGAGCTTTTATTATCCGACTACTAAAGCTTCATCACTTACATGCAATTTTAAAGCTCAAAAGGCACATTTTTGGTCCCATGCACAAAGCTTATTGTATTAACGAGTTTATGGGTTTTTTTCTCTCTAATAATGTTTGAGAGAAAGGGAAAAAATGGTTCAGCTAAGATTGCAAATGATGTTGAAAATAGAAACCCCTGCATTTACTCTTTGTTTAAATTACTCTACTGGTGGTCCGGGTACAAGGTTGGAGAAAATCCATGTTAAGGGAACCACATGGGCTGCTATGATGTGAATTAACAAGCATTGCCACCAATTACCAGTCATCACTGATCTATTCTGTTTGGCCAGTGACCCAAAGGAGCAGGACGTTAGTGAGAAAGAGTTTCAGGGCCTTTTACTTACAGATCTACCCCGGCCCTGTCAGTGTACTGAAATGAGGCATCAACATTTTAAGATTGGGCAGAATGGGAGCAGGATGGTCTGACTGAACTAATAGCCCCATATTGTACACTTGTGAGGTCCCTGATGCAAAATGTAGGCTTTTCATTGTTGTGTCCTACATACAAACGCAGATGGTAAGGCAGTAAGCATGGAAAAATGTTACTCTTCCTGGTTAACCCAGTGTAGAATGGATTCTTCTCAGTGTAGAATGGATTCATCTCAGTGTAGAATGGATTCCTTTCAGTGTAGAATGGATTCATCTTGGTGTAGAATGGATTCCTCTCAGTGTAGAATGGATTCATCTCAGTGTAGAATGGATTCCTCTCAGTGTAGAATGGATTCCTTTCAGTGTAGAATGGATTCCTCTCAGTGTAGAATGGATTCCTTTCAGTGTAGAATGGATTCCTCTCAGTGTAGAATGGATTCCTCTCAGTGTAGAATGGATTCCTCTCAGTGTAGAATGGATTCATCTCGGTGTAGAATGGATTCCTCTCAGTGTAGAATGGATTCCTTTCAGTGTACAATGGATTCATCTTGGTGTAGAATGGATTCCTCTCAGTGTAGAATGGATTCCTCTCTGTTTAGAATGGATTCCTCTCTGTGTAGAATGGATTCCTCTCTGTTTAGAATGGATTCCTCTCTGTGTAGAATGGATTCCTCTCTGTTTAGAATGGATTCCTCTCAGTGTAGAATGGATTCCTCTCTGTTTAGAATGGATTCCTCTCGGTGTAGAATGGATTCCTCTCGGTGTAGAATGGATTCCTCTCTGTTTAGAATGGATTCCTCTCTGTGTAGAATGGATTCCTCTCGGTGTAGAATGGATTCCTCTCTGTGTAGAATGGATTCCTCTCTGTTTAGAATGGATTCCTCTCTGTGTAGAATGGATTCCTCTCGGTGTAGAATGGATTCCTCTTTGTGTAGAATGGATTCCTCCTTGTGTAGAATAGATTCCTCTCAGTGTAGAATGGATTCCTCCTTGTGTAGAACGGATTCTTCTTGGTATAGAATAGATTCTGCTCGGTGTAGAATGGATTCCTCCCCATGTAGAATGGATACAAATCTCCTCCTCTTCGGGGGGGGGGACTAATCTCCCCAAACTACCTCCCGCTGGCTAGAATGTAAATCGCTGGTGGGAAGGCGCTCAGAGCACTTTGTTTTCCGAAGTCGTCTGAAGTTGCCTCATAAGGAAACTTCCGTGACTTCGGAAAACGAATCACTCCGAGTGCCATCCTGCCGGGGATTTACATTCTAGTGTGTGCCCTGACGATTAACAATCTGAGCGTGTGCCCTGACCCTAAAAGTAATTTGATTTGGATATTAATGTGATGTAATATATCCATTCTCCCAGCCTTGAGTGTGTTTACTCAGCAGATAATAAAGTGCTGTACATTCTGCAAACAACAAAATAATGCCTCAAGGACAGCAGGATGGAATATTCTACATTAATGGTTTAACTTTTAATGTTCTGTTCCTTCGGAGATGTTCATTTTCTATATTAGGCCCTGGGAAGCTGTTGACCAAAGGTGCTCTTGGCTGGCTAAGGGCTGGCAAAACCCAAGTATTCCAAAAGTGCAAATGTTCAATGTGTTTTTGGCTGGAACAAATTTTGGCAGCAGTCAATAGACAATGCAGCCAAAACTGATATGTGTTAATTTAGCTAAATAATTTGTTTTATAACACAAGGCAATTTAATATCCTTTTCCATATATATTATTGTATATACACTGCATGGTATACACCTAGCCATATGTTGTAGGGGAAAGGTATTTCTGTTTTTTGTTGCTGAGTAAAAGATTTTTTGCACTCAGACAGAGCATTGAATTGTGTTTCTCATTCCCTGCTACAAGTCCGACAACAAAGGATTCAGTGTTAGGAAGCAGCACTTATGTGGGCTGATGTCCCAGTGTCGACTGGATCACGGCTCTGCCCCATACAAAAGAGGACATTCAACGCTATGAATAGGATTCACTTGCAGCAATGAAATAATCTGTATATTTAACAGGATAAAATAGTCTGCCTTTAAGTCATCCCATTTACTGAGTAAGGTAAAAGTACAAGCTTTAATTAGGCTTTACATTAAAGGCGTTAAGAAACCTCCTCTTTCAATACAAGAAATTAGTGACCAGTGTAATAGATTTTAGCTCCTTGAATCGTGGAAAAAAAAAGCACAGCTTCGAATATTTATAAATCTGCCCCTTAGGAGGTTATCCCACAGCTGATCATCACTTATTGTTAGTGACCGTTTGGATAGCACTACCATTCATTTTGGGATAAGGGGAATGGGTAAGTTCACACTGAACTAAAGTCCTTCAAGATCAGGAGCCCCTTATTAATTGTGGCCAGGGGGAGGCACTGAGCTTTAAACATATCAATCGTTCTTATAAGATCTAGACACAAGTGGAATTTTAGTTGTTAACGGGTAAGGACAAATGTAACGATAGCTGAGAATGAATGCACTGATTGTTTGATGGGATGGGCTTGATTTTGGTGTTTGCTGGATTGACAGAATTAAAGCAGATCATGATTGTGTATTACATGGAGTTAAGATGGATATTGTCCCAAATAGTGGTGGCACAAAGGGAGATTAGTCACCAAGCGATATATCTTTGCTACTACGGGTGACTTATCTCCCCAAAATGCCTTCCCGCTGGCAAGAATGCGAATCAGCAGCAGGATGGCATACCGGTCGCTACAGTTTTCCGAAGTTGCCCAATGTTTAATATCGTTTCACATCCGTGACAGCTGGAAGGTATTTTGGGGAGCCCTTCTGCTCCCCTCAGAGCAATCGCCAGTTTGTACCCCGTACTACTATTTTTGTTTCCTACCTTGAACTTTTCTCTCTTGCTGCTCCTTACTTTTGGAATGACATCCCTAAATTCCTTCAAGACAGTCCCCCCTCAGTCTTCAGAACAAACTCAAAGACTAACCCTTGGAGCCACCTGAACTGGGAACTGGCACTGATATGGCAGTGTCACCCACTGTAACCTACAGCACTTAATATCCTCCTCTTTGTGTCTGTACGTTACCCTCCCATTTAGATTGCAAGCTCTATGGGTCAGAGATCTCCTTCCTCTTCTCTCTTTGACACTGAGCTCTTAATCTTTAGCGTAAGTGCACTTTACATTTATTTGTATTTGTTACTGTAATGACCCTCGTTTGTTCTATAAACGTATTGGGTTGCGTGCATAAGTAGCTCCACGTAAATAAAAATATACAAATATAAATGCATAGTACAACTACTACATACATATGATGTCATATATACAGTTATCATATATATATATATATATATATATATATATATATATATATATATATATATATCATATATACTATTATCATATAGTTCAAGTCCCAGTGCAGTGCTCCATAATGGTCTGTGGTTAGCTTTCCAACAACTCCATCATCCACAACATAAATGTTATATTAGTCATTAGCTAATCTGTTCTTCTGCAACAGCTGAATATCCACTGGTGTCAATCCCACTATAATCCACCCAGTACATAAATTTGTTCTTTTACAGCACACACACTAGGAACACATTGGCTATCCTAATATAGAATACAGTCATATAAATGTAACTGTAGTGACTGCCTGAAACTTTGTGTAAATATTCTCCATTTAACAGAATGATTTCATGAGGTGCTTTGGCTTTTCACTCTTACCAGTATGTCAGGTGCCATTTCCTAGTAATACCTTCCATATGGCGACTCTCTCTCTAATGCTGAAAGAATGACTTATGACTGCGGGGAAAGTCTGCTTTAAATTCAACATTTCCCAGGAGAATCCACGCTACATATTTTTTTTTTTCACTTCCTAGCTGCCATTAGTATATAAACAATATAATGGGGGTTTAAACAGTATTCTATCAATGGAAAGGACAAGATGGGAAACAAGCAGGGGTTGTTGGAAAGTGATAGTATGTATTAGACCAGTTTGCAGACAATGTTATTTTTGGCTGCGTTGGGAAACGCCCTGAAATCAAGAGAATTCAAAAGAGTCAATATTTTGGTACCTATTTGGTTGGCAATTGTTACGGATATATGAAAGCAATTATTCTGTTACAAGAATTTCAAGAACTGAAATTGAGTTTGCACCCTAAGTGGCCTTTATGGAAAGCAAATAACTGGCCTTTAAAGAAGAATTCACCCAAGTCTCACCCCAAATCTCCTCCAGGTCTGAAATTTTTTTTTTGGCTCAAAGTTTATTGTCTTTGGAACCAATCCACTACTATGGACCCCCTTAAAATAACCAGTACAAGTATGTAATAGGAACACCCATAACTGACAGCTTCCAAGCTAGGGCACCCCCTAGACCTTTTATTGGCAGCTATTACAGGTTCACAGGGTCAGACCAGAGTCATAGTTGACCAGGAACTTACTTATAAATTAATGAGTTAATTGAATACACATCTCATAATCCCATTGTCACACACACTCACACGCCATGTCTCCTTGAAGGCTCCAGGACCCCTGTTATGTAGAAGTGCATAGGCAGAGTGTCGTTAGCTGGTAAAGGAGAACTAACCACTTAAAATGAATATGCCTTAAAATGACATATTTTATATTCTAACCTTATTGCACCAGCCTAAAGTTTCAGCTTGTCAATAGCAGCAATGATCCAGGACTTCAAACTTGTCAGAGGGGGTCACCATCTTGGAAAGTGTCTGTGACTCTCACATGCTCAGTGGGCTCTGAGCAGCTGTTGAGAAGCTAAGCTGTCACTGATGAGGAAGTCTCAAAGCTTCTGGCCTCTTCTCACCTTACCACCTGCCTGCTTGATCCAATTCCCTCAAAACTTCTCCGCAATACCAATCCTTGTCTAATCAAAGCCTTAACTCACCTATTTAATCTTTCGCTCTCAACTGGACTGTTTCCTTCTCAACTAAAACATGCTCTTGTCATCCCCATTCTGAAAAAACCCTCTCTTGATCCCTCCAATCTTGACAACCTCCGACCTATCTCTCTGCTACATTTCATCTCTAAACTACTTGAGCGCCTAGTCTACAACCGACTAACCTCATTCCTCTCTGACAATAAATTGCTGGACCCCCTACAATCTGGTTTTAAGCCACAACACTCCACAGAAACTGCCCTGACTAACTAATGACCTTTTAACCGCTAAAGCCAACAATCATTTCTCACTACTAATACTGCTTGATCTCTCAGCCGCATTTGACACTGTAGATCACCCTCTCCTCCTCCAGTCCCTCCAGTCGCTTGGCCTTCGTGACACAGCCCTGTCCTGGTTCTCCTCTTAGATCACCAATCGTTCCTTCAGTGTCTCCTACAATGGAGTATCATCTTCTCCCCTACCTCTTTCTGTTGGAGTTCCTCAAGGCTCTGTCCTGGGACCATTACTATTCTCCCTCTATACTTCCTCCCTTGGCAAATTAATAAATTCGTATGGTTTCCACTACCACCTCTATGCTGACGATACTCAGATCTATCTCTCATCTCCTGATCTCAACCCAGAACTCCTAACTCGCGTCTCCTCCTGCCTGTCCGCTATCTCTACCTGGATGTCGCAACGCTACCTTAAATTAAACCTCTCTAAAACTGAAATGGTTCTCTTTCCTCCAACTAACACCAATAACATCCCAGAAGTATCCATCATAGCTAACAATTCCACTATCACCCCCTCTCCCTAGGCCCGGTGCCTTGGGGTTATCCTAGATTCTGCCCTGTCATTCACTCCTCATATCCAGTCACTTATTAAATCATGTCACTTCCACCTAAGGAACATATCCAAAATACAATCATTTATCACCCAAGACGCTGCCAAAATTCTTATTCACTCTCTCATCATATCGCGTCTAGACTACTGCAACTCTCTTTTAATTGGCCTCCCCCTCCAGAGACTGTCACCTCTCCAGTCCATAATGAACACTGCTGCGAGGCTCATATACCTCAGCAACCACTCATCCTCTGCCTCGCCATTCTGTCAATCCCTGCACTGGCTTCCGTTACCTTTCAGAATCAAATTCAAATTAATGACACTGACTTTCAAAGCACTTCATAACTCTGCCCCACCCTACATCTCTGAACTCATCTCTATATACTCACCCAACCGCTTACTACGCTCCTCTACTGACCTGCTACTCAACTCTTCTCTCTTTATCTCCTCACATGCTCGCATTCAAGACTTTGCAAGGGCTGCACCCCTCCTCTGGAACTCTCTCCCACGGTCTGTCCGACTTTCTCCCAACCTTTCTGCTTTCAAGAAATCTCTGAAAACGCACTTCTTTTGAGAAGCCTACCCTCACTCTGCTTAACTACCAAACGCAACACCACATACAATACCACATTTCTCACCCACTTAATTCGATCTTGCCCACTCCCACACCTTGTGTATTACTCCCTTCCCTTTAGACTGTATGCCTATGCATAGGGCCTTCCTCACCTTTTTGTACCTGTATTGATTGTGATGTTTGTTACTCCATATATTCTATATATATAATTCATGTGATGTAGTTGTATAATCACATTTACTTTACAGTGCTACGCAATATGTTGGCGCTATATAAATACATGTTAATAATAAAATAATAATAATAAGCTTAGGGGTCGTCACTAATTATCCAGCAGAAAATGAAGTTTGCCTGTGATATAAGCTGATGTTACAAGGCTGATTATCATTAAATTCTGATGTTAGTTGCTCTGGTTTCTGTGCTGCCATGTAGTAATTATCTGTATTAATTACTAATCAGCCTTATATTGTGACATTTCTATTCTATGTGTACTGTATATTGTGAGTGGGTCCCTAAGCTCAGTAACTGACAGCAGCACAGAGCATGTGCAGTGAATCAGCAGAAAAGAAGATGGGGAGCTACTGGGGCATCTTTGGAGACACAGATCTTTACTGATAAAAGGGCTGTAGTTGCCTTGGGCTGGTACAGAAACCCAAAACATAATTTACAACATTTCTACCTATTTCTTTAGTTAAGCTTAAGTTCTCCTTTAAGGGAGCCTCCTCTCCTAATGACTCTCTTCCTTCCACTCTGCACTGTCTATATACGGTTCCTAAGCTTCCTCCAGACGACCGGCCACAACAGTCCCACTAGGATGCCACTAACCTAGTCCCTACATGCTCTCTTCCCTGTGTGGCGCACCTTGGAGCAGTACGCCAAATTTAAACTCCTCATTGGGACATAGGCTGTCCTTGTTAGCTTGCCCTATCTAACTCTTATGCGAGCAAATCTTCTAGGGTGAGCTACTTACAATCCACTACCTAACTATCTATTCCTAGCAAGGATCAGGTACATACCTGATCTGGCTCAGTAATGTCTGTCTCTCTGGTGGATGGTGTTAGGCCAAAGAGGAGGTGCATAGCTCCTGCACTTCCTTATATAAGTTCTCCTACGAGCCAACCTTAGGGGTTGCTGGCTCTGAATATTGTCAGAATTATTTACATTCATAAAATGAAAATATATTTTACCTCCTTACAAGTAGGAATCTCAGCCTTATGGTAGTAGAGGTGGACACAAAGGTCATCGTCCTTCCTCAAGTCCAGGAGAAGCTTTCCACTTATAATAAAATCCATTAACATGACTGGAGCTTGGTAGCTGAAGGTACAAGGGCAAGTCTGGGGAAAGATCCTCCTTTTAAAGTCTGTGGCATATGTATATATACTGTAGGTACGATGTAATTAAAGGATGGTTCTAACTTGATAACTCCAAACTCTTGCATGTGTTGTTATTGGGGTAAGTGTAGACTATATAAAACCAATTTATAGAAACACTGACAAAATAACTGTCCCTGCACCCTGCAGCTACGTTAATCCCTTGACCTCTTCGTATCCTATTTTGAGTTCCTTAAATAGCGCAGATTCCAAAGCATTTTAAATGATAGGTAAGGGATTATTGCAGCTCCCCCCCTCTCCATGTGTATGATGAGTGTTCAAGTGCATCTATTCACTCTGCAAGCTTTACTAAGACTAATAGCTCTATCACCCCTGCATAGCTCTTTTTATTGAATAGACCTTGCTACAGCAGGGATGAAATGTAAAAAAAGAAAGTCAGTTTTTTTTAATCTTACGTCTCAAGCTAAGAGTGCTTTATAGCGAAGAGAATTGTATTGAAGGTCCAGCTACGCTGGGAGGCACATGAAAATACTTCATGGACTTTAACATCACAAGTCTTGATATTAATATATGGCTAAATCTCAAGGCTGCTGTGGGGGAGCTGAAACTTGTGCTTTTGTTCTTTATGCATTTGGACATGATATGACTGCATGTAACAGAGCTGCTCATCTACTGCCCTCTCATCCAGGAGAACAACTACTTTTTGTTCAAAAATCTTTGTCCATCTTTTACCAAATCCTGTCAGTCTTACTGACCAATTCTGATTTTGGTTATGACCAAATGCAACAAAGCATCTACTGTACCTGGGACCTTGCTTCTACTTTCTGTTTACCCCTAAGGTTCATATCGAGAACCACTCCATCATCTCTATATATGTATCTGTCTATCTATTAAACTTCTTTCCGTCTGTATGTCATTCTTCATGATTATCTTTTGTGTCATTCTTCATGATTATCTGTGCTGCACCATCTCTATTTGCTTACATTACTATTCATGCAAGCTATGATGGAGCTTGTTTTTGCAAGTCAGCTTTCAGTTACAGAGTGGTTGGAATGGCATGTGATTGCTTCTATCCTTTTATTGCTGTCACAGGCTATGGGGTAGATTCACTAAAGGAAGAATTGTCGCCAGTGACAGCTTCACACATATCGCACCACTCCGCCAGGCGCAAATTCGCTACTGCTACGCTAATTCGCTAATATGCAAAGTTGCACCCTGGGCGACTTTTTGCTATCATTACAGCGGCAGTGCCAGCATTTCATAGCAAAGATGC
Organism: Xenopus laevis; assembly: GCF_017654675.1. Classification (NCBI taxonomy): domain Eukaryota; kingdom Metazoa; phylum Chordata; class Amphibia; order Anura; family Pipidae; genus Xenopus; species Xenopus laevis. Next base: position 212,575,492 of record NC_054371.1, on the reverse strand, counting down.
GCTAGCGTTCGTTTGTGCCTAACGAAAATTCACTAGTGATCTTGGGCTTAGGTCAATTTGCATGGACGTCTTTATTATAAATGTTAGTGCGAATGCTTGAAGTTACCACTTTTTCTTACAAATGTCCAGGGAACCTTAATAAAGACAAGAGAGTCAATATAATGCCCTACACATGAGCCCACTGTAAAATGAATGTTATATATGGTATGAAATATCTGGAGAAAACCGGTTACTAGTGATGGGCGAATTTCTCTAAAGTCAATGGGTGCACAAATAGTGTTGATGCGCATTGGTTTGCACGCGAGCAATTGTTCCGACGCACGTCCAGAATTTTTTGCCACCGGTGAATTTTCGCTGGAGTTTCACGAACTTATTCGCTGGTGGCGAAACGAGGAAGTTCACTGCGAATTCACTCCTGGTGAACTTATTCACCCATCACTACCGGTTACCCAAAAAAAGTCAGGACTTTTGCAGGCAATTCCGCTTCAAAAAAGAAAAAGGTTTTGTAACTCTACTGCATTTTCAGCACACAGGATATGATGTAAGTGACAGAAGATTGAGGAAGATGTAGCTTCTTTTAAGCACTTCGCCTGGTCTGAGGTCAACTCTGGCGAAAGAGGTAACGTTCAGTAAAATTCGCACTTTACTGAATTTGTGGAATAACGACCATTTGCCAGACGGAAAAGTCGTCTGGCGATAGAGTGCGAACGAACACTAGCGACGGTCTCTTTTGCTAGCGAATTGATGCCTGCGACAGTGAATTGGTTATCTCCCTGCGGTTGTGATTTCTGGCAAAACTCGTTAACGTTAGACACTTGCCCTTTAGTGACTGTGCCTCTAAATCTTCTTGATAACATCCTCCTGTAATGCCCCTTATATCTCTTCACTGTTCATCCTCCTACAGTTCTGTCAAGACTTTTGTATCGTGTTGGACCACTAACGCTAGGCTATAGGGTCTTACAGGCAGGTCATGTGACCTTCTGGGAATGTTGGAGCCCCTAAACGGTTAAAGTCAGTGATGAACCTAGATGCTCCAAGATGTTCATCATCTTGGAGCACTAACTGTGATTTCATAAATGCAGGCCAGGGGTAATATTGGCTCTACAAAAATGCTACAACATTGAGCCCCTACCTCCAACATCAAGCAAGTGGGACAGCACTGATTTAGATGACGTTCCCATTTATAAATATCTTGAAATTGTCCTGTACTGAATTTCACCTCACGGCTGCTCATTATACCCATGAATAAAGTGCATACTTCATATGTTGCTAATTATTTACAGATTGCCTAACAGGCATTGCTTAGAGTGTACGGCTGTAGGATATGGTTACGCTGAAACACAGATTTTACTTGCAGTGCTATTAACTACTTCATCGTGCTTGGGCTCCATTCACTTTTTAAGGCTGCAAAATCACGGCACGGTCCCCCCTGTGCAAATTGACCTGCACACAAACATCCAGCAGCTCTTTACTTTATTATTTTTATCCTTAATATAGCACCAGCATTCCACAGTGCCTTACAGAGATCATTCATATCAGTCCCTGCCCCAGTGGAGCTTACAATCTAAAAACCCTACTGGAAGGATAAAAACAGTACCCTTGGCATTGTAGCAATTCAGAGCCTCGTAGTTCCACTGTCCATGGGAAGAATCTTCTAGATACAAAGAGAGCTGCCTTTTGGAAGTCCCTGCATAAAATGATAAAGGCAGTAGATTAGAACGAGTGAAGGCAGTCCTGTGTGCATGCTGAACTACATGGGGCCCTTGATGGGGCCATTGACAGGTAGCTGTGAAGCCTTGTGTATAGCCCAGTCTGATTCAAACACTTCCCCAGCATATACAGTACCTATCCCTATTTTTTTTACAGAGCATGCTGCACCCTTTCTGGTAATTAAAGTTGTTTTTGTGCCTTTTAGCACATAGCCGAGGCTGATTCCAATCTGACATATGGCTAAGCAATTCTGTGCAGTGTTAGCAGTTGTCTATTAGTGGCCATCTCATGCTGCAAGAAGGGGCTGCTGTGTTTTTCCATCACATTCAGGGAAGCGAGGGCTTGTGCTCGAAGGTCAATAACTCATTGTATACAGACTCCGTAAACACTGAACTCTCCCTTAAACGAAGGCCCAAGAATTTCTGTTGGAAAGCGTCCAGCTAAGAACGTTCTTGGCACTGATTGTTTGGCTTCTCTGATTCCTGCGCTGGGTTCACTGTGAGAATATAGTGCTGGGCTGTGCTATTTTTCTGGCAGCAAGAATAGAGACTGGCTTTAGCAAAGGTAAAAATAAACATTGTTTTCCCTTTTAAATTGTACCCTCCCTTGTAAGAGGCAACATAGTGCAGGTGGAAATGATAAAGACATAGGGCCAGATTCAATTCAGTGAGAAAAGGGTTTATCATGTGAAAAGTCATGGATGAGATTCAATTTGAGATGCAATTCAATTCCGAAAAACTCTGTTGAACATGAAAAAACTGGATATTTTTCTCCTTGAATTGAATCTCGCCCTTGAATTTGGCCCCCTAAAGCTGGCCATAGATGTTGAGATTATTAAAAGATCCGATCCTCATCGTGAGACCACGATTATTCCGGAACGATCGTACGAATTGTCCATCAACTAAAAAGACCAATTTGCCAGGAAAACAAAGGGGAGCTGCCTGCTTGGCCCTGCAAACATAGATACATTGCACTGGGACCGACAAAGATTTTTTAACCTGGCCGATCAATTTCCTGACAGATGTCGGCCGAAAAATCGTAAGATGTTCGATCGTTCGAATCCCACTAACCGCACGATAATTTTGAAGGATTGGTCAGACTTCGCTAAAATCGGTCGTTCGGCAAGAGAAATCTTTGCGTCTATGGGGAGCTTAAGTGATAAAGACAGAGCAACAGTTATGCCCAAACACACCCCATCTGCCCTGCTGATTTTGGTGGTTAAACAAACCTGTTGGTTAATTAAATGTTTAATGTTTACTTTTTTTGTAGAATTATAGGATAAGTAAACCTTAAAATAAGTGAATGTAAAATTATTGAGGGTGGTATTCTAAGTATTTTTTCAATACACATTCATTATTTCTTTTTTTTTAATTCCAAGATATTAAATAGTAAGAGGTAAGTAAGAGGCTGATGTTTTGCTTGTTAAAAAACGTTTTCTCAAATCTTTCCTAAGCAGAAGAACATCAGAGCAGCCTTTTTCTTTCTCCTGACAACTTCCTTGACTACTTGGTGGTCAGACTGGTGGGAAAATGACCAGCAGGTGGCGCTGTTGTAACAAAATTCTGTTAACAGTACATGTATCCTTTAATATATCCTTTAATATATCGGAATTAAAAATAAATAAATAATGAATGTACATTGCAAAAGTGCTAAGAATAGCACCATCATTAATTTTACATTCACTTATTTTTAAGGTTTATCTATCCAGTGTTGGACTGGAACACCAGGGGCCCACCCAAAAGCCTTAGATTAGGGGCCCACCAAAAAACCTTAGACCAGGGGCCCACTGTCAGTACTATTATTCTTCCTCTCCTCACTCAACCTCTATTCTAGTAGTCTCTTTTCTTTACATACTATAATACTATAATCTATTATTCAATCTATTTGGGCTCTTTGTTCTCATATAAATAGGAAATGGCCAAATGTTTAGCAGCATGAGGGTCCACCAACACCTGGGCCCACCGGGAGTTTGCCTGGTATCCCTGTGGGCCAGTCCGACACTGTACTTATCCTTTAAGGTATCCAAACTATGGTAAAAAAGCTCAGGTCCCGAGCATTCTGGATCATATACTTCTACTATTAACTACTGTAGCAAGACCTTCACTTAAAAGGGGTCATTGAGATGCACCCTAAACATCATGGAGACCCAATTTTGTTGCTGTTCGTGTTCATCTGACTGTCTGTGTCTTTTTTTTTTCCAGACTCACTTCCTCTTGTGTTTCTCAGCTTGGTTCTGGCTCATTGCTCTCCTGTACACTTAATTCCTCTTCTATAAACACTGCTGTGCTGTATATTACATTAGCACTGGTGGGATTTAGAAAATAGTTATACAATTGACAGGCAAATAAAATATAAGAATGAGTGATATATGTAATACTTTTTTTAAAGGAGGGGGGTCTCTTTCCTCTTAAAACATCCCCTACTTAAAAAGCTGTATTTGAGCTGCTGTATGAATCTAATCTCCCGCTGGATTCCCTCTGCTTTTGTGTAAGGGAAAAGGTTTTTTTTAAGCAGAAGGAAAGCTACCGAAACAGATTATTGCCAATACTGTAGATTAGCCACAAAAGTGCAAGCTAGAACTCTATCTTTATTCTGCAAAATGCTTTACCATACCTGAGTAAACAGCTCCACAAGCTCTCTCTGTTTGTTTAGGATAGCAGCTGCCATATTAGCTTGGTGTGGCATCGCTTCCTGCCTCACTCATAGCTCTGGGCTCAGATTACAGCAGAGAAGGGGGGGGAGAGAGGAGCAAACTGAGCATGCTCAAGCCCTAGCCCTAGAGGTTTAAGCTGAAAACAGGAAGTCTGATACAGAAGCCCATATGTACACAATAGAAGGAAATAAATGCCGTGTTTCTTTTGACAGAGGACTCAGGGCTGCATTATTTTGAGGGTTTACTGGTGTATTTATATACACCTTTCTGATAAGGCTTACTTAATTTTAGCCTTTCCATCCCCTTTAAATGGCATATAAAACTTCCATTATGGTGTTGCTTCACCAAAATGATGTTGGGACTACCGTTCCACCATTTTCTGGCCTATTATCAAAGGTTAACGCAAGCTGGGAGTGTAGTGAGAAGCAGGGCTGTTATAAAAGACTGAACTGGCTTATTTATAATGATACCAGTAACAGTTATGAATCCTGTCTCTTTGGGCTTGCAAACCTGGTGGTCAGTATACTTACAAGGCCCAGGTACAACCCTCACTTGGTTCAACATCTTATTCTCCTCTTTCAAGATTGGTGGCACACCTTGTATTTAAAGAGGTGGTCTCGTCAAAGCACCTTGCACAAACGAGGAGAAGCATGGGAAATGCAAACCTCTGACCTCATAACTGGTTTACAAGGTCGCGTGCACTTTAGAATAAAGAATTCAGGCATGAGAACCATCTCTAATAATACAGTTTAAGAACAACTGGAGGGATATAGGCTTGTCAACTCTAGAATACTTGTCAGAAGGTAGTGCCATACTTGTGAAATCCCTATCAACGTCCGTGTTTACGATTGTAATTTATGAACCGTGGATTTTAAAAAAATAAATTGAAAATTGATTTTGCATTGAACAAAATGGCCCACTCCAATTCTTGCCGCATTATATTTTCAGTACTTTATTGCTCTCCGGGCGTCTGATGCTGGAAGTGTACCAAGGCTTATAAACTAGAATTGCCCTGTAAATCTTCTGATGCAAGGAAGTTAATTAAGAATGGCATTCTGTATAGGACTTCTAGGCAGTGCACTGTAATACAAGAACCTAGCGCGTGTTTTAATCCATACATGGAGAACCCTAGGGAGAATAATTCTGCGCTCTGGATAAAAACATAATGCAGATCTTCACTGCATGGTTTATGGCACTCACAGTCTACTGGTAACGATTTTAGAAGGTGCCTGCTCTGATCTCACACTCGCAAGTGCCTGTGTGTGGGAGGGGCCCCTAAACGGATAATTGAGTACTAAATATATTTCTATGTATCACCTGAACTAGCAAAAAAACATTGGCTCTTTCTGTGCTTCAGGATTAGTATGATTTCAATGGGGCGGGAGCATTTTATGGCAGAGGCAAATAGATAAAAAATATAACCGCCTACAGGTATGGGATCTGTAATCTGGAAACCTATTATCCAGAAAGCTCGGAATTATGGCAAGGCTGTCTCCCATGAACTCCATTTTATCAAATATTTTTACGCCAATCCCCATTGACGATAAAAATTTGCATGAATAAAGGGAAGGAGACAGGGACGACGAACGGCAATGGGCCTAGGGGTACCCACTATGTAAATCCGGCCCTGAGGGGCACACGGGCAGATTCGGGGAGATTTAATCTGTCGGGCAACAATCTCCCTGAACTGCCTTCCGCCTGCGATAATGCCAGCGCTATGGCACTCGCGGCACTTGATTTTCAAAGTCGCCCGAAGTTGCCTCACAAAGAAACTTTGGGCGACTTCGGAAATCGAAGCTCCACGAGTGCATTGGCACAGGCGATTTTTTTATTTTAGCAGGAAGAAGGCACGGGGTTAATGTTTACATGATTTTCTAGTAGACTTAAGGTATGAAGATCCAAATTATGGAAACATCCCTTATCCGGAAAACCCCAGGTCCCGTGCATTCTGGATAACAGCTCCCATTCTGTACTTCATTTTGCACAGCTGTTAGGGTTGCCACCCTTTCTGGAAAAAAATACCGTCCTTCCTATATTTTAATGGTTTTTCCCTATAAATAACATTGACATCAAGCAACATTTCTAAAATACCAGCCAGCTGTACATTTACAATAAAATGTTTGTCTCACATTCAGGCTATACGGACAATTCACACAAGGGCTAAGTGGAGATGTTACCATTCTGATACTTGTGTTACCTACTCCTTATAAAAACATGTGACCTACCTGAAGCGTTTTTCCTTCTTTTTGTGCTTTATTTTGTACTTAAGTTCATCCTCTCTTTTCTACATTCTACATATCTTTTGTCTTCTCTCTTATCTCCTCTTCTGTCATTGTATCCATGTCCATCATTTCTTGCAAAGCTTTATCCTCCTGTTTGTCTTATTATTTATCAAATTTTCTACCTCTTTTTATCCCTTTTGCCTCCTTCAGCATTTGGTTATCTAGATTCCCTTTCTTTCTCTCACCTTCCTTATTTTCTCTCCATCTTACCCGTATCTACACTTTTTTCCATTTCCAGTCCCCTGTTTGTCAATGTCTCTTTGTTTTTATTGTTTCTGTCATGTTCTACTCATTCCACTTCTGCTTTCCTTTTGTTATTCTTCCCTATATTCCCTATATTCTTTCTTATTTCCCTTCACCTTTCCAATTTCATCTCCTTTTTTCTAGGGATGCACCGAATCCACTGTTTTGGATTCGGCCGAACCCCGAATCCTTTGCGAAAGATTTGGCCGGATACCGAATCAAATCCTAATTTGCATATGCAAATTAGGGGTGGGAAGGGAAAAACATTTTTTACTTCCTTGTTTTGTGACAAAAATGATGCAGGTCATTCCAACGTTAAATATAAACAACTCTAAGTTCATTGGACCGTTTTTATAAGTAGGCTCAGATTTGTGGCGAGGCCACAAAGGCCCAGACCTAGGGCAGCAAATTTTAGGGACAGCATGCCGACCCAGCAGCATCCCTAAGGAGCACTGGGGACTCAAAACTCCCCAGTGCTCCACTGCTTAAGATCACGCTCCCGCGCGCACAGGTTGAAAGTTTCGCACCCTAAAGCCCGGCACTAGGACCATACGGGGGAGGGGTGCATGCATTCGCAAAGCGTCAGGTGCGAGAGATTCAACCTCGGGTGCCGTAACTTCAAATCTGGCCCTGTTTATAAGCTTACCATTTCAAACTGTGGGTCCGAGAGCCCATGCCCCAGACCTTCAGCAATAGGGAGTAAAACGCTGGCAAAAATAGTGGCAGGCAGCAATCCAGAACCTCAAAGCCTCATAGGCTGTAGCTTATGATTAAGTGTCCCTCTGTCACACGAAACGCGCAAGGCTGTTTATTTTTAATCACATTGTAAAATAAAAGTCTACATTATTTAAACAATGGACTCCTGAATTCTACAATTTTGAGGTTCTGGATTGCTGCCTGCCTGTTACTATTATTGCAGGTCATTCCAAACGTAAATAAGTAAAACATTTCTGTCCTCTGTACTGTGTCCTGTACGGCTGGGATGTATATTTTTTAACAGCATTTAAAATTGTTATACTTGGCTATGAAGTGAACATCGATGGACAATAATAATGTTAATGATCTAAGACAGTGGTCCCCAACCAGTAGCTCGTGAGCAACATGTTGCTCTCCAGCCCCTTGGATGTTGCTCCCAGTGGCCTCAAAGCAGGTACTAATTTTTGAGTTCCTAGCTTGGAGGCAAGTTTTGGTTGTATAAAAACCAGATGTACTGCCAAACAGAACCTCAATGTAGGGTGACAATCCACATAGGGGCTACTAAATGGCCAATCAGAGCCCTTATTTGGTACCCCAAGAACATTTTTCATGCTAGTGTTGCTCCCCAACTCCTTTTACTTCTGAATGTTGCTCACAGGTTCAAAAGGTTGGGGATCCCTGATCTAAGAGAATATTTCCCTTTGTATGGGATCTTCTGTCTAGAAATGCTGGCAATTAATTGCGGAAAAAACACTGGAAAATAATTACTTTTTACAATGTTCAAGGAATTCTTATAGCTGATGTTATCTTTAGCAGTATAGACATGCAAATCTAAGGAATAAATTAAAATGAATAAGTGAACCGTACATCGAGACATGTGTTATGTTTATTCCTTAGACTGTGCTAACGATACACAAGTCTGTACTCAGAGTATATTTTGTTTATAGCCCCAGACTAAGTAGAGCTTTCAATCTATATCTGCAGGATGGAAGCAGTGAAGAGACACAATAATAAAAAACATAAAACATTAATCTAGGCCTGAATGTCACTGTGACTTTATTAAATGGCAATGATACATGTGAGACAGGGTGACAATCTCTCTCTGTCCCCCCACTAGGGGGTCACCAACTCAATGACCTACTATCCCAGCTGGAACCCCCCCCCCATAACCGTGTACCTCCGTAAGTAAAAACTATCCTGGACAAGCAGCGGGCCTGGAGTGGCAGGGTCCGTGGCAGTTGGGGTCGGCCATGTTTTCTTCTGGTGTCTCTCAGGCCCAGTTTGATCATAGTATGGAAATGTAAAGCTGACGGTGCCCTCTAAGACTGCATCCATCTATTCTACACCTAGGGGCAGATTTATCAAGGATCGAAGTGAAAATACGAATTTGAAAAATAGTCGAGATAAATAGGGGTCGATTGACTCTGCCGGAAATCTCCTATAGTATCCAGCTATACAAACGCTTAAGTCAGGGGTGTCCATCTACAGGCCATTTGTATAAACACCACAGTGGCTCTGTAATATAAGCTGATGCTACTGGGCTGATTATTAAATTCTGATATTAGTTGTACTGGTTTCTATTCTATGTGTATTGTATATTGTGAGTGAGTCCCTAAGCTCAGTAAGTGACAGCAGCACAGAGCATGTGCAGTGAATCAGCAGAAAAGAAGATGGGGAGCTACTGGGGCATCTTTGGAGACACAGATCTTTACTGCTAAAGGGCTGTGGTTCCCTTGGGCTGGTACAGAAGTACAAAACATAATGTACAACATTTCTAGCTACTTCTTTAGTTAAGTTTTAGTTCTCCTTTATGAATGCAGGGTAAATGCAATTCTCTAATGCCACGTGAAAGAATCTGAATGAACAACTTATAGTCATTTTATTTAAAGTATGTAATTTTAATATTTAGTCCAGTAACGTAACTTGGTGGGGGCGGGCCCTGGTGCGGGCCGTGCAGACGGGCCCGCCCCCACCCTCGTCTGCGCGATTTTTCTCTGCCGCTGCAGCCGACTCCAGCCGGCTGCAGTGCGCACAATCTTCCGGGGGGGCCCTGGGGGGTGCGGGTCCTGGCCCATTTGCACCCCCTGCTCCCCCGGTAGTTACACCCCTGATTTAGTGGCTTAAATCCACTGACCTAATGCTCTAATGATTTTCACTTCAGCTCCCTGTAAAGTATGCGCTAAATGCAGATTTCAGAGAGATCCAGTCAAGTGTTGTAATTGATTTTTAGCAGAGAAAATAAAGGGAATTTTCTTTTTATTGACTACAAATAAGTTGGACAATTACAGTATTTAGTGTGGGCTGAAGATAACACTTCCATTCAGACCCAGACCAGTTTGAATGAAGTACTTGTGGTCGAAGTGTGTCTAAATAACTAGAGAATTAGGCACACAATGTTGATGGGCTATTTTGGAAAGGTAAATTGGTCCTAGATGACTTAGTATGCTTCCAGGCACATGTACTGTATAAATATGTATGGCACAATATAAATCATAATAGTAGTTGTCAACAGAAGCATCTTATATCTAATACTGGATAAGTAAACCTAACCTTTTTTAATATTTTTTTTCCTTCCTTCTAAGCTACCATGACAGTCCTTTAGTCCAGCCCACTGTTTGGGTCTCTGATCTGGGATCTGATTTTTGTTACACAGACATAAATGATTCCACACATTAAAAGGAAACCATAATAGTTGATCTCTGGCTTGTAGGAATCATTTCCCATCCCCCACCTCCATTAAACCCACAGTGTCATTCAGCCCCTTCCTCACATTGGGTTATATTTACTTAAGGGTGAAAGTGAACATTTGGGGGCAGATTGATCAAGGGTCAAAGTGAAAATTTGAATTTCGAATTTAAAAATTCAAATTTTCTAGTTTATATTAGTGTAATTAGACTAGGGAATAGATAAAATTTTATTCGAGTTTTTTAAAAAATTCTAATTCAAATTTGAACCACCTTAAACCTGCCAAATTGCTGTTTTAGCCTATGGGGACGTCCTGGAATCAATTTGGAGTTGTTTGGAGACATGCTGAAAATCGAGTTTTTAGTGAAAAAACTTGAATCAAGCTCGATTTGCATTTTAGTCTACTTTGATTAAAGTTTGCGGGTCGATCCCATTCACCCAAATTTGAAAAATTGTATTTATTTTTTTTTCTAAAAAATTCAATTGGTTTTGAGTTTGTGGGAGTTTATGGGCGGTTTTACAAACTCCCACGAACTCGAAATTCGACCCTTAGTAAATCTGCCCCTTGGAGTAGTTTCACCAAAAATGAAGATTCCCCTCAACATCACCAATTTACTAAAAGGAGAATACAATAAGTTTTGTAAAGTTATTCTGGTGCTTGAAGTCTCTCTGCTTTCCAGGCATTCTATGCAGCACCCACTATGGAAACCACATGGAATTCAAGTCCCAGAATCCATCACAGTGTTTGAATGACTCTGTGAGCCTAAGGGGTTTGAAAAATGTTTCCTAAAAAAAATAGGATTTAGTTGATTTTCATAAACTTAGTTGACATTAACGGCAATTTTTTGTGTTCTCTCTTTACAGTGTCCCTTGGAAAGCCAAGGATCATCAAGTGCCGATCACCGCAACAGGAAACCATAACTTGCTATTGGACAAATGGAGAGTTTCGGAATTTGTCGTTATCTGGCCTGCTAAAACTTCAATACAAAAAAAAGTATGGTTTGCTTATTAATTATCTCTTTTAAAAATGATTGTCTACAGTATAGCCTGTGCTTGTAAATAACGCCTCTGTTCAGTTTCATTGTATGTATATTTTTATTTATATAGCGCTACTTTATGTAAACAGCAATTCATTCCATATAATGGGCAAATTATCCAATATGCATTTTGTGAGTTAGATTATAATGAATTATTGAAAATTTCTGCCAAAACCCTACTAGTCCCGTCCCTCTGTTCCACTTCCTGCTGCCTCCCTTCCCAGGTTGTGCAGGGGAGCCGGTGGCACTGTAGGACAGGACCAATCAGCAGCTAGACTGACCTCATAGGGAACTGAAGCCTGCCTTTGCTTGTGTGACTGAAGGCCTATGATTGGCTGTCCCCCTCCTACTGTGCTTCTGGCAGGGACCGTTAGGACACGCCCACCTTTCATAAAAACAGGGACCAGAGAACATCTATTGGGAGTTCCAATAAAGGGGCTATTTTTGAAGATAATGTTAATTTATAGCCAAAAGTAAAATCAGCACCATATAGTATACATTATTGCCTACAAAATTAGGTGATGTACCCAATATAGTCTTATATATAGCACAATGGGTTCTGGAGGAACATTATTTTGTTTCTACTATGTACTATATTACTGTATATGGCTAAAATGACAATAAAATCCACTTGACTTGAGGTGGGTTACATTTATCCAATATGTCTCCTTTAAATAAGCAACATTTTGTGCCCTATGCTATAATTTATCACTTGAAAGTCAGAATTGTGTAAATTCAGATCATTTCCATATTTATGAAGCTGGCCAACTGTCCCAATATCATATCTGAACTACGTCGTATGTGCTTTATATTTGGTTTATCAGGAACTGCAGTAGGATTTTGATAAGCTATTTACTATGGGGTTGAGTTTAGCTGTAAGTTTTAGGGGCAGATTTATCAAGGGTCGAATTTTGAAGTAATGGAAATTTTTTTGAACTCCCATAACTTCGAGGCGAATTAAAAAAGACCAATCAAAATTTATCATATAGGCCGAATAGGTCAGTTTTCAACCAAATTCAATCAAATTCAAATCTTACAAATCGGATTCCAAAAAAAAAATCCAAATCGCGCATTCCAAAAAAAAACTTTGATTTTTCAAAGTCAACCAATTGACTCCAAATGGGTTCTAGGAGGTACCCCATAGGCTAAAACAGCAATTCGGCAGGTTTTAGACGGCGAATGGCCGGAGTCAAATTTTTCAAGAGACAGTACATGATAAATTTCAATATTCAAATTTACTAATCGAATTTGGACTATTCCCTAGTCGAAGTACACAAAAATTAGCTTGAAATTCGATATTTTTTAATTCTAATTTTCACTTCGACCTTTGATAAATCTGCCCCTTAATGGGCTATAGGCATAAACTGCTAAAAGGATAAACGGTTATCATTTAGGGTATATTATTAATTAACTGCACCTTGTTTAAGGGACAGTGGCAAAAGCAATGTCTTGTAGGCCTACACCACATTCGATATTTTGACATTGTTTTGGGAAAAATTCATAATACAATATACTCTTGGATCTAGAGTAACCAGTGACTTGCAGTTACCTTTATCTTGACACCTCTTTTCTCATTGGAACGTTATATCCCTTTCATAAAATAATTGCTTTTAATTGGCTTTTAATTGATTGTCAGACTCTCAGACAGCAAGTTATCATTTACAACCCCTTTAAAGGGTTGTTCACCTTAGAGTAACTTTTAGTATGATGTAGAGAGTGATATTCTGAGACAATTTGTAATTAGTTTTCATTTTTTATTATTTGTGGTTTTTGAGTTATTCAGCTTTTTATTCAGCAGCTCTCAGTCCAAATTATCCTAGCAACCATGCATTGATTTGAATATGATACTGGAATATGAATAGGAGAGGCCTGAATAGAAAGCTGAATAATAAAAAGAAGCAATAACAATACATTTGTAGCCATACAGAGCATTTGTTTTTAGATGGGGTCAGTGACCCCCATTTAAAAGATGGATAGAAGAAGACAAATAATAAAAAAAAAAAACTATAAAAATAAATAAATAATGAAGACCATTTGAAAAGTTGCTTAGAATTAGCCATTCTATAACATACTAAAAGTTACCTTAAAAGTGAACCACCCCTTTAAGTCAGGGTGCTCCCTTGTGGAACCAGCGATGTCTATTACAATGTATTGTTTTCTTTTTGCCAGGACTGAGGCCAACTGGACAGATTGCCCAGATACTATAACTGGGGGAGAAAACAGCTGCTATTTCAGTAAAACCTATACTTCAATTTGGGTCTCTTATTGTACCAAACTTGTAAGTGAAGATACTGAATTTGATGATTACTGCTTCTCCGTTGATGATATTGGTAAGTATTATATACTGCTGATCATACCATTTTATTAGCACAGGTATGGTACGATTATACGAATTGATGCTCGATTTTTGTGGAGGGAAAATTATTGATAAATAAGTTCAATTCGTGGAAGGGAGTTTGGTCAGTTTTGTTTTCATAAAAATAGTATAGTATACTATACCTGCAGGGGCGTAACTACCGGGGGAGCAGGGGATGCAAATGGGCCAGGGCCCGCACCCCACCGCAGGGCCCCCCCGGAAGATCATAAAATAATAGTGTTTCTAAAGCAAACACATCACTTTTACCAGTGCATGGCAACATTGCATTATATTTTTATTACTTTAAAACACTTTTATTTTTGATGTTACTGTTCCTTTAATGCTTATGTAATTGCTTTTACTCACTATCGCCACCTAAAGGCTCATACACTGTAATTACACCTATTAACTCTCTGGCTCCATCTAGAGTCCAGACTAATTATACATTAACCATTAACTTAACAATTTACATTTTACTCCTTTTTACTAGCCCTCATGGTGTCCCTTCCCTTTGACTTCCACTGAGGCCCACTCCATGATATAACTTATCATAGGAATCAGATTAAATGTTAAATTGCCAACCAAGAAGAGAATTCATAAATGAGCTATGTTGCCTTATTTTACTTATCAGTTTAAAAGTAAAGATTTGTCTATCCCAGCCACATCCCCAATCTATAATAGTCCCACCCTGTCCTGTAAAGTGCAACCCTTTTCTGCAACATACCTTGTAGATACCCTGAAGAATAGTGGTACAGTTTTTGTGCAGACAGCTATAGGTAGTTCTTTTTATTTCATGGATGCCTTGCTGAATTTTTGTTTGCCAATTCTGCATTGAATTGATTCAACTGATTGTTTTCCTGAACAGTGGAACCTGACCCTCCCATGGCCCTGAACTGGACTGTGTTGAACATCAGCCTGACCCGTATGCGCATAGATATCCAGTTAAGTTGGGAACCACCGCCCTCAGCAGATGTTTCAAGTGGGTGGATAAGCCTGGAATATGAAGTTCATTTAAAGGAAGCCAATGAATCCCAGTGGACAATAGTAAGACAATTTTTTTTTATTCTTTCCGCAATGAACTTACTGGCATGTCTAGGGTTAATGCAGTTCTCTGAATCCATTTACTGCAGTGATCTTACTGGCACGTCTTGGGGTTCTTACAATTCTCAACTATATTCTGTACTGAACTGATCATATTGGTTGTCTGGGGTTAATGCAGTTCTTTCGGTAATGATTTTACTGGCATTTCTGGGGTTAATACAGTTCTCTGAATCTATTTTCTGCAATGATTTTACTGACACTTCTAGGGGTTCTTACAATTCTCAACTCTATTTTGTACTCATCATACTGGCTCGTCTGGTGTTAGTGCAGTTCTTTCTGCAATGATTTTACTGGCATATCTGAGGTTAATGCAGTTTTATTAATCCATTTTCTGCCATGATTTTACTGGCATATCTGTGATTAGTTCAGTACACGCTATCCATTATCCTGCAGTTATCTTACTGGCATGTCTGGAGTTAAGGCAATTAAATGAACTCATTTTCTGCAGTGATCTCTTACTGACACGTCTGGGGGTTTGTACTGATAAACTGGCACAATTTGGGTTAATGCAGTTCTTTCTGGAATGATTTTACTGGCATGTCTGAGGTTAATGCAATTTTATGAATCCATTTTCAGCCAGGATGGTGAATCTGGGGTTAATTCAGTGCTCATTGTCCATTTCCTGCAATTATCTTACTGGCATGTCTGGGGTTAAAGCAATTCAATTAACTAGGGTTGCCATCTGTCCAGTTTTGACCAGGACAGCCCGATAATTTGAAGGGCTGCCGGGTCAAAACTTAATGCCTGGTTTTCCAAATTAGGAAAACTGGGCAGGATTCCCCATGATTGACACGGTGACCGCCCATTCGCCACATCATAGCCACGCCCCTGACATCACGGCCCCACCCATCCATGTCACGGCCCGCCCCCTGCCCGGTCTGCACTGGCAGAAAAGGTGGCAACCCTACAATGAATACATTTTCCGCTGTGATCTTACTGGCAAATCTGGGGTTAATGCTCATTATCCATTTCCTGCAATTATCTTACTGGCATATCTGGGGTTCGTGTAGTGTTTTTGACATTTTCTATAATGATCGCACTGGCAAGTCTAGGGTTAAGATTTTATACAATGCTGAAGACAAGGCATCGGCTGCAAAGCTTAGAATTTAGAAATTAGGAGTGTAAAAATTAAAGAAACCTGTTGAATTTTATAAGTGGCACAGTATTGGCCTCAAGATTATATAAGAGGCTGTGGAATATGGGAGAAGCGGAGCAGTGGTTTTAATAAAGGATTGATGTCTGCCAAGTCTCTCTCTGTATTTCCTTGCTGTAAGGATGAGGTGGTGGCGGTGAGTGAAGCGCAGTTATGTATGTACGTATTTATTCAAGTGAGTACAATACATTTCCCCAGGGAATGCTTGAGCCTAAGTACTGCCGAAAATTCAGAGTATGATCCATTAGGGAAAAGGAAAGCATGGCACGTTGTCAGCATGTTTACAGGAAAGACAGGCACACTATGTATTTCACTACCCGGAATCCTGTCATTCCTGCTGCACAATTAAAGCTGAAGTAGGCATCAAGTTGTGTCCTGATACTAGTGAAATTTATCACAGGAACCTTTTAGCACAGAAAAGTCAACAAACCTCCTGTCATGAGGGTGATAATGATTTTGCTTAAACCTTATTCTTCTTCACGCTAAATGGAAACATGACATAAGCCATCAAAAATGTCGAGCCTGGATCTATATCACTCCAATGACATTTAGGGGCCCATTTATTAAACCTCAAATTTTTCTGGTCGAGTTTTTAAAGGACCGGTAACATCAATTTTTTTAAATTTGTTCGTATAGAACGAAAAAAAAAACACAAAGACAAATTAAACTTTTAAATCGTTAAGTCTTTATTAAGCACTAACTTACCGAAACTTCACTTGCGCTCCTCTTTAGAAAAGGCGATCCATCGTGCCGCGCTCGATTTCTCCTCCCTGCCTTCCTTATAGGAGATAGCCATGGCGGAGAAATCGAGCGCCGCATGATGTCACACTGTCGCCTTTTCTGAAGAGGAGCGCAAGCGGAGTTTCTGTAAGTTATTTCTTAATAAAGACTTAGCGATTTCAAAGTTTAATTTGTTTTTGTTGTTTTTTTTTCATCATATACTAATGAATTTTAAAAAAAACTGATGTTACTTTAAAGGGGAAAATTCGAATATTTAGAGGGAAAAAAAACTTGAATATTTTGAAATTTATTATACCTCAAAGCTGCCAAAAATCCACAAATATTCTCAAAACTTGACGAGGTCATATAGTAGTCAATGGCAGATGTCCCTGAAGTTGTTTCCTGACATTGCGATCTGCGCTGGATCACTTTCCATTCAGCACTTCCTAGATGTCACTGCTCTCCCCACATTCCCCAGTTCTCTTCACCATTTAATTGTGTAGCCAGGACATGGGGATGGACATCAGGTCCCCCATTCTGGTGCACAAACAAGATTCTGAGATGATATAAGGCTTGTCTTAATAACAGTGTCCACAAAATGGCTCCTGCCTGCTTGTTATAATTATGAATTCCCAGACTGATGGAAACAAGATTCAAATATTTTATTCAGTGTAATTAAAGTTCATTTTGCTTGACTAACATGATAAAATAAAATTTGAAATATTTTTTTTGGGTAACGGGTCCCCTTTAAGGTATGAAGATCCAAATTATGGAAAGCTTCAATTTGAATCGTGTGCATTGCAACTACAGGGCAACTTCAATGTCTCTTGCCTTATGTTCTAGCTAAATACAGTATTTATAACTTAGTTAGTACCAAGTACAAGCCACTCATTTGCTACTGGGGCATGCTGGGAGTTACCCCAGTTCAAGGCCATAGAGACCCCCAAAATATAATGTGAAATACTAAATAAAGGGCTTCAGCTTAGAGTCGCTGCTTAATGTTCTGCTTTTTTTTCTGTTGCTTTTTCTTGGAGCTGGTGTCATTTAGATATTGTTATTTCCAACCACTAACAGCTTTGGTGTTCTGCCTTTCAGCTGGATAAAGTGCAAACTAAATATTTACCAGTCTACGCGCTGAAAACAGGAAAGGATTATTTCGCTAGGGTTCGTTGCAAACAACTTTCTAATGGAAAATTTGGAGAATTCAGTGACGTGTTGCATATACCACTATCTATATTACCAGGTAAGGTTGTTGGAAATTTTCAAAACAAAGCGATAGTGATTTACTAGGACAATATCCACAAGTCCTGGTCTATGAATGACAGCCTTAAAGGGGTGGCTCACCTTTAAGTTAACTGTTACTATGTTATAGAATGGATAATTCTAAGCAACTTTTCGATTGGGTTTTCATTTTTTCATTTTTTATAGTTTTTGATTAATTTGCATTTTTCTTCTGATTTTGTCCAGCTTCCATATCTAAAAACAAATGCTCTACAAAGCTGCAAATGTATTTTCATTGTTACATTGTATTACTCATCCTTTTATTCAGTCCCTCTCCTATTCATAGTCCAGTTTCTTATTCAAATCAATGCATGGTTGCTAGGGGCATTTAGACCCTAGCAAGCACATTGCTGAAATAGCAAACTGGAGACGACCTGCTGAATAATAAGCTAAATAACTAAAAAAACAAAAATAATAAAAAATGAAAGCCAATTGTCTCAGAATATCACTCTCATCATACTAAAAGTTAATTTAAAGGTGAACAACCCCTTGAAGTAATAATTTCTAAAAGCCCAGAACTGCTCCTTACCAAGCCAAAATTATCTTATATTCTACTTTACTCACAGAGAGGCAGTTGCATAGATTTGTTTAGCCCTTGTTCTTCCTTCTATACATGTAATGAGAGTGGGTATTTAAAGGGGAACTCCGCAAAAACACAACTTAAGCTTTCAGAAAGTAAACATAATTTCCAGCAACTTTGCAATATACATCATTTAAAAAATATGCAGGCTCTTTTATGATTTTTAATGGTTTCTGATAGTTCCCTAAGCCTAGCCCCCTGCTCTCCTGTTGATCTGTCTGACTACTTTGCTGAGCTGGCTGACTAACGTTACTTTGTATCAACAGCCATCTGTCCTCAGCCTGAATCCTCCAAACCCCACAATTCCCTGCACATGTGATTTCAATAAGGAAAGGAACATCACAGTACAATGCATTGTGGGTTATGTAGTTCCTGCATGCTGTCTGTAAGCTGTGGAGTAGTTGTTACAATTTGTAACATCAGTGTTTAGTCCCCCCCTTCCCTGCCAGGATTTCAAATGATGCAGAAAGAGAAGAACTGTTAAACAGCTGGATTTCAGCATAGAAATGGCATTTATTAATACTTTTTGAAGAAACTGGTAACTGTGATGGATATATTAGGGATTTCTGTGTTATGTGGGCCTTTATCAAGAAGCCGGAGTTGCCCTGTAAGCAGGGAACAGGAGACAATAGATGGAAGTAGGAGTAACATGCAATACTTATAAAAAACAGGTAGGACTTGAGGAAGGAAGGAGGCAGAGCTAAGCACTAGATTTTATTTGGCAAGCAAAAATAGGAATTTATTGGAAATAATCTTTTTCAAGCACAAGGACAAATAAATCAAAATCAAATATGTGCTACTTAAGAAATGGAAACAATTCTTCTAACCCTGGTGAAAGCCTTGGCCTATTACTTATCGCAGATGCCGTCCTGGATGATGTTTTCAATCTAATATCTTCTGTTGCTCTCTATCCGCCCTGCAGCATTGGTAAAAGGTTTTGTTAATGAAATAGCTTTTAGAAAAATGCCTGATTTTCGAAATTACAATTTTTTAGAGATCCCGGATAGTTATTTGTTCTGAGAAATAACGTGGGTGTAATAGGTTTAGCAAAACAGCCTCCGCTTATATTCATGGACTGTTTTAATGAACTCTGTCCTCTTGCGTCTGTAAAATGGAATCAATGTTCTAAATAACATCAAGATCTCAAACTGGAGTGAAGAGCCCACTGAGCGAAGAGGCGCAGAAGGTTGTTCGCTTCAGTTTTGGATTTTGATGCCCTAGTCACTGGCAAAGTCTATCAACGAGAGCCTTACTTATTTCAGAAAACTCAGAAATTCAACGTATGGCTATTCTTATTTGCTTTATGTAAAGTATAGTGGCAGTTATCGTCTAATCTAAATCATATTCCAAACAATGGGAACTGATTAGAGCTTGTTTCATACCCATCATACTGGTATGAGTTTATTTCTCTTTTTTAGACTTTTTAGAATCTCATTGGTAATCTCATGCTTCTGTATGAACATTTTCATGTGTAGCTACTTCCATGTAGATAAGATGATCATTGAATTTATTTCTGAATTGCCTGTGATGAAATTAGCATAAACCCTGGGTTTTGTATACATTGTGAACTCGTTCATAATACTGACTGTGATTTTTATTGCTATTGTCTTGCAGAGCCTGACCTTCCTGATGTCCCGTTTCTCCTCTTTCTTATTATTGGATTATTTGGGATGCTGCTTGTCTTCATTTTTATTCTAGTTTTCAAAAAGAAGAGGTATTTAGTTTGTTTTGTTTTTTTTTTGTTCTAAATGCGCCATATAAATAGTGATGAGAGAATTTTTTTGGACTAGTTACGGCACAAAAATTACGCCCATAGAATCCAATGGGTGAAAACAATTGTTGCGTGACAAAAAAAATTGACACCTAGGGGCCGATTCATGAAGTTTGAGTGAAGGATTCGAAGTAAAAAAAACTTCGAATTTCGAAGTCTTTTTTGGGCTACTTCGACCATCGAATGGGCTAGTTCGACCTTCGACTACGACTACGAATCGAACTAAAAATCGTTCGACTATTCGACCATTCGATAGTCGAAGTACTGTCTCTTTAAAAAAAACTTCGACCCCCTACTTCGGCAGCTAAAAGCTACCGAAGTCAATGTTAGCCTATGGGGAAGGTCCCCATAGGCTTGCCTAAGTTTTTTTGATCGAAGGATATTCCTTCGATCGTTGTATTAAAATCCTTCGAATCGTTCGATTCGAAGGATTTAATCGTTCGATCGAAAGAATAATCCTTCGATCGTTCGATCGCAGCATTTGCGCTAAATCCTTCGACTTCGATATTCGAAGTCGAAGGATTTTAGTTCCTAGTCGAATATCGAGGGTTAATTAACCCTCGATATTCGACCCTTAATACATCTGCCCCCTAATGATTTGCATAGATGCAATTTGGCGAATTTTCATAATTTCGATAAATTTTGGTGAAATGGGTCAGATTCGCCCATCAGCCATATATCATTAAGCGAGGCATTTATCCTATCTATATTTTCATTTGTAACTCTCTTTATACAGAAATTGCCTCATTGAGCCTACTTGTAAATTATATTAAAAAAACAAGTTTGAGATTTGCACTTTACCCTTGTGGGAATAAGTGTGATGTCATTTTACCCTTGGCAATGTTGCTATTTATTCTCCCTATGGGCTGTGACAAACCAGCATTTTGACTGTCATGGCCAAAATGTTTTCAATTGGCTCTTTCCTATGAGTGTTTCATGAAACACAGGACATTCCATAGTGCCCCTCATCTTTTAGTATTTTGGCATCCTCTATAGGGTTCTACAGGCATTGGCAGTTTCTAGAAGTAATGGAATATCTTTCATTTTCTACCTTATTTTAATTGTTTATTGTATTTGTATGTGTGTATTTATATTTATATAGTGATAATTGTGTAGGAAGAACTGAACATTTCTTGCAGTACAGTAACATATCAAACAGAAGAGTAACCGTGCAAGTAAATCAATAAATAAATATCGAAACCATAAAATAGTATCTAGTGTCGAGCAGGAAAGAAGATCCCTGCCACATATTAAGGTGGCCATAAACGTAGAGATCCGCTCGTTTGGCGATGTCGATTGGATCTCTCCCTGATATGCCCACATTGAGGTGGGCAATATCGGGCTGATCTGATCGTGGGCCCTAGGGCCCAACGATCGGATCATAATGGATCCAATACAGGCGGTCAGATTGCAGGACTGCATAAGTGAACAGATGCAGTCTCGATCCAACGGGATTTTTTAACCTGCCCGCTCGAGATCTGCCCGACTTTCGGCCAGATATCGATCGGGGATGCCTGTTTAATGGCCCCACACACGGGCAATAAGCTGCCGACTCGGTCTGTCGGCAGCTTTTATCGGCCTATGTATGGGGGCCTTTAGAATCTAATTTATAGACACAAACAGAAAGTTAATAAATACAGGGATTAACAATAGTAAGGACACAGGTCACCATTTGCCAAGACTTAATCATATGCTGTTCTCTTGCTCCTAAAGGTAGGATTCAAGTGCAATTTTGAGTAGGTTTAAGGGCAGGTTCCTTAGAAAGGAATTCAGGGCTGGAATTTCAGAGGTAAGGGTCAGCAAGAGAGAAAAGTTTAGGGCAGAAGACAGTAGTGGAAGTGGATTGTATGAAAAGGTGGTGGCTTTGAGGGGAACAGAGGAGGCATCCAATAGCACACATATTTGTCCAAATCAGGAAAGGAGACACTTTGGGGGTTATTTATCAAAATAAATAAATAAAAAAGTCACGCCAAACTAGAATCCACAATTGCACCTTATTTATTACTAAAAAAATCACGATCTAATCGGATCAGGGACAAACTCGATAAAATCGAGCGAAAACCCAAATCATACATTTATTTGAGTTTTTTCTCAAATCATATGATTTTTTCGGGCTTTTTCCTGAAAATCCGAATTGTTTGAAGTTTTGCCTGAAAAGCCCGAAATAGTCAGATTTTTGGGATAATTCAAGCACAAACCACAGAGACTTCCAAATTGGATAGGCACCTCTTCTATTGACTCATATACAACCTTGGCAGGTCTGATTTCCTGGGTTTTTGGATTCTGACCTTTTGCTAGGGATGCACTGAATCCAGGATTCGGCCTTTTTCAGCAGGATTTCGCATTCGGCCGAATCCTTCTGCCTGGTCGAACCAAATCTGAATCCTAATTTGCATATGCAAATTAGGGGCCAGGAGGGATATTGCGTGACCTTTTGTCACAAAACAAGTAAATATGTTTTTTCCTTCCCATCCCAACTTTTTGCAGCATTGGACTGTAAAAATCAAGTTTTTTCCCACTAAAAATTCAAATTTTATAGTAAAAAAAACTTTTCGAGTTGTTGTTATACTTTTTCGTGTTATAACATGAAATATAAACATAACGATTTAATGCAAAACAATGATTCTAGAAAAGTTCATAGCCTTCCACCAGTCCCTAAAATAAAATGGATTTATTTATATCATCAAATATAAATATTTAATTCTAAAGATGTTCCTTTTTTTTTTTTTTTTTTTGAAGGTTAAAGATGATAATCCTTCCACCGGTCCCTGTCCCAAAAATAAAAGGGATTGATCCTGATCTTTTGCAGGTGAGTTTGGAGACAATGGGTCTAAAACACAATCCCGTCTCACTTCCAGTAGAGGGTTATTATTCATAACTCTCCAGCAGTGCCTGCAGCTCTGTCTTTATTATAATGCAACTACTTTTTAAAGAGCAGCACATTTAGGCTAGGGGCACACGGCGCGATTTCGCCGCGATTCTGCGCTAAGCGAGTTGTCGCTGCGTTTTTTAAGCCGAAATAGCTTTGCTAACTTTGGCGCTGGCGTCAATGCAAATCGCGGCGAAATCGCTGCGCTAATTCACATGCGGCGATTCTTTTTCTACTGTCGCCCGGAAACGCCCAGCGAGGCAACTTCGGACGACAATAGAAAACGAATCGCCGCGTGTGAATTAGCGCAGCGATTTCGCCGCGATTTGCAATGACGCCAGCGCCAAAGTTAGCAAAGCTATTTCGGCTTAAAAAACGCAGCGACAACTCGCTTAGCGCAGAATCGCGGCGAAATCGCGCCGTGTGCCCCTAGCCTTAGGAGTCACACAACAGCACATTAATAGAATAAAGCACAAATACTGATCAAAGGACCACCCACCTCATCTGTATACAAAACAGTGAGAATTCTGGGTAAGAAGTCACTTTGTTTCAAAGTTTAATTTTTCAGTTGTAACAGCACTGTATGTTCTTTATGAAAAACCTTTGGTTAATACACACTCAAGAGCATTTAAATGCCAGCAACCACATGCTCCTAAGAAGTCTGAATTATATCAGTTATATATTATTATTATTAATATCATATTGGGGTTTAAGTCAAAAACACTTATTTGATAGCATGTTCTCCATTTTTACTAGAGAGGAAAATTGGACGAGGTGAACTCCATATTGGCATGCCACGATCACTACAAACAACAGCTGTACAATGATGACCCTTGGGTTGAATTTATTGAGCTCGATCTTGATGACACAGATGAGAAAAATGAGGGTTCAGATACTGACCGACTTCTTGGAGAGGAACATAGAAAGAACCATAACTGCTTGGGTGTTAAGGATGATGACTCTGGACGAGCCAGCTGCTGTGAACCTGATATTCCAGAAACGGATTTCAGCAACAGTGACACTTGTGATGGTACCTCGGATTTAGGGCAAACTCAGAATGTCAAAGAAAACGAAGCCGATCTTTTGTGCCTTGATGAGAAATCTAATAGTGTATCCCCTACGAATGTCAGCGTGCCAAATACAGAAGATGGAAGCCCAAAGCCAGAAGCGGAGAAAACTTGTCCGGTAGCTGTGAGTGAGAATGAACCGACAAGCTTGCCAGTCTCAGCCCCGATAAGCAAGATGAGAGCAAAGCCAAGCATGGACTTCTATGCTTTGGTTAGCGACATAACTCCTGCAGGAAGACTTCTCCTCTCTCCAGGACAAAGAATGAAGAATGAGAATGAAGAATGTAACCAAACAGTTATTCAGCACCCAGCAAACCTTAATCCAGACAGCCCTTACATTTGTGAATCTGCTGTGACAGCTTTTTGTGCTGCAAGCAAGCCCAGGGATACCGAAGCCAGTGTGAAGCCGAATGTAATTGATGATAGCTACTTCACCACAGAAAGCCTTAACATCCCTGAGATGAATCCTTGCTTTGCAGAGAAGGCCTCAAGCTATGATATGCCTGTCTCAGACTATACCTCTGTCCATATCATAAACTCTCCACAAAATCTTGTACTCAACACTACTGTGCTACCAAACAAAGAGTTTCTCGCACCGTGCGGCTACATGACCCCCGACCAAGTAAACAAAGTCATGAAGTAGCCATTTTTTAAATTCTGTGATAGTATTTAAAAGCATGGGCTTTTACGTTTAAAACCAAAACACTGCATATATGCTTTTTCTTGTGGTTTATCTTGTAAAGAAAAAAAGCTTAAGCGTATATATATATCTATATATTAAGTGTTAAGAAGATGCCAAAATGCTTAGCAAGAGATTTCATGTATGTCATACAATGTTAGAGTTGATTGTGACTAGTTCCTGTTAAGTATTAATTATGTGGCCCCATTGGATGATAAGATTCAATGTAATCATGGTTTACAGTGGAAAGGAAAAGAAACTATTTTTCCTAAAAAAAAAAAAATATAATGAGACCTGTAAATATGAATTTGTGGAATGGAAAAACTAGGAAACCCAAGGTCAGGTTTGAACAATGACATTTTTTCTTTGAGTGAGCACATCCATGTGAATATTGCTAAACAAAGAGCATGAACTTTGATATTAGACACTGCATGTGGTGTATCATGAGCAACTAAGGAATGTTTATTAATACCTGTGGGCCGATGCTTAAGCAGAGATTGTCGACCTGCAACTCTGCCTTAAATATTGAATAACCAATTAAGAACAGGGAGCTTTAGTTCAACGGTGCCTGGAGAGCCCTTGGTTGATTATTCCTGAATTAAAGGCAATTTTAAAGAAGCTACCTTAAGATTAGAGATGTCTTTCTATAGTGCAGTAGCTTGGATAGCAGCAGGTAGCTATGATACAATCTCTACAGAAATACTGTCCAATATGCCAGCCTTGCTACGTACATAGCACACAAGAATTTAGTAATAACAACAAAAACAAGTCATTAAATAGTAATGCTTTTATATAACAGCTTGTGTTTAAGTTGACCAGTATAAATGTCTTCACTTGATTCAGATTCGGGACATCTGTTCCATGAAGAACATAACAAAGGTCAACTGGAGTATTTGCCTCATGACAAATGTAACGCTTTCATATAAACTGACCTTTACCAGTAGAGCTGTTCAAACATCTCCCCATGATGTAAGAAGTCTCAAGCTTTTTTTTTTTTTTAAATCTACAAAAAATTATTAAAAATACGAGCTACTTAGTCAGTATTCTTCTGAGCTACAACAAAAGAGCTAGTAGATGTTCCATTTCCCGCAACAGTATATAGGTTTTAATACTAATGTCTGATTTTGTTTCTTGGCCTTCTGATTCAGCTGAGCTAATTTAAAAAGAAAAATTTGAATGCTTTTATTTTTAATCTTCATTCAGTATCCCATTATCTTTGAAGATCCCTACAGTTACAACTCCCAAGACTCAACAGACAACTTTAAATGACAGCATCATGAATGTATACAAAATCTTCATCCATATCCATAAATTTACCATGTTTTAAATTTCAGAATGAAAGGGGTCTGTTGACAAGGTTATATTTTTCTAAATACCTTGTGGTTGTATATTCAAAACTTTATTTTTTTAAAGTCTACCTTCAAATGAACTCACAGAGGCCAACTTATCCTTTTTTTTTTTTTTTTCAAAATTCAATTCAATTAAAATCTGCTTGATTTTTTCTGGAATGTATGGAATTCATTTGCAAAAAAACTCAATCTCTATGAAAATCACATTGTTCCTTTAAAATGTCAGCTTTTCATTAAAAATATTAAGAATTATAAAATAGCTTGAATGTTACAAATACCTCCCATTGACTTGCCAGGTTTAACATGTAATTTTTTTATTTTTAGGATTTTGAAAAATCAAGAAGAAAACAAAAAAAACCTAAAAAATATTTGAATTTGTGATTTTTTGTTGTTGCTGTTTTCTCAAATGACAACAAATCAAATAGAATTTTAATACATGTTCCCCTTACAAAGATGGAGCTTTTCTAGACAACTTTTTAACTGATATTAATTTCATGTTTTTATGGGTTTTTCAAGTTTTTAGCCTTTCTATTATATTTGGCCCTCTACTATTCATCTTTCCTTCTGGTTTCGTAAGGAACCGGATAATATAAAATTGTCAAGTCTGGTAGTTTCAAAAAAGAAAATTACAAAAAAAAAAAAAAAGATAATTTTTCGAATTGTCTTAGAATACTACTATCTACATCAGGGATCCCCAACCTTTAGAACCCGTGAGCAACATTCAGAAGTAAAAGAAGTTGGGGAGCAACAAAAGCATGAAAAATGTTCCTGGGGTGCCAAATAAGGGCTGTGATTGGCCATTTTGTAGCCCCTATGTGGATTGTCAACCTACATTGAGGCTCTGTTTGGCAGTGCAACTGGTTTTTATGCACCAAAACTTGCCTCCAAACCTTGAATTCAAAAATAAGCTCCTGCTTTGAGGCCACTGGGAGCAACATCTAAGGGGTCGGAGAGCAACATGTTGCTCACGAGCTACTGGTTGGGGATCACTGATCTACATCATGCTAAAAGTTAATTTGAAGTAGAATTACCCTTTTAATTCAACAATATACACTTTTCCATATATCTCTTCAATTTCTGGTAATGGTAAGGGAAAAACTGTGGCCGTTTTGCAAACAAAGACTACTTTTAACAAGAGTTCTTAATGCCTCGGGGCATTTAACAAAAGTAATTGTACAGCTTCTTAAAGGTCATACAGTACAAATGCATACGTGATATCAAGCAACTTTCCCCATGGCTTGGCCAGTCCATAGGGCGAACATTTATGGTCTATATCTATACCAGCATTTACAGTACCGTTTCACTCCTTACCAAACTCCAGCATCAATAAATGGATTGTAATATTTTTTAAACAATTTTAACTATGCTAAATAGGCACAATATATGTATTTTGTAAGGCATACAGATAACCAGGGAAAATTACGTCTTTTATTGTTAAGTAATATATTTTTTAAAAGAAAAGATATATATAAATTACAAACGTTTACCTCTCCTGGTAGTTTGGGAAAGGTTAAAAAAACTGTGAGAAATTAACAGAATTTGGTCACATGCATACTCAACATGTGTGTTATTAGCACAAGCTAGACTAAGCAAAATGGCTGTAGTTAATTGTATTGTACCATTAGATTCAAGACCAGCTAAGAATGCTATCGGTCATGCTATGCACAAAGACAGATCTATGTAATATATATATATAACTTGGAGAATAGTATTGTGTGGATCATATGGAATGGTGCAATATTGTAGGCTATGTACATGGATAAGAAAAAAAAATAGGGTCCTCCTTAGGGAGGTGCAGGTCTTTGGGGAGATGAAAAGAATGTATGTTGTCCATATTACAAATCTATTAGTCCCCAGGCACCAGTTGCCTTTCTCTTTGAACTACCCCCCTTGGGAATAGCCCTAAAAATATTATTCCATGCAATGCAGTTATTCCACCCAGCATTATAAATGGGGTTTGAAGGACCTGTAACACTTAAAAAAAAATCAAAATGATTCACTTGCATTTTCATACCAGAAGATTTATTCTAATTGTTTTCCTATTGGCTCGCTCTGCGCAAACATCTATGATATGTTCTATCAACAGTCGCCTTCTCATTGAGCCACTCTTTTCAGCTTTAAGCTAGCTATATATGTACAGGCCTGTTCATTTTCTTCTTCACGTAACTGGCACTTTACTCAATGACGTGACCAACTGCATCAAGAGCAAATGGGCAAAAATAAGTGCTGAACTTACGCATACTTGTGTCTGTGCACCCTACATATTCTATTTGGGATGCTACCTGTAGGCTCATATACCATGTGGAGTTATATCTATCCGTTTGATATACATGGACCCATCTGTCCACCAAGCAATGGAAGCTTGCAAGATCAACTATCCACTTCTGAGACTTTTTGATGGATCTTTCTTGTCCTTTATTTATCATGAGCACTTAAATATTCATAGCAAAGATGTTGTCCAAGAAAGAACAGCTCTGTACATGTATAGCTAGCGTTAGACAATGATCCATGTCCATAACTTGCCACCCAAAATTGTTTTTAATGAATGATTTGAGGTATAATTTGAAATAATTCTAGACTTTT